>NC_091210.1:32365268-32702625 GCF_040958095.1 Procambarus clarkii
ATAAATTCATTACACTGTCATATATTAGTGTCACAATTAGGCGCACACAAATGTGTTATTTTAGAAGATATATATAATGTATTCTGCTTTATTTTCAATATATACACTCACTCACTCAATATGTACATGTTTGTGCATCATTATTGGACAATTAGTAATCCTGGACAGTGTGGTACTCTTCAAAACAGGTGACATGGCACAAAGGGACGGCACATGCTGAACACCATGTTAGCACCCATTTACGTTTCTGTGCCCTCTTTTGTGTGGTCGTACACACAATGCACTCACGCTGCCCTACTGCACGCTTTCCAGTTGGTGGTAAATTCCTTATTGCGTGTACCTGACAGGAGGCCTGGTCGACGACCGGGCCGCGGGGACGCTAAGCCCCAGAAGCACCTCAAGGTAACCTGAAAGCCATCCCTGAAAGTCAGCAGATTGATTGATTGATAAAGATTAAACCACCCAAAAGGTGGCACGGCATGAATAGCCCGTAAGTGGAAGCCCTTTGGAGCTATTACCAGTATCAATAGCTGATACCAGAGATCTGTGGATGGATGGGGTCTTCATGGTGGCTCGCAGTTTATGGCCCGCAGGACGCTTAGTCGCCAGGTTGCAGTGTAATATGCAAAGCGACGCTTTATATCTGAACAGAGCAACCTCGGTAGTTTGGTACCATCAGGATCGTCGTCCTTTTCGAGGAATTGCATTTGTCTGTCTGAAAGTCAGCATGTAAGGAGCATGAAGCAATAATGGGTTCACAATGGACCTCTGTATGTCAGGAACTGGATTGCCAAACTTTTCTAGTAATTGTGTCACTACAACAAAACTGAACGCACGGTAATTTGGTTTAGTACCTGTTTTGACAAGATACATATTGTAACTATTCAGCATTGTTACGGCAAGAAGGTGGAAAAAAAATTTCTTGGCCTGCTTCATTGTTTTACGTACACACTCTACAGCACCCACCATCATGTCATTATTATTGACATGAACAATAATAAACATTATTATATATAAACAATAATTATTAAACAATATGTTTCATGAGCGCCTCATCAAAATAAGCAGTAAAGAATTACATTTTACTGATGTCGTCACCTGTATCCCGGGAAACGTCTGTAATCCCAACATCTGCATTATCTAAGGCCGGAGTACAAAATCTTCACTATCACTCCAGACAAATATACCTGGTGTCTTGCGAGACCCAACACTGGCACGACGGTGAGGAATCTATGGACCACGAACTGAAGGTGATCTATGTCCAGTAGGGGTGGGAACCGGCGATGATGGAAATTTACTTGTAGATAAGAGTTCTTCATTGTCACCATGTGGTGCCATGCGGCGGTGCTTGGCTGGGCGAGATGCTGCTGATGCGTCTGACGCACGTCGGCTGCTGGAATGTGATGTGCTCGCCATGATTTCTGTTGGGTAACTGAGGCCTCCACACAATGGCGGCCTACGCTGGATTTTGTTCCAAGATGACGTCTGTTTACTACCGCCTCTGGCTAGTGTATGGGTGCTCTCTTTACTGCATGGGACTTTTAAATCATGTGCGGCACCCATAATCGTATCTATACAATGTGCGCGATTTGGTGACAGTTTCTCAGATTGTATATATATAATGTGCACAGTTTAAGGGTTAAATGAAACACAGGGTACAAGACACAATCATGCCTACTCATAGAAGGAAAGCAACATGTAAAAGATCTGGGAATTATGACGCATGACGACCTGTCATTTAGTGAACATAACCGAACATATATAGCGGTGGGTAGGAAAATGATTGGATGGATTAGGAGAACGTTCAAATCCAAGGATTCCACAGCAATGCTAGCACTATTTAAATCACTGGTGCTGTCCCATTTTGAGTAATGCTCGGTATTCACTTTCCCCTTTTTCAGAGCAGTAGAGATCTCTGAATTTGAGGAACTACCGAGAACATATATGGCACACATAGAAACGATAAAACATCTGAATTACTGAGACCCTCTCAAAGCTCTCAACATGTACTCTCTGGAAACGAGACGAGAAATATGTTAAATAATATATACATGGAAGATATTGAATAGACAGGTTCCAAATATGAACAGTAGAATTAAAACGTACTAAAGCGAAAGATACGGTAGGAAATTCAAAATAGAACCATTGAGGAATAGAGGTGCATTAGGGACAATCAGAGAGGACTGTCTTATCATCAAGGGTCCACGGCTGTTCAAAACCCTTTTAGCAAGCATTAGGAATTTTGCCTGAACAAAGGTGGATGTGTTCTAAAGAATTTGGACAGATTCTTACAAGACGTGCCAGACTAACCAGGCTGTAGTGGTTATGTGGGCCTGTAGGCCGTTCAAGCAACAGCCTGTTGAACCAAGTTATCATAAGTTGAGCCGGGCTTCAGGCCAGGCTCAGGGAAAAGAAGCACTCCCAAAACACTCCAGATGTGCCGGGGTGGAGGGATGTGCCAGGTGGTAGGGATATGCCGGTGTTAGCTTTCAAATTGTAAGACGGTTGGTCTTACAATTTGACGTTGGTCTGACGTCATTTCCCATATAGCGGCAGTGCCCGCTCTCGAATAGGGCGCACCAGTATCTCACAGACCTAGAGCTAGTAAGACCTCAGTGTTTCACATCTATCTTAGTTACCTTACTCAATAAAGTCCTTGTAGGGATCTACTGTGTGTGTGTACCTCTTCAACAACCAAGCAAGAACGAATACTGGTACAAATACTGGTAGCAGCACTGGGATATCAGATTTTTTTTTCTGAGCCAGAAACTCAAGTGGCCACCTATCCCATCACAGCAAAAGCCGCCACCCGCCACAGCTAAACTCATGCATCATCAATATTCATCATATTGTACCAGTCCGGGGTCCTACCATCATCCACTGCTGTAGGTCAACGTTCTCATAAAGTTAGGCACGATATTTTGCAGCAAGCACAATTTCTTATCAGTGAGGGGAGAGGAGAATTCCCGCGCCAGCCATTTTGAATTTCAAGCGCCATTCTCGAACCTCCTGGGCCACCCACCACACGCCTTGTATGTGCTCGTCTGTACTGTTATGGCTAGTGTCATCGTCATCAACTCATCTCCGGATGTGTTGTCCAGTTTTTTTAATTAAGAACAATTCTGTGTTAACCTGCGGCTTGAACAGCTACGTCACCAGCCCCGCCACTACCATCGCTACTTCTCCATCCAACCCGTCCTCTTAAAAATAACGTCACTTTTGGCTCGTATGCGCGCTATGGCCAAATTTGGACGTAATTTGAAATGAAATCGACTCACAGAAGTGACGTTCTGTTCCGTTTTCTATTTGAGTCGTTCGGCGTACGCAGAGGTTATAAGAGGACACTTTAAATTACCGTTTTTCATAACGTTTTGAAACTTTATGAGAATTTTCTGCCCACCTAATCTATCAGAGGACCCTTAACTTACTGCTTGTTGGAAAAAAAAAAATCCCAAATTTATTTTCATTTTCAAATTACGTCCAAATTCGTCCATACTGGCAAACGGCCAAAAGCGACATTCTTTTTAAGAGGACAGGTTGCTCCATCACCCATTAGTGAACTTTGCCAAGCTAGTGAGTGTCACCTGAGCTTTTCTTCGCCGTTATCATTGTAACATCATCGTCTCTGCAACATCGTCAGTCCTTGTCAATTTCATCTCAACTCCTGTGTCATCAATCCAAGCTTCGTGTCACTACCGCAAGGTGCGCTACTGTCGCTCCACATATAAAAAAAAATCCGAGTTTCTACTCTACACACTACGACGCCGTTCTCCTAATTGGCTACTGCTGAACAGCATATCCTGCACCCCCAAGTTAAGTAGATGATAGCTGGTACTTAGTTTGGAATACAATAACAGTGTTTTAAGAGGGAAATAACCCTGTATAGAATGTATTGCCACCTTCAGTGACTTGATAACAGAGGAGTTGGCTGCCCACCCCACACACAGCTTTTCTGTGGTGTTTATCAACATTTCTTCTCCCAACAATTCCATTGTATATTATTAGCGATATACAGTATTTCAAGTACATTCTGATTAAGTGCATTAAGTAAAAAATAATTGTTTTCCAGCAGTAGAAAGTGTACTATATAATTGTTTATACTCTCCCCAGACCTTAATTTGAAGTTAATTCTTTCAGTATTTTACATTAAATGTTACTTAAGTATGTTACCAATTTAAGTGTTCCACAAATTACTTGTGTTCTAATATTTTTGCTTGCTAATTACAACAGTTGTTATAATATTGCAAAGTAATTCATTCTTTTCAACAGTCCATTTGATTCAAACTTTTACTGGTCATATTCATACCATTTTGCAAATTTAATTTACAATTTAGTTTAATTTCCAATAGTGTGTTTTCCGAAGTACATTTTAAATTTTTATTTTTGCCATTTACTTACTCGAGCCTAGTTTTGCCATTTATGAGTGTTGTGTTATACTGTATTTTGTAATTGTTCTTCTTATGCCTAGTGTGGCTAATTAAAATCTACATTCGCAAGTAAATTCCACAATAGTGACAATGTCTAACCCTGTTGCAGCTCCTTCTGACTCAAATGGAGCAGTTGCTCGTAATAATGTCCAGCGTTCAGTGCAGGAGATGGCTATTGCACTTTTGCTGGAGAATCTCACTTAATGGAATCATGGTTTAGCAAAGTTGAAGAGAAAGCCAAACCTCATTTTTCCGAGGCTTCTAATGATGATTATTTAGCATTTGCTGGTCGTCTATGGGCAACACTAAAGGTGATGTACGTGTTGTTGTCGATGAGGAAGCCATTGTTAGCCTCCAGTCATGGGCAGAATTTAAAAAAAATTCCCCCATCATTTTGTTAACAAAGGAGACCTGGAGCCATAGTGATTAGTTAAGAAAATTGCTATTGCCACCATGCAACGTGGTGAATTGTATCATGCATTTACTAGCCGTCTAGAACAGTATTTGTACGCTTTAGAGACTGCGATGTTGAGTTCATCATAGGTGGATAAAAATAAATCTCTGACCCCGGTGGCAATGGCTAAAATGATAGCTTTTGGGACATTAATGCATTTTGTCCTGGAACACACCAAACCTATCCTTCAACAGCAAAATTGTTGGTCTCAACACGAAATTGGGGAAGTGTTTGAGGCTATGAATAATGCTGCAGATAAATTACCTCCCCGAACTGCTCAACGTTTGACACCCTCTGACAATATAAATGTTATCTTCAGGTTATCTTGAGATGATTTCGGGGCTTTAGTGTCCTCGCGGCCCGGTCCTCGACCAGGCCTCCACCCCCAGGAAGCAGCCCGTGACAGCTGACTAACACCCAGGTACCTATTTTACTGCTAGGTAACAGGGGCATAGGGTGAAAGAAACTCTGTCCATTGTTTCTCGCCGGCGCTCGGGATCGAACACGGGACCACAGGATCACAAGTACAGTGTGCTGTCTGCTCGGCCGACCGGCTCCCTTGTAGTAACAAGCCCTCAGCGACCTCCCAAAACTCACAAAACTATTGGTCGTTGTTACGGCCACTTATTGGCACTGTGGCTGATTGGCACCAACTGGTAAGCCATCAGCACCACCTTCTTAACAGCGTCGTAATCACTGGAATCATCCACCGACAATACGGAGTATGCGATTTGGGCCTTTCCCGTCGGAACGACGGGAAAGGCCCAATTTTTCTTTCTCAAGGTCCCAATTTTCCTTTCCAAATTTTCTCTTGACCAATCAAATGATGCTGCTACTTTCTCGAAAGCGGCAAAGAACTTTGAGACTTCCTTTTCATGAAACTTAGGAACCAATTTAATGTTCCTCACTGGGTCGTAACTACTTGTTTCCCTCCTACCACCTGATCTTAGCACTTCCAATTCATGTTGTCATTCTCGCTCTTTTTCTTGTCTTTCTCGCTTTTCCTTTTCTTTCCTATCTACTCTTTCCTTCTCTTTTTAGTCTTTCCTTCTCCTTTTCTTGTAATTCTAAACGCTTCATTTCCAATTTCTTCTCTTGTCTCTCTCTTTCTAGTTCTAACTTTTTCTCCACTCTCTCTCTTTCAAATTGCTGCTTTTTCTCTTCTCTCTCCCTTGCTTTCTCTTCTCTCTCTATCTAGTTCTAGCTTTTCCATTCTATTTCCCGATGGATTTCCAACTCACGCATTTTTACAGTTAGTATACTTATATTCAGTTCACTTGTGTCACTCTTACCGTCACTTCCTTGGTCTTCCTTTACAGTGGTAGCCATACCACTTTCTTTTTTACTCTGTACCTCGCTTTCCTGCTTTTCGTCGGTTTTTAAGTGCTTATGGACCATCGAGAGGATCTCAACACGGGAATCCCGATCACTCACCGTGATTCCTAAATAAGCACTTATCAACACGAGTTCAGGCTTTCCCAGGTACTTCAGTTCTGACGGGGAATCTTCCTGATTCAGGAATTCCTGAACATCATCCAGGATGTCGATGGTCTTTTTCTCTGCCATTTTACACTTTATGTTGTGCACGAGCACGCAACACTGCACTTAACACTTCACTTCCTAACACACACAAAAACGGAAAGGGGAGTTATTCACAGGGGGTTGCACTACTTTACCACTCCTATCAAACGCACTTGACAAGAGGTCGGATCCCGCTGGGGATGCCAATTATGTTACGGCCACTTAGGACTAGTAACCGGGTTCTTGATGTTGTAACCTCTTTTATAGTATCCGACCCAAAGTCGGTAGTATGCTTTCAAGAAATGTTTGTATAGTGCAATAAAGAGAAAGGGGGATGAACAATACACTGTTCCCTTCACCAATATATGTATACTTTCACCATTAAAAAATATATATTAGAATAAATAGACTATGACTACTCGTATATACAGTAGTGTCACTTTCACGCAGGACACTACGGCGTTGGCAGTGTACACCAACTCCAGCGTTTCTACCGTCCAGTACCTTGTGCACGTGTACTGATAAACAGTGGCGAGTTCACCTTTTACATGGGCCAGTCCACTGACACAGTATCACGAGGTGCCTACATCCCACTCTCGCTCTCCAGTAACTCGCTCGCAGAGGACTTCAGAAACACGCTGATCAGAGTCACAAACAACGATATACAGGGGTAGCTAACCTCTGGCAGAAGCCACCAGCAACCTGCTAGCAGCACTTCACGATAGACACCTCACTGTCGTCCATCACTCTCCTAAGCCAATCCCGGGGGTACGCCGCTCTAATACCAACACTGTGTATATTAGCAACTAACACTCTGCCCAGATCGACGACGGCTAACTCAGTCTTCTTCCAGGACCAAGCTGGGAGTACGTGGACTGCCCAAGGTAAAAACTGCCTTCCTCAGTACCACTGCCTCCACACGTCACTTCTGTGGACATAAAACGTCATCATTTAGATTGGACTGTACACTGGGGAAACCATGAGGTACTACTCATTCACCTGGGAGTTGACATTATGCTCTGTAGCACAACAGATGGCGCTGATCGTGACACGCCATCCACCAGATGTCGTCCACGTCGACCTCTCTTTCTGACTAGGGCATTGATTCTTGTACCAAAGCAAGATGGAACATGGAGACCGGTAATCGACTACCGGAAGCTTAACAGAGAAACTATACCTGACCGTTTCCCCACTTCCAGTCTTAAAAGTTTTGTTGCAAAGCATAGGTCGTAACAAAGTACTCTCAACTTTAGATTTGTTGCAGGGAACCTGGCAAAGCCCTTTTATGAGGAAAGTAAACAGTTGACAGCCTTACTCCCAATGGTCATTTTCATTTCAAAAGAATGGCATTTGAACTGCGGAGTAGGCGAATAACCTTTTCAAGGCTCATGACAATCCAATTTCATAGATTGATAGGTAGTACACTTCTGGTGTACCTTAATGATCTCATAATCATGTTGTAAGATGTTCAGACTCACTTGTACAACCTTGAGAAAGTACTTGCAAAGTTTGCAGAAGCAAATTTACAAATAAAACCCTCAAAGTGCTAATTTTTAAAGGAAAAGATCAATTTCCTAGGTCATACATTCACCCCTTCAAGCATCACCTTGAATGAATAACAAATTATTGCTGCCCGTGATTTTCCAACGCCTCGTACAGTACAAGCCGTGAGGCAGTTTACAGGTCTTGTAGGATTTTATCGTTCATTTATTGCTGGCTTTTCTATCATAGCCGCTCCACTTTACAGGTTACAAAGAAAAGATGAACCCTTTGTTTGGGGAGAAGCCTGTCACGGGTGGGTGAGGGTGTCATGTATTTTAATGTTGTCTAGAGAAATAATGATTTTTCTTGAACCAAGGGGAATTCAAGGAGTAGGGAAAACAGCCGAGTAGATAAAGGACAAAGATTTATATGTATAAGACACACTACATATTACATGGCATAAATTCTCTCCTTACAATTCAAGGTCATTCTGAAGGTAACAACATTGAATAATAATGTCCCAAATGGGCTCTGGTTTCCCTATGGCTCTTAGTCCAAAACAGGAACTGGGCACACGGCCACCACACCTGTTAGCCGGAGACACACATATATAAATCACTAGGAAACCTGGACTCTCTAAAAAAAACTGTTCAGACGACTGTCAGCATACTCTACCCTTCCTTGAAACCCTGTGAATACAACCCTGTGGCTTATCTGATTGTAAGGCCGGAGAAAACCCTCAGAAAACAAGGACCAGTCAGACAGATGGTGCTCTATGTCAGAGCAAGGAATTACAAGTAGTCACTAAGAACCTCCTTTCCACATCTGGAAGTTCACTACCCTGATATCTTCAGGTTTTTCTAGAACCGTCTACCAGGATCCTCCACAGTTCTCCCGGCTACTACACCATGAAGTCTTCCTTGAGCAACAATGGTGCTTCACCACTGGTATCACAGAAGCATGTGAAACTTCATTCCACTACTCCTCTTCTCACAGCTTGAGGTCCTCCTGCTCCTCACTGTATGGCTGCTCCTCCACAGAGCTCAGCACCTTCCACAACCTTGGAGTCTCATCAACTACTACTCCTCTGCTGGCTATAAGTTCACAGCAACTCCTTCCCCAGACAAACCTGCAACCCATCGACACGCCAATAAAAATGTTCCTCTATAAACACATAAACAAAATGAATCACACACAATAAATGTTTCACTTGACATCTTCCTGCTTTCTACATGCTGTGAGGTGACTTACCCCATGTTTGGGCTGGTCCGTTTTCTGCCCTCCCTGGGAGCCCTCCGCTTCCCAGGCGGCCAGGGTTGCCAGATTGGGCTACAAGTAGTGAATTGGGCTACTTTTGAGAGCCCCACGCTCCCAAATGTTTAATTTCGCTACTTGCGACTTTTTGGGATAGTTTAAAAGCAAGTTGGGCTATTAATATTAAGAAACTCAATGATGACTATTTATGCTTTAATAATATAATTTGTATAAATCACAGCCGAGTCCAACAGCCTGATTGACTAGACCACTTACCGCAGGAGCCCTGGTCAGAGACCGGCCCCGGGGGACGTTGATCCTAGAAACCTTTGAAAGAAAAAGTAACCGCAAGGCAAGGTAATCCTCCCCAGGGGCCATAGATTTCCCAACCTTAATTGTCATTAATACTTCATTAATTATACTTCATTAATAATACTTCATTAATACGTCATTAATCATCCAAAAGCTACAGCTGGTTCCACAGATCTTCATTAAGGGGAGAAAGTTATCTAGAAATTTCCAGATTGATAAATGATAGGAAAGATTCCTTACAGTTAGTACCTTTGTCAGGAAGTAAGTAAGTAATTATCAAAAGAAGGCACCAAACCGGGAAGGCTATGTAGCACCATCAAATACGCAAAACAATCAGAGGGCGCTAAATATCACCAAGGATGCCAATACGAGAACAAAAATGCATAAGGCGAACGATATCAAAAGTATCCGAGTCACCAAGAATTCTATCGAGGGACAGGTGACCGCGAGGGTCGGTCGGAAAGCAAGACACACGCTCGTCCTGGAAGTCAGGACATTCAAGAAGGACATGCACGACCGTAAGAGGGACAATGCAACTAGGACAATAAGGAGCAGGGCGGCGCTCCATCAAGTGACCATGGGTTAAGCGAGTATGGCCAATACGCAACCTCGCCAGAGCTGTTTCCCACCGCCGGTTACGGTGGAAGGAGGACGGCCACGAGGAAACACAACATTTAAGAGTACGTAGCTTGTTACCAGTAACAGACAACCAAGAAGCCTGCCAACAGGTAAGGACTGAGGAATGGATAACCGGGTAAAAGTCGGAATACGGAATGCCTTTACGAGAGATGGGACAAGAGCGGACAGCTTCCTTAGCGGCAGCATCCGCACGCTCATTTAAAGACACGCCAATATGGCTGGGAACCCAACAAAACTCAACCGACTTAAATTTACTGTGAACGAGAAACAGCCAATGCTGGATCTCGACAACTACTGGATGAACTGGATTAAAGCACCCGAGAGCTATGAGGGCACTACGAGAGTCAACAACAACCACAAAGGAAGACTGACAACGAGAAAGCAGGAGACGAAGACCATAGAGAATAGCATAAAGTTCCGCTGTAAAGATGCTAGTCTCCGGAGGCAAGCGACACATATAAGTGCGATCAGGAAAAACAACAGAGTAGCCAACACCGTCCGCTGACTTAGACCCATCGGTGAAGACAGAAACGGAGCGGGAGTGAGAAGAAAAGTGCTCGAGGAAAAGGCGTTTTAGAACCGTAGGAGGGGTAAAAGCTTTAGTGATACGAGTCAAGGATGTACAAAACCGCGGAAGAGGGACCCTCCACGGGGGCAAAGAAGGAACAACACGAGGAGAAACATCAGAAATACGAACGGAAAGAGAATCCTGTAGGCGAGATAACCGGACAGAAAGAGGGAGGTGGTGAAGAGGAACAGGAACCGCAGGAGGGGTAAAATTTAAAGCACGACAGAGGCGAGAGGAAGGATGTTGCAAGGACCGCGCAAGATAGCGAAGACAGTAGCGATCACGGCGGTCCTGGAGAGACAGGAAGCCAGTGTCAACATACAAGCTAAGGACGGGAGTCGAACGAAAGGCACCAGAACTGAGGCGCAACCCAGTATGGTGCAAAGCATCAAGACGGCGAAGAGTAGAAGGAGAAGCAGACGAGTAAGCAGGGCAACCATAATCGAGCTTAGACAGGACGAGAGAGGAATGTAAAGCAAGGAGAGTGCGCCTATCTGCCCCCCAAGAAGTATGGGACAAGACCCGAAGGAGGGTAAGGGCCTTAGAGCACTCAACACGGAGGTAAGAGATATGGGGAGACCAAGACAAACGAGTGTCAAGGAATAACCACAAAAGCTTCGCGGAATCTTTGTATTCAAGGGGATGACCATAAAGTGACAAAGAGGGACGAAGAACAACCCGTTTCCGCGTAAAAGTCATGGCACAAGTCTTAGAAGTAGAGAACTTGAAGCCATGACCTGTGGCCCAAGACGACACGGCATCAATTGCAAGTTGAAGCCGGCGTTGAAGGAGAGGCGAATCATCACCCTGACAACAAAGGGTAAGATCATCGACATAGAGAGCGGAGAAGACACCAGAAGGAAGAGAGGAAAGAAGACCATTGAGGGCAACCAGAAAAAGAGTAGTGCTCAGAACACTACCCTGGGGCACACCTTCGTATTGCTGAAAAGAGGGAGAGAGAGCGGTACCAAGGCGCACCCGAAAGGAACGACGAGAGAGGAAGCTGCGGAGAAAGAGAGGGAGATGACCACGAAGGCCAAAAGAATGAAGTTGAGATAGGATATGATAATGCCAAGTGGTGTCGTAAGCCTTTTCTAGGTCAAAAAGGACGGCAACAACGGAGGTCTTCGCAGCAAAAGCAGTACGAATATAGACCTCCAAGTTCACCAGGACATCTGTCGTGCTGCGGCACTTGCGGAAACCAAATTGAGAAGGGGAGAGGAGGTGATGGTGTTCCAGGAACCACATCAGACGAACGTTAACCATACGTTCAAAGAGTTTGCAGACACAACTTGTGAGAGCAATAGGGCGAAAGTCCTTAGGGGAAGTACCCCAGAGACCCCGGTTTGCGAACAGGGAGGACAACGGCATCGAGCCAGTCCTCAGGGACTGACGACGACTCCCAGATCCGATTATACAGACTCAGTAAATACTGAGACGTGCTCGGAGGGAGATGGCGAAGCATCTCATAATGAATACCATCGGAGCCCGCCGCCGTAGAACCGCAGAGGGCCAGGGCAGAACGAAGTTCAGAGAGAGAGAAGGGATCATTATAGGGAAGCTGAAGATGAGTGCAGAAATCTAAAGGACGAGACTCAAGGACAGGTTTACGAAGAAGGAAAGATTGGGGAAGATGAAGACCAGAGCTAACAGAAGAAAAGTGGGAACCCAGTTCGGAAGCGACCTGCAACGGGTCCGCCACAAGAGTATCATGGAGGTGAAGGACCGGTGAAACATCGGGAACGAACTTACCCGCTATCTTGCGGATACGCTTCCAGATCTGGGCCAAAGGGGTTTCGGACGTAATTGTCGAGACATAAGATGCCCAACATTCACGTTTAGCCGTACGGATGGCCCTACGGGCCACCGCACTCGCTTTCCGAAAGAAAAGAAAAGAATCGGTCGTCTGCCTGCGGCGGTGCTTCTTCCAGGCTGCACGCTTACAGCGGACAGCCCGAGCACAGTCCGCATTCCACCAGGGAACGCACTTCCGTGGACCCCGAGAGGAAGAGCGTGGAATAGAGCGGAGGGCAGCGTTGAAGACAGTGTCATGAAAAAGGAGGAGAGCGCGAGAGAGGGGCAGAAGGGAGAGGTCAGAGAGAGTAGCACTGAGGGAAAATAGGGTCCAGTCCGCCTTAGCAAACTGCCACCTAGGGAAAGAGAGGGAAGGGCGAAAAGAGAAAAAGGAAACAAGGATGGGGAAATGATCACTTCCATGGAGGTCATCAAGAACCTGCCACGTGAAATCTAAGTAAAGAGAAGAAGAGCAGAGAGAAAGATCAAGACAAGAAAGGGTGCGAGTTCGAGAGTCCAAATGAGTGGGCTCACCAGAATTCAGAAGAGACAGGGAAGAAGAGAGGAGAAACGGCTCAAGGAGGCGACCCCGGGTATTCGTCAGAACGTCACCCCAAAGAGAATGACGACAATTGAAGTCACCCACCAGGAGCACAGGCTCCGGCAAGGAGTCTAGGAGGTGTTTCAAATCAGGAAGACAGAGCGGGACACTCGGGGGGAGATAAATGGAACAAACTGTGTACCATTTCCCCACAAAGATACGAGCAGCAGAACAATGGAGAGGCGAAGGAAAAAGTAAAGGAACAAAGGGAACATCAGCCCGAATCAAGAGAGCAGAAGAATTAGAAGCCCCAGCAATGGCTGGGGGGGGGGGGAGAGAAAGGAATAGCCACGAAAACGACCAGGACGAGCACCAAGCATTGGCTCCTGGAGACAGACACAAAGGGGCGAAAACCGCGAAACCAGAAGTTGGAGTTCGAGGAAATTGGCGTAATAACCTCGAACGTTCCATTGAAGAATGGACAACGACGAGAAGAGAAAGGACAAAAACAGAGAACAAGGAAGAAACAAAGGCGAAAGACCAACAGAGCACGTTAAAGAATATCAGGGTCGGGATAAGGGTCAGCAAAGTCAGGGTTAGGGGGCATGGGTAAACTGAGCAAAGACGGAGGGAAGGAAACGGGAGAACAGATCAGAGGTGGGCGGGCAGGGTCCGGAGGAGGAGGAGGAGGAGGAGACAACGGAGAGGAGCAGTCAAGGACAGCAGCAGGAAGAGGGGGAGTAGAAAGAGAGGAGCGCACCCCAGCAAGAGCAGCAACCGAAAGGGAAGCAGGGGCCAAAGAAACCTCCATAGCAGGAACAGGGGGCGCAAGCACTGAAACGGGAGGGGAAGGAGCAACAGAGCCAGAAGGAGGAGCTGAGGAAGGAAGCGAAGCCTTCTTACCCGCCGGGGAAGAGGAAGGAGAGGAGCCAGGCTTACGCTTCTGACTTAAAGAGACCGGTGTCCCAGCAACTACGTACCGGGCAACGGATTCCAGTGTCTCAACAGGAGAAGCCGAACGAGAGCACACACGACGGCTGTTAGGAGAGCGATGGACATCCGCCCGCACCGACAGGCGGCGGGGAGAGCCGATAGATGGAGGAAGAGGATGGGAAGGAGGATCGGAGGGGGACGAGGAAGAAGACACAGAAGACACGACAGACCGGGTAGAAGGAAGGGGAACCCCAGACAGAGGACCAGGAGGAGGATCCTTCGGGAGAGAACCCAAAGGGACAGAGGAGGGGGCAGTGGGCGCATCAGGGTCCAAGGCCCGGAAACGGTTGTGAGTCTGAGGAAGGCGGGAAGGACGAGGAGAGGAAGAGCGCAACACGCGAGCATAAGAGATATTAGCATAAGGCGGGAGCCGGCGAACCTGGCGCCTCGCCTCAGGAAAAGATAAACGCTCCCGGTGCTTCAAGTTGAGGACGGCTGCCTCAAGCTTGTAATGGACACACGCACGGGAGAAGGTAGGATGGGCCTCACCGCAGTTGAGGCAACGAGCCTGGGGAGAAGCGCACTCCGACTTAGAGTGACCTTCGCCACCACACAAAGGACAGAGAGAGACAGTCCCGGAGCAGCGGAGGGCACCATGCCCAAACCTCCAGCACTTGTTGCAGAGCCGAGGAGAAGGAATGTACTCCTGGACAGAGCACCTGGCACCAGCAAGAATGACAGAGGGTGGAAGGGTCCTACCATCAAAGGTAATCTTCACAACCCGGAGGGGTTGACGGCGACTACCACGAGGGGGACGAGTAAACGTGTCCACCTGGAGAATAGAATGGCCCTGGGCAGCAAGGATATGTCGAATATCGTCGTGGCAGTCGCGCAGGTCCCGAACACCGGTCGCAACATGGGGCGGGAGCAAAATAGTGCCAACACTGGCATTCAACTGAACGTTCTTCGAGACCCGAACGGGGGTCTCGCCAAGGCAGGATAAGGCAGCCAAGCGGGAAGCAGCATCCTGAGAAGGAGCAGCAACGACACGTGTACCGAGACAAGTGGGGTTGAAAGTAATGGAGGCATCCACGGAATCAATGAGATGTCGATGGAGGGAGAAATCGTCAGGAGGCGCAGAATCAAGAGGGAGGAGATCAAAATATTTGGCCCACGAAGCGGGACCAAACAAGGCTTGATAGGTAGCAGAACTGGAAGGAATCGAGCGAGGGCGGCCGTGACGAGGACGGCGGTGAGAACCCCCAGAGAGAGAGGGGTTAAAAGGCGCAGTAGTTACAACTAGAGAAGGAGCCGCGCCAGGGGACGAGGTAGTCACCACTGGGGGCTTGGGGCTCGACCCAACCACAGAGGAGGGAGGGGAGCCAGAGGAAGGAGTCAGAGAGGCCAAAGGAGGAGCAAGGTCGGGGCCCAATGCAGCGGAGGCTACAGAGCCCGGTCTTCCAATACGGACCGACTCGGGGGCTTGGTCGCCCACCCCACGAGCCTCAGAAGGTAAACCAGAAGAAGCCGAAGCAGGGGTAATCATCTTGACGAAAGAAAGAATTCACTCACGAATGTGCCCCCACACCCACCATGGAGCCACAATTAGAGGCAGGACACCCAACAAGAAGCTATCGCCGATCTTGTCGGGGCCTCCTAGGGGTGCGTCGCGAGTATACGCCCCACAAACGCCACCTTAAGAAACCGACAGTCCGTCGAGATCGGGTTCAGTGACGAAGTGGGGATTGACAATAAAAGGGTCCCCTCGCTCTCGACGTCGGGTACTGCAGTTCTACGGGTGCATGAGTATGCCTCCTCAAGCACCCGGGCGTCAAAATAGAAGAAGTCCAAGGGAAGAACCAGAACGAGCAAAAGGTCGGTAGGAAACGGCAAGTAGATAGGAGAAGAGGGGGGAGAAAAACGAAACAGAAGGAAAAGGAAAAGATGCCCAGCAGAATTGGAGAGGACGGCAGCAGGAGCACAAGGCTAGAAAAGGACAGAGGACTGTCCCAAGGAGCATCACACTCCTGCAGCCGCCCACTAAGCCCCCACACGGCGACAACGAGCTGAGCGGGGAGGGGGCTTTGTCAGGAAGACGATGGTTGGTAAGGAGTGGTAATGTAGAGCGGCTGTTTGATCAGTGGGATTCTCTAACAACTCATTACCAAATAGCTTTTTCCTCTTGTGATAAATATGTTGCAAAGCAACTATTTTCAATGTACGCTGATCCCTCCAATAAGCTATATTTCACATGTCTCAAACAAATCCTAAATTATTTTGAAAGTATGAATTGACTTTATCAAAAAGATGAAGCAGATCAGTATAGCCCTCACACTGTCTTAGAAAATTTCACTCTTGGAATACTCAGAAGAATCGTTCGTCCTCATCATGAAAGCTTCATGTTAATTTGGACTACAATTCTATGTATCTGCCCCTGGAAAAAGTTGACTTTGGTTACGAATTTTCAACACTTTGGGCCACTAACAGACAAAACAATTTTATAACCCAGGAAAAGTTTCAAAATATTCAAGAAAGATGCGATAATTTTTTAAATGAATGCTTGCAAATAGCTTCTTTCTCGTATTCCTAGTAATGTTGAAACTTTAAAAAAAGGTGAAAAATCTGTTACCAGTCATATACCTTAGGCACACATGGCCACCATTTTCAGAACTTCTATTAGTAGTAGGGAGTAGGGAGCCGGTCGGCCGAGCGGACAGCCCGCTGGACTTGTGATCCTGTGGTTCTGGGTTCGATCCCAGGCGCCGGCGTGAAACAATGGGCAGAGTTTCTTTCACCCTATACCCCAGTTACCTATCTGTAAAATAGGTACCTGGGTGTTAGTCAGCTGTCACGGGCTGCTTCCTGGGGGTGAAGGCCTGGTCGAGAACCGGGCCGCGGGGACACTAAAAAGCCCCGAAATCATCTCAAGATAACCTCAAGGTAGTATTAGCTGACCAATCTAAGCTTAGTGAAATTGAAAGTCAGTGGCGCCTAATGTTAACCATTGACTAGTCCAACATTTGTAAGGGACAAATTCCTATATCTGAATCGTCATTTTAGAACAAGATAATAACTATCAAGAACACTGCTGGCGATCCCATACTGATCGACCTCGCTGAGTTTGCATTGAAAATATACAGCTTGCCAATCAGTAATGCCCTGGTTGAACGGATATTTCGAGAGTAACATCTGTGAAAACTAAACTGAGAAATCTTGAATGGGAATGGGACTTGAGCTTTTGACATCAGTCTTGAGAATCAAAACATACCTTGAAGAAAATGTAACTTGTTGCTCGTCATTTGAACCACTCATGTCAATGCTTAAATATGAGTCTGCAATATACAAGAACGAGGTTGTGGATGCAGATCAAGATCTTGGTAATCTTCAACTGTAAAGACGTGGAAGGACTCCACACCCATTAAGCTTCAAACAGTAAATATTGGTAAGTTATCCTATTATCATATTGGTTAAATATATATATGCAGAGATAATGTTAATAAAACAATTAAAATCGTTTAATGTACTCTATATATCATAATAGATTACTTCGAAATCCGTATCAGTCACTAAACAAAAAATTGGGCTACTCTTATTACAAATTCGCTACTTTTAGACCGTCAGCTCGCTACTTTTTAGCAATTTGGATCAGGCAACCCTGCAGGCGGCCCTCTCACTCAGTCGCCCACCAGTAGTCGGATTGGATGAATGTCGCTCCCCCCTCCAGGTAGTTCTTCCATCTTTACTCTCTTATTTAGGCCTTCTACCGTATCAAAACATGCCTAACATATCAACAGACACTTGCTACGATCGCTGGGCACATGACCAACTATAGGTAATCACTGTAAACTGGCTTAAAATGAGCTTACCACAGAGTTAGATGTACAGGGGCACGCCCTGACCCCAGCGTCGGACGTTGGCGCGCTGCTCAGCCCACAAAATCGCTATTTAAACTCCTCTACTGGGTTTCTTTCCTTCCTGGCTAGAGCACTGAGTCGTCCCCAGGCTTCATACAAGAACGCCTGGCTAATTCTTCTCTTGGCGGAGCACGTAACATGAGATTCTTCCTCTGTTACAAGGAGCTCACAGACACTACATCTTGCTCCCACAACATCAGCTACTCGAGTGAGGTCAAGACCCCTGCCTTGAGCCTCCTACCTTCCTCACAAACTCTCGACATCTCATGTCAAGTCCTTCATTTCTATTCTTGATCACTGCCCATACCCTTAAACTGTCTGTTAAATTTACCCAATTGTTTTACGTATGTATCTTCATGTCTATATTTCTGTGACCTCTTATTTAGGACAGGTCTTGCAGAATAACTCTCAAGGTAGACTCGTTTCTCAGCTACCTGGGATCATAACACATTCCATTTACTAACTACTCTGACACAGAGAAAGTCTAATGTCTCTTTGGCTCATTTGGGTACTCAGCTTCCACCTGCGTCTCCCTTGTGTGTGTACCACCCGTGCTAAATAGTCTTTCTTTATCCAACCTATCAGTTCCCATGAGAATTTTGTATGTGATGATCATGTCTCCTCAAACTCGTCTGTCTTCCAGCGACGTGAGGTGCAATTCCCATAGCCATTCTTCATAACTCATGCTTCTTACTTCTGGGACTTGTCTAGTGGTATACCTTTGGACCTTCTCTCTCCCCCCCCCCCCCCAACACACACCTCCTCAGTGTGTGTGTATTCACCTAGTTGTGCTTGCGGGGGTTGAGCTCTGCTCTTTCGGTCTGTCTCTCAACTGTCAATCAACTGTTTCTACTACTATTTTTTTCTCCCCACACCACACACACACACACACACAAACACACCAGGAAGCAGCCCGTGACAGCTTACTAACTCCCAGGTACCTATTTACTGCTAGGTAACAGGGGCATAGGGTGAAAGAAACTCTACCCATCGTTTCTCGCCGGCGCCTGGGATCGAACCCGGAACCACAGGATCACATGTCCAGCGTGCTGTCCGCTCGGCCACCGGCTCCCCTAGGCTCTGTGTGTGTGTGTGTGTGTGTGTGTGTGAGGTTCAGCTCCTTTAGCCTTTCCTTGTAGCTCATTCCTCTCACTTCCGGGACGAACCTGGTGGCAAACCGCTGAATCTTTTCTAACTTTGTCTTGTGTTTAACTAGGTATGTACTCCAGGCTGGAGCTGCATATTCCAGGATTGGTATGACATAAGTGGTATACAGGGTCCTGAACGATTCCTTACACAAGTTTCTAAAGGCAGTTCTTATGTTGGCCAGTCTAGCATATGCCGCTGATGATATCCTTTTGATGTGGGCCTCTGGGGACAGGTTCGGTGTGATATCAATCCGCCAGATCTTTCTCTATTTGACTCTTGCAAGAGTTCACCTCCCAGATGGTATCTTGTGTTCAGCCTCATGCTCCCTTCGCCTAATTTCATTACTTTACATTTTCTTGAGTTGAACTTTAGCAGCCATTTTCTAGGCCATTCCTCGTTTGTCCAGGTCATCCTGTAGTCTCTGTCTATCTTCATCCGTCTTGATTCTTCTCATAATTTTTGCATCATCAGCAAACATCGAGAGGAACGAGTCTATACCCTCCGAAAGATCGTTTACATTTATTAGAAACAGGATGGGTCCAAATACTGAGCCCTGTGGGATTCCGCTGGTGACATCTCGCCACTCTGATGTCTCCCCCCCCCCCCACCGTTACTCGCTGTTTCCTGTTGCTTCAGTACTTCCTTATCTACTGGAGCATCTTCCCTTTTACTCCTGCCTGTTGCTCCAACTTTTTTAACTGCCTTTTATGGGGTACTGTGTCAAAGACTTTCTGGCAGTCCAGGAAAATGCAGTCGGCCCACCCTTCTCTTTCCTGCCTAATTTTTGTTGCCTGGTCATAGAATTCTATTAAACCTGTGAGGCACGATTTGCCATCTCTGAACCCATGTTGGTGGTGCGTTACAAAGTTATTTCACTCCATATGTTCTACGAGCCTTTTCCTCACAGTTTTCTCCATTACCTTGCATGGTATACAAGTTAGGGAAACTGGCCTGTAATTCAGCGCCTCTTGTCTGTCTCCCTTCTTGTATATTGGGACTACGTTAGCTGTCTTCCAACTTTCTAGTAGGTCTCCTGTTTCCAGTGACCAGTTATACACCATAGAGAGTGGCACACTTAGTGCTTCTGCACCTTCCTTTAGTATCCATGGTGAGATTCTGTCAGGCCCAACAGCGTTTGTTACATCCAGCTCCAACAGACACCTTTTGATCTCATCACTGGTGAGGTAAAATTCCTCCAAGGTTGCTTGGTTTGCCTCCTCTTCATTTAGTGCAGGGGCTTCTCCTTGTTCTATTGTGACGACCTCCTGGAATCTCTTGTTGAGTTCTTCACACACCTCCTTGTCATTCTGTGTGTGTGTGTGTGTGTGTGTGTGTGTGTGTGTGTGTGTGAGTACTTACCTAGTTGTACTCACCTAGTTGATTTTGTGGGGGTTGAGCTCTGGCTCTTTGGTCCCGCCTCTCAACCGTCAATCAACAGGTGTACAGATTCCTGAGCCTATCGGGCTTTATCATATCTACATTTGAAACTGTGTATGGAGTCAGCCTCCACCACATTGCTTCCTAATGCATTCCATTTGTCAACCACTCTGACACTAAAAAAGTTCTTTCTAATATCTCTGTGGCTCATTTGGGCACTCAGTTTCCGCCTGTGTCCCCTTGTGCGTGTTCCCCTTGTGTTAAATAGACTGTCTTTATGTACCCTATCAATTCCCTTCAGAATCTTGAATGTGGTGATCATGTCCCCCCTAATTCTTCTGTCTTCCAGCGAAGTGAGGTTTAATTCCCGTAGTCTCTCCTCGTAGCTCATACCTCTCAGCTCGGGTACTAGTCTGGTGGCAAACCTTTGAACCTTTTCCAGTTTAGTCTTATGCTTGACTAGATATGGACTCCATGCTGGAGCCGCATACTCCAGGAATGGTCTGATATATGTGGTATATAATGTTCTGATAGATTCCTTACACAAGTTTCTAAAGGCCGTTCATATGTTAGCCAACCTGGCATATGCTGCTGATGTTATCCTCTTGAGATGAGCTTCAGGGGACAGGTCTGGCATGATATCAACCCCCAGGTCTTTCTCTCTTTCTGACTCTTGAATTATCTCATCTCCCAAATGATACCTTGTATCTGGTCTCCTGCTTCCTACCCCTATCTTCATTACATTACATTTGCTTGGGTTAAACTCTAACAGTCATTTGTTCGACCGTTCCTGCAGCTTGTCCAGGTCTTCTTGAAGCCTCAAGCTGTCCTCCTCTGTCTTAATCCTTCTCATAATTTTGGCGTCGTCAGCAAACATTGAGAGTAATGAGTCTATACCCTCTGGGAGACCATTTATGTACATCAGAAACAGGATAGGTCCAAGCACAGAGCCCTGTGGGACTCCACTGGTGACTTCACCCCATTCTGAGGTCTCTCCCCTCACTGTAACTTTCTGCTTCCTATTGCTTAGGTACTCCCTTATCCACCGGAGCGCCCTACCAGTTACTCCTGCCTGTTTCTCTAGCTTATGCATCAACCTTTTATGGGGTACTGTGTCAAAGGCTTTCCGACAGTCCAAAAAAATGCAGTCCGCCCCTCCTTCTCATTCTTGCTTAATCTTTGTCACCTGATTGTAGAATTCTATCAAGCCTGTAAGGCAAGATTTACCCTCCCTGAATCCATGTTGATGGGTTGTCACGAAGTCTCTTCTCTCCAGATGTGTTACTAGGATTTTTCTCACAATCTTCTCCATCACCTTGCATGGTATACAAGTTAAGGATACTGGCCTGTAGTTCAGTGCCTCTTGTCTGTCACCCTTTTTGTATATTGGTACTACATTAGCAGTCTTCCATATTTCTGGTAGGTCTTCCGTTTCCAGTGATCTACTATACACTATGGAGAGTGGCAAGCAAAGTGCTCCTGCACACTCTTTAAATACCCATGGAGAGATTCCATCCGGCCCAACAGCTTTTCTCACATCCAGCTCCAATAGGTGCTTCTTGACCTCAGCTCTTGTAATTTCGAACCTTTCCAAGGTCTCCTGGTTTGCTGCCACCTGGTACTCACCTAGTTGTACTCACCTAGTTGCGTTTGCAGGGGTTGAGCTCTGGCTCTTTGGTCCCGCCTCTCAACCGTCAATCAACAGGTGTACAGATTCCTGAGCCTATCGGGCTCTGTCATATCTACACTTGAAACTGTGTATGGAGTGAGCCTCCACCACATCACCCCCTAATGCATTCCATTTGTCAACCACTCTGACACTAAAAAAGTTCTTTCTAATATCTCTGTGGCTCATTTGGGCACTCAGTTTCCACTTGTGTCCCCTTGTGCGTGTTCCCGTTGTGTTAAATAGACTGTCTTTATCTACCCTATCAATTCCCATCAGAATCTTGAATGTGGTGATCATGTCCCCCCTAACTTCTGTCTTCCAGCGAAGTGAGGTTTAATTCCCGTAGTCTCTCCTTGTAGCTCATACCTCTCAGCTCGGGTACTAGTCTGGTGGTAAACCTTTGAACCTTTTCCAGTTTAGTCTTATCCTTGACTAGTAGATATGGACTCCATGCTGGGGCTGCATACTCCAGGATTGGCCTGACATATGTGGTATACAAAGTTCTGAATGATTCTTTACACAAGTTTCTGAATGCCGTTCGTATGTTGGCCAGCCTGGCATATGCCGCTGATGTTATCCGCTTGATATGTGCTGCAGAGGACAGGTCTGGCGTGATATCAACCCTCAAGTCTTTTTCCTTCTCTGACTCCTGAAGAATTTCCTCTACCAGATGATACCTTGTATCTGGCCTCCTGATCCCTACACCTATCTTCATTACATTACATTTGGTTGGGTTAAACTCTAACAACCATTTGTTCAACCATTCCTTCAGCTTGTCTAGGTCTTTTTGAAGCCTCAAACAGTCCTCTTCTGTTTTAATCCTTCTCATAATTTTAGCATCGCCACCTTACCAGCTACACCTGCCTGTCTCTCCAACTTATGTACCACCCTCTTATGCGGTACTGTTTCAAAGGCTTTCCGACAATCCAAGAAAATGCAGTCCGCCCAGCCCTCTTTTTCTTGTTTAATCTTTGTCACCTGATCGTAGAATTCTATCAAGCCTGTAAGGCAAGATTTACCCTTCCTGAACCCATGTTGGTGATTTGTCACGAAGTCCCTCCTCTCCAGATGTATTACCAGTTTTTTTCTCACGATCTTCTCCATCACCTTGCATGGTATACAAATCAAGGACACTGGCCTGTAGTTCAGTACCTCTTGCCTGTCACCCTTTTTGTATATTGGGACCACATTCGCCATCTTCCATATTTCTGGTAGGTCTCCGTCTCCAGTGACTTACTTTACACTATGGAGAGTGGCAAGCAAAGTGCCTCTGCACACTCTTTCAGTATCCATGGTGAGATCCCATCTGGACCAACAGCCTTTCTCCCTTTCTCCTAGCACAGTGACCTCACCTTGTTCTATTGTGAAGACCTCCTGGTACCTCTTGTTGAGTTCTTCACACACCTCTCTGTCATTTTCTGTATACCTGTCCTCGCCTGTTCGAAGTTTCAATACCTGTTCTTTCACTGTTGTTTTCCTTCTGATGTGACTGTGGAGTAGCTTTAGTTCGGTCTTGGCTTTGTTTGCTATATCATTCTCAAAACTTTTCTCTGCTTCTCTTCTCACCCTGACGTACTCATTCCTGGTTCTCTGGTATCTCTCTCTGCTTTCTGGTGTTCTGTTATTCCGGAAGTTCCTCCAGGCCCTTTTGTTCAGTTTCTTCGCTTCCATACATGCCCTATTATACCATGGATTCTTCTGTTGCTTCTCGGATTTTTCCCTTTGGGCAGGGATGAACCTGTTTACTGCCTCCTGACACTTTTGGGTAACATAGTCCATCATATCCTGTACAGACTGTACAGGTCCCGCCTCTCAACTGTCAATCAACTGGTGTACAGATTCCTGAGCCTACTGGGCTCTATCATATCTACATTTGAAACTGTGTATGGAGTCAGCCTCCACCACATCCCTGCCTAATGCATTCCATCCGTTAACTACTCTGACACTGAAAAAGTTCCTTCTAACGTCTCTGTGGCTCATGTGGGTACTCAGTTTCCACCTGTGTCCCCTTGTTCGCGTCCCACCAGTTTTGAATAGTTCATCCTTGTTTACCCGGTCGATTCCTCTGAGGATTTTGTAGGTTGTGATCATGTCCCCCCTTGCTCTTCTGTCTTCCAGTGTCGTAAGGTGCATTTCCCACAGCCTTTCCTCGTAATTCATGTCTCTTAGTTCTGGGACTAGTCTAGTGGCATACCTTTGGACTTTTTCCAGCTTCGTCTTGTGCTTGACAAGGTACGGGCTCCATGCTGGGGACGCATACTCCAGGATTGGTCTTACATATGTGGTGTACAAGATTCTGAATGATTCCTTACACAGGTTCCTGAACGCTGTTCTGATGTTAGCCAGCCTCGCATATGCCGCAGACGTTATTCTTTTTATGTGGGCTTCAGGAGACAGGTTTGGTGTGATATCAACGCCTAGATCTTTCTCTCTGTTCGTTTCATTAAGTACTTCATCTCCTATTCTGTATCCTGTGTCTGGCCTCCTATTTCCACTGCCTAGTTTCATTACTTTGCATTTACTCGGGTTGAACTTCAACAGCCATTTGTTGGACCATTTTGTGTGTGTGTGTGTGTGTGTGTTTGCATTCTGGTCATGAATTTGTGCACACTTTTGAATGGGAGTACTCACCTATTTGTTCTCGCCTAGTTGGGCTTGCGGGGGTCTGGCTCTTTGGTCTGGCTTTTTAGAATGTCAGACAGAACACAAAGAGTAACAGTCAATCAAATAAAATCGAGTCCAAGGGCAGTTAAAAGTTCTGTACCACAAGGTACAGTCCTTGCACCACAGCTTTTCCTTATTCTCATATCAGATATAGATAAAAATACAAGTCACAGCTTCTTGTCATCCTTTGCAGATGACACAAAAATCAGCATGAAAATTACCTCTGCTGAAGACATTGAAAAACTACAAGCAGATTTTAATAAAGTTTACGAATGGGCATAGAAAATACAATGATATTTAACAGTGATAAATTTCCGGTACTCAGGTACAGTAAAAATGAGGACCTTAAACATAATACAGGGAACAAAACACAATCAAATCTGCCCATAGTAAGAAAACAGTATTTTAAGGATTTGAAAATAATGATGTCCGACGACCTAACGTTTATGGAGTATAACCAAGCAAATATTGCATCAGCCAGATAAATTATAGGATGGATTACAAGAACTTTCAAATCCAGGGATCCCATCACAATGGTTGTACTATTCAAATCACTTGTGTTGTTCTGTCTTGAGTCCTGCTCAGAACTCACTTCCCCCTTCAGAGCAGGAGAGATTGTTGAAATGACGGGAATACAGAGAACATATACGGCACGCATGGGCGCGATAAAGCACCTAAATTATCGGGATCTTTTCAAAGCTCTCCAAATGTACTCACTAGAAAGGAGAAGAGAGAGAGAGATATCAAATAATATACAAGTGGAAAGTGCTGGAGGGCCAAGTACCAAATCTACACAGTAAAATACTAACGTACTGGAGTGAACGATATGGAAGAAAAGAAAAAATTGAACCAATGAGGAGCAGGTGCCATAGGCACAGTCAGAGAACACTGTATAAACATCAGAGGTCCATAGTTATTCAACATCCTCCCAGCGAGTATAAGAAATATTGTGGCAACGACCGTTGACATCTTCAACAGAAAACTAGATAGTTTTCTTCAAGGAGTGCCGGACCAACCGGGCTGTGGTGGGTATGACGCCTGCGGGCCGCTCCAAGCAACAGCCTGCTGGACCAACCGCTCACAAGTCAAGCCAGACCACGGGCCGGGCTTGGGAAGTAGAAGAACTCACAGAACCCCATCAACCAGGTAATAGAGTACACTCACATGAATGTTTGTACACACACACCTGTACACAAATGTACACAACTTTGTGTACATTTGCTAATATACACAACTCTGAACGTACACATGGCAGGTTGATGTATTCACCTAGTTGTGCTTGCGGGGGTTGAGCTCTGGCTCTTTGGTCCCGCCTCTCAACTGTCAATCAACAGGTGTACAGGTTCCTGAGCCTATTGGGCTCTATCATATCTACACTTGAAACTGTGTATGGAGTCAACCTCCACCACATCACTTCCTAATGCATTCCATTTGTCAACCACTCTGACACTAAAAAAGTTCTTTCTAATATTTCTGTGGCTCATTTGGGCACTCAGTTTCCACCTGTGTCCCCTAGTGCGTGTGCCCCTTATGTTAAACAGCCTGTCTTTATAAACCCTGTCAATTCCCTTGAGGATCTTGAATGTGGTGATCATGTCCCCCCTACCTCTTCTGTCTTCCAACGAAGTGAGGTTTAATTCCCGTAGTCTCTCCTCGTAGCTCATACCTCTCAGCTCGGGTACTAGTCTGGTGGCAAACCTTTGAACCTTTTCCATTTTAGTCTTATGCTTGACTAGATATGGACTCCATGCTGGTGCCGCATACTCCAGGATTGGTCTGACATATGTGGTATATAATGTTCTGAAAGATTCCTTACACAAGTTTCTAAAGGCCGTTCTTATGTTAGCCAACCTGGCATATGCTGCTGCTGTTATCCTCTTGATATGAGCTTCAGGGGACAGGTCTGGCGTGATATCAACCCCCAGGTCTTTCTCTCTCTCGGACTCTTGAAGTATTTCATCTCCCAAGTGATACCTTGTATCTGGTCTCCTGCTTCCTACCCCTATCTTCATTACATTACATTTGCTTGGATTAAACTCTAACAGCCATTTGTTCGACCATTCCTGCAGCTTGTCCAGGTCTTCTTGAAGCCTCAAGCTGTCCTCCTCTGTCTTAATCCTTCTCATAATTTTGGCGTCGTCAGCAAACATTGAGAGGAATGAGTCTATACCCTCTGGGAGATCATTTACGTATATCAGAAACAGGATAGGTCCAAGTACAGAGCCCTGTGGGACTCCACTGGTGACTTCACGCCAGTCTGAGGTCTCACCCCTCACTGTAACTCTCTGCTTCCTATTGTTTAGGTACTCCCTTATCCACTGGAGCGCCCTACCAGTTACTCCTGCCTGTTTCTCTAGCTTATGCATCACCCTTTTATGGGGTACTGTGTCAAAGGCTTTCCGACAGTCCAAAAAAATGCAGTCCGCCCACCCTTCTCTTTCTTGTTTAATCTTTGTCACCTGATCGTAGAATTCTATCAATCCTGTAAGGTAAGATTTACCCTCCCTGAACCCATGTTGATGGGTTGTCACGAAGTCTCTTCTCTCCAGATGTGTTACTAGGTTTTTTCTCACAATCTTCTCCATCACCTTGCATGGTATACAAGTTAAGGACACTGGCCTGTAGTTCAGTGCCTCTTGTGTGTCACCCTTTTTGTATATTGGTACTACATTAGCAGTCTTCCATATTTCTGGTAGGTCTTCCGTTTCCAGTGACCTACTATACACTATGGAGAGTGGCAAGCAAAGTGCTCCTGCACACTCTTTCAATACCCATGGCGAGATTCCATCCGGCCCAACAGCTTTTCTCACATCCAGCTCCAATAGGTGCTTCTTGACCTCATCTCTTGTAATTTCGAACCTATCCAAGGTCACCTGGTTTGCTGCCACCTCTTCTTGCTCCGCGACATCTCCCTGTTCAATTGTAAAGACCTCCTGGAACCTTTTGTTGAGTTCTTCACACACCTCTTTGTCATTCTCTGTGTACCTGTCCTCGCCCACCCTAAGTTTCATCACCTGTTCCTTCACTGTTGTCTTCCTCCTGATGTGACTGTGTAGTAGCTTTGGTTCGGTCTTGGCTTTATTAGCTATATCATTTTCATACCTTTTCTCAGCTGCTCTTCTCACACTGACATACTCGTTCCTGGTTCTCTGGTATCTCTCTCTACTTTCTGGTGTTCTGCTATTACGGAAGTTCGCCCATGCCCTTTTGTTCTGCTCCTTTGCTTTCATACATTCCTTATTAAACCACGGATTCTTCCTTTGCTTCTCTGTTTTTTCCTGTCGGGCTGGGACAAACCTGCTTACAGCCTCCTGACATTATTGGGTGACATAGTCCATCATGTCTTGTACGGACTTGGTTCCGAGTTCTGTGTCCCAATGTATATCCCATAGGAATTTATTAATTTCCTCATAGTTTCCCTTTCGGTACGCCAGCCCTTTGGTTCCCAGTTCTTTTTTGGGGGTGATAATTCCCAGCTCAACCAGGTACTCAAAGCTCAATACACTATGATCACTTATTCCCAAGGGGGCTTCCAACTTAACTTCCCTTATATCCGACTCATTTAGGGTAAATATCAGATCAAGCAAGGCTGGTTCATCCCCTCCTCTCAGATGTGTACACCTCTTGACCGCTGTGAAGACGCCCAGATCAAAATGCACATGTCTGTATCAACATGTACACACCAGGATCAATGTACACATCTCTGTATCAACATGTACACACCAGGATCAATGTACACATCTCTGTATCAACATGTACACACCAGAATCAATGTACACATCTCTGTATCAACACGTACACACCAGGATCAATGTACACATCTCTGTATCAACATGTACACACCAGGATCAATGTACACATCTCTGTATCAACATGTACACACCAGGATCAATGTACACATCTCTGTATCAACATATACACACTAGGATCAATGTACACATCTCTGTATCAACATGTACACACCGGGGATCAATGTACACATCTTTGTATCAACATGTACACACCAGGGTCAATGTACACATCTTTGTATCAACATGTACACACCAGGATCAATGTACACATCTTTGTATCAACATGTACACACCAGGGTCAATGTACACATCTTTGTATCAACATGTACACACCAGGATCAATGTACACATCTTTGTATCAACATGTACACACCAGGATTAATTTACACATCTCTATACCAATGACATGTACTTGCCATGATCAATGTGTTCATCTCTAATTGATCCTGTACAAGATGCGATGATTGAGCACATTTATGGATGTTACGGCCCTGCTGGGTCGCAACCGGGTTCTTCTCTGATGTTATTAGAGTTTGGGTATCCGGCCCCAAGTTAGTAGTGGTTTTCAAGGGGTGTGGTCCGTAACGCAAGTTAAATTAAAGGGGAAGGGATACAAATGCTCTGATTTATATATATAATCACCACCGCCATAAATAAATATATAAACAGTCACACGGGGGTTATAAATACACTAATGTACAATGAGTTGTCTTCCTCCAAAGACTCAGGATGCTCCACGGTGCTCACGATGAGTAGCCCTGGTTCTCTTCTTCGGCCCACGATGAATCCTCTTTGATTCTCTCGACGAATCTATCCTGGCCACAGGCCAGCCAAATCACAGTCCCACTGGGTGCTCCGTCATGGAGGCCTTCAACCACAATCCAGCCCGTAGCTGGCAGGTTCCGATCAGCTCCGCTGTGTAGGCCACTCCACGGCCGATACTAGGGTTGCGAGCCCTAGGCAGCAGCCTCATGTGATCCCGCTGATCACCCTCCTCTCTAAGCACCACAGTGGCTAGTCTCTTCCACCAGCCAGCCCCGGATAAGGCGATTCCTGATACTCCCACATCACAGGCAGGCTAACACTTTTAGCAGTGTTCGTCCGGGGGTGACTCACAGCTTCTTCAGCAAACTCGTGGAGAGACCTTGGCTGCCTTGGGTAGACTTCTCCATCGTCCAATACAGCAGTCCCAGGTCGATTCTGTAATCAGACACATCATTAGTACTGGGACTAGGGAACCTCACTTACAGGCTTAGACACAAACGTCCACCTATCCACTCCATAGATGGCGTTGCTGTCTAAGCGCCACCTCACCAGAGGTCAGCAGCGGCTATGTTACGAGCTGATTAAGACGGGAATCCAGCCCCTGTGGCCGGTATATCCCGTCCTCACTAGATGGCGTCGTCCATTTGGAGGGGGTTTCGGGAGCTGACTCACAGATGGCGTTGTCGTCACTGCTTCGTGCTACGACGCTGGACTTGGGCCCGTAACTATGGATCACTGTACACAGGTTAGAGTACACATCCCTCCCCCCCCCCCCACGCTACCGGCGGTCACTACAGGCAGCCATTCTGTTAGCAATATTATTTAGCACGCCCATAACTCGACGGGCGCGCGCATTCCTCACTTTACCGTCTGCCTTCCGCTTCTGTTGCTGCTGCTGTTGCTTTTCACGTTGTTGTTACCTGTGTTGCTATTGCTGTTGTTGATGTTGTTAATGTTGTTGTTTGTCTTGCTGCTGTCTTAGTGCTGCATTTAAATATGTTACTGCTACTCTTGTTGCAGCTGCTGGTACTATTGTTGCTGCTGCTATTACTACTGCTACTATTGTTGCTGCTACTGTCGATAGAGCAACTGCTATTGCTGTTACTGCTGCTGGTAGAGGTGGTGGTGATCCAGGAGGCTGGTCCCCCTAGCCAGTATTTACCACTTGTCCAGCTCCGAGTGCCGGCTCCTCCTGGAGGTCATATAATCTATATTAATACGTAATTTTCCTCCTATTTTGCTCGCCAGTTTGGAGCCTTCACTCACACCGTGTTTACGTGAGTTAGTCTGAGCGGGCAGACCCGAGTCGTGCAGCTGTGGTCGTCCTCTGAGGTGTATCTGTGGGAGGAAAGCACATTGAGCCTCACACTCAAAATAGCATCAAACTGCCCAAAATATCGCTCGAGCAGCTCCTCGAGGAATTCAAGGGGCGTACCGTGCACGCTGACAAAAGTTAGGGACCAACTTCGGTCCTAGATAACCACCGTACTAGCAGCGTCTGGCAGGGGTAAGGACCGCCCCACGTAACGTCGTAAAACATTCTGTAATCTTCCTCCTCCGCAAACTTCACAATAGCCTGATGCGAAGATACCAATACCACACTATAGATCGCAGCTACGGAGACACGCAGCAGATCACACAACTAATTCCGTGGCAGGATAATCGGCCCGTCCAGTAAATTCCCACCGAACGAGCCTGCAAAACGGGGTAGGAGAGGCCCTCCCCCCTACCATGCAGGCCACATCAACAAATGACGAGTCTGATGGGGTGATCTGTTAGGAACCAAGAAATCCTCCCCCCCCCCCCCCACAGAGTGGGAAAGGCCCGTAGGTAGCTAAATTAGTGGAAGAGTTGGAAAGCATTTTCTTTCAACCCCAATCATCTAAGCTCAAGCCTGGGCTCAGGCAGGGATCGGGGAGTAGAACTCCAAGAGCCCCATGAAGCAGGTATCAAGCAGGCATGCCAACAATAAGAGAAGAAGCGGAGGGAATATAACAACCAATGGTTTAAAAGACTGTCATAGAAGCAAACACGAAAAGTAGGAATGAGTGGAAGAAATACAGAGGTCAGAGAATAGTGAAAAATCTGGATAAATGAAACAGGGATAAGAATGAATACAAAAATACACAAATACGGCTGGAAAGAAACTATGAAAGTCTAAAGTCGAAAGAAACTATGAAACATCGCCACAGTCTACGTGGTGTAGTGGTAACACACTCTCCTGGCGTTTCTCGAGCGCTTTGGCCTGGGTTCCTATCCTAGCCAGGGAGGATTTACTGGGCGCCAATCCTTAACTGTAGCCTCTGTTCACCCAGCACAACTCGGGTACCTGGTTGTTAAACGATTTGGCGGGAAAATTTAGATAAAAGACCTACCCGAATCGTTATGCGTGCAAAACACGCATAACGATTCGTTATGTTATCATATATTGAGATAACAGAAATATCAGGCTGTACAAGAATGTAAGAACTTTTGTATATAAATAAATAATGAAAATGCTATTGCCTCTAAAGATAAGACACAACTAGAATTCCTACACAATCACATGAGAAGGAAAATGACAGTGAACGACCAGGTTACGAAAAAGGAGGGGGTGAATATTCAAGAAACAATAGAGGAATTTACGAGGAACTCAATGCCAGCTTGCAGACGATGAGTCACAATAACGTGTCTGAAGATATGATGACCAAATCACACGTCAGAAAATACAGAGACGACGACGTTTCGGTCAGTCGTGGGCCATTATCAAGTCGTGGAACGCCAGCTTCCTTGAAGTGCTCACTGCTGAACCTAAATAGCTGCCAACCACTTGGACTGGACGGTAGAGCGACGGTCTGACTTCTTGCAGGTCGGCGTTCAATCCCCTCTACCGTCCAAACAGTTTTGCACCATTCCTTCCTTTCCTGCCCCATCCCAAGTCTTTATTTGACCCCTTCCCAGTACTATATAATCGTAATGGCTTGGCGCTTTCTCCTGATAGTTTCCTCTCCAGTGCCAGAAGCGGAGGTTACCCAAGATGAGATATTAAATCATATATTGAGACAACAGAAAGGATACAACTAGCGTCAGTAGACGAAACTGAAGCTATTGGACCAGACAACGTATCACTATGTATGTTAAAAGGAGAAGTACAGGTCAATTATCGAATCTCTCGCGATCATCTTTAATGAGTCACTTATAAAGGGAGAACTATTTTAATTTTCTAAGAATTACTATGCTGCTGGAAGAAGACAAATGTAATACAATCCCTCGCAATTATGGATTCGCGCCATAATTGCGAGGGATTGGGTACGATGAGAAACCGAAGGAACTAAACCTGACGACGCTAGAAAAGAGGAGGGGGGTGGGGGGACAAAATACTTAAGGGGGATTAATAGAGTGCAAAAAGAGGAAATGTTCACAATGAACACCAATAGTACATGAGGATATGGATGGAGTCATGGAGATGTTAGAAAGTTTCTTTTAACATAAGAGAAGTGAGAAAGTGGAATGAACGAAAGGAGTAGGATGTGGTTGCAAACATCATTAATAATTTTAAAAGTAGATATGATACGAAAATAGATCGGAAATTACTGCATTAGGCAACAGGCGGTTTGAAAAGCGGGGTCCAAGAGCTAACGCCGGCCATCCAAGCACAAATTGTTCAGTACAAATGGATGAGTATTAATAGATGAGCGAGCAAGCAACACACACAGAGACATTAGAAAGAACTTTTTCAGTGTCAGAGTAGTTAGTAAATAGAATGCATTAGGCAGTGATGTGGTGGAGGCTGACTCCATACACAGTTTCAAGTGTAGATATGATAGAGCCCAGTAGGCCTAGGAACCTGTACACCAGTTGAGTGACGGTTGAGAGGCTGGACCAAAGAGCCAAAGCTCAACCCCTGCAAGTACAATTAGGTGAGTACACACGCACACAAACTTGTCACCAACAGCGTCATACTTATATGCTAGCGGTGTTCAAAATTGAATTACCTTGAACTATTTCCACGAGGCACTTGGGGGATTTTAGGCTTAATTGCCTATTACGCGTATAGTATTGCGAGACTCTAATTATTTGCTATATAACTGAACGCTTGACACCCACCTCGTTTATACACGCATACTATTTTTAATTTAATATTCCTAATTGGACGTTTGCTGCTGGTCTGTACACTATAAGTGTTATTTATAAACCTATTTCAGGCCGGGCTATTTCACACTCGCTCCCGGATAATGGTGGACGATTTTCCCACTCTCAACCTTGTGAGAGATGATGGTTAGGGCCACCTGTTCTAGTGGCCCCGCTAACAAGAGGGGGTTGGGGGGGGGGCTCAGATAGCACTATTTATCGAGCGTGCTCATTATATCTTTCCTTTGATTATGCTAATTAGCCTTGTAGTGAGCGCCCCGGACGCTGCCGGCCCCTAATTATTCTATTTATAATTGGTTATCTCGTTTGTTCTGATTGTAAACAACGGTAACGTTTTGCGTTCGTTAAGATAAACTGTTGATATCCTTCATAAAATGTGGAATATGTCAGGAAAAAAGAATGTGGTGTGTGGGGGGGGGGGGGGGTATAGCATGGTTCTGTGTGGGGTGGGGTTGTGGGGGAGGGTGGAAGATATTTTGAAGAGGAATATAACAGCATAGACTGTGTTGTGACAGAACAAGATGCCACAATTGTTACCCCCCCCCCCCTGTCCCATCATCCCCTCCCCTCCTCTCTCTCCTTTCACCTCCGTCTCTACCCCCTTCCATCCTCTCCTCTCTCCCACCTCTCTTCCCTCCACCCCTTACACTGAATTAGCCATTAGCGCGAAACTACTCCCACGAGATAGTCACAAGGTGAAGGGGTGTACAGAGATCCCGAAATGTTCTCTGCTCCCGCGAAATTCAGATTTTGCGGGTTGTTTTTTCATGACACGTCAGTAATTTGTGAGAGGGGCGTTCACGGAAAAGAGAGGGAGAGAATTGTTTTCTTTAGGTCTACCTACCGTATGTCTACCTTCTGTCTTTAGCCAGGCTTCCTGCTAGGTGATCTGATCATCCAGGCTGTTGGACGCCGCAGTGTGACGTACGAGTCACGGACTGCTCAATCAGACATCCTTTGTGGAGGTATTTTATCAAGTTCTCTTTTGAACAATATGAGAGGTTAGGTCGATTAATAAAGCAACAGTTAATAACGCGAGGACAACAGCTAATAACACGAGGACAACAGATAACACGGGAACAACAGATAATAACGCGAGGTCAACAGCTAATAACGCGAAGTCAACAGCTAATAACGGGAGGTCAACAGCTAATAACGCGAGGTCAACAGATAATAACACGAGGACAACAGATAATAACGCGAGGACAACAGCTAATAACGCGAAGTCAACAGCTAATAACGCGAGGTCAACAGCTAATAACACGAGGACAACAGCTAATAATGCGAAGACAACAGATAATAACACGAAGTCAACAGATAATAACACGAGGACAACAGATAATAACGCGAGGTCAAAAGCTAATAACACGAGGACAACACCTAATAACACGAGGACAACAGCTAATAACGCGAGGTCAACAGCTAATAACGCGAAGTTAACAGCTAATAACGGGAGGTCAACAGCTAATAACGCAAGGACAACAGATAATAACACGAGGTCAACAGCTAATAACGCGAGGTCAACAGTTATTAACGCGAAGACAACAGCTAATAACGCGAAGTCAACAGCTAATAACACGAGGTCAACAGGTAATAACACGATGACAACAGATCATAACACGAGGACAACAGATAATAACACGCAGACAACAATTAATACCGCGAGGACAACAGCTAATAACCCGAGGGCAACATGTAATAACGCGAGGTCAACAGCTAATAACACGAGGACAACAGTTAATAACGCGAGGACAACAGTAAATAACGCGAGGACAACAGCTAAAAAAGCGAAGACAAAAGATAATAACACGAGATCAACAGATAATAACACGAGGTCAACAGATAATAACACGAGGTCAACAGATAATAACACGAGGACAACAGATTATAACGCGAGAACAACAGGTAATAACACGAGGTCAACAGATAATAACACGAGGACAACAGATAATAACAAGCGGACAACAGCTAATAAAGCAAGGACAACAGATAATACCACGAAGACAAAAGATAATAACACGGGGACAACAGATAATAACACGGGGACAACAGATAATAACGCGAGGACAAACAGCTAATAACGCGAAGTCAACAGCTAAAACGAAGGTCAACAGCTAATAACGCGAGGTCAACAGATAAAAACACGACGTCAACAAACAATAAAACGAGAACAACAGATAATAATGACAGGACAACAGATAATAACGCGAAGTCAACAGCGAATAACGCGGGGTCAACAGCTAATAAAGCGAGGTCAACAGCTAATAACACGAGGACAACAGTTAATAACGCGAGGACAACAGATAATAACACGAGGAAAACAGTTAATAACGCAAGGCCAACAGCTAAATACGCGAGGTAAACAGCTAATAACAAGAGGACAACAGTTAATAACGCAAGGACAACAGCTAATAATGCGAAGACAACAGATAATAACACGAAGACAACAGATAATAACACGAGGACAACAGATAATAACGCGAGAACAAAAGTTAATAACGCAATGAAAACAACAGATAATAACGCGAGGACAACATATAATAACGCGAGGAAAACAGCTAATAACGCGAGGTCAACAGCTAATAACACGAGGACAACAGTTAATAACGCAAGGACAACAGATAGTAACACGAGGTCAAACGCTAATAACGCGAGGTCAACAGTTAATAACGCGAGGATAACAGATAATACCACGAGGACAACAGATAATAACACGGGGACAACAGATAATAACGCGAGGACAACAGCTAATAACGCGAAGTCAACAGCTAATAACGCGAGGTCAACAGCTAATAACACGAGGACAACAGTTAATAACGCAAGGACAACAGGTAATAACGCGAGGACAACAGATAATAACAGGCGTCCAACAGATAATAACGCGAGGACAACATATTATAACGCGAAGACAACAGGTAATAACACGTGGACAAAAGATAATAACGCGAGGTCAACAGATAATAACACGAGGACAACAGATAATAACACGAGTACAACAGATAATAACGCGAGGACAACAGATAATAACACGAGTACAACAGATAATAACGCGAGGTCAACAGCTAATACCACAATGACAACAGTTAATAACGAAAGGACAACAGATAATACCGCGAGAACAACAGATAATAACACGAGGACAACAGTTATTAACGCAAGGACCAGATATAATAATGCGAGGACAACAGATAATAACAGGCGTTCAACAGATAATAACGCGAGGACAACAGATAATAACGCGAGGACAACAGGTAATAACGCGAAGACAACAGGCAATAACACGTGGACAACAGATAATAACGCGAGGACAATAGATAATAACGCGAAGTCAATAGCTAATAACGCGAGGTCAACAGCTAATAACACGAGGACAATAGTTATTAACGCGAGGACAACAGCTAATAAAGCGAGAACAACAGCTAATAACGCATGGTCAACCGCTAATAACGCGAGATCAACAGCTAATAACACGAGGACAACAGCTAATAACGCAAGGACAACAGCTAGTAACGCGAGGTCAACAGCTAATAACGCGAGGTCAACAGCTAATAACGCGAGTTCAACAGCTAATAACGCGAGGACAACAGCTAATAACGCGAGGTCAACAGCTAATAACGCAAGGACAACAGCTAATAATACGAGGACAATAGCTAATAACGCGAGGTCAACAGCTAATAACGCGAGGTCAACAGATAATAACACGAGGTCAACAGATAATAACACGAGGACAACAGATAATAACACGAGGTCAAGAGATAATAACACGCAGACAACAATTAATACCGCGAGGACAACAGCTAATAACACGAGGGCAACATTTAATAACGCGAGGACAACAGATAATAACACGAGGACAACATGTAATAACGCAAGGTCAACAGCAAATAAAGCAAGGTCAACAGCTAATAACACGAGGACAACAGTTAATAACGCGAAGACAACAGCTAATAACGCAAGGACAACAGCTAAAAACGCGAAAACAACAGATAATAACACGAGATCAACAGATAATAACACGAGGTCAACAGATAATAACACGAGGTCAACAGATAATAACACGAGGACAACAGATTATAACGCGAGGACAACAGGTAATAACACGAGGTCAACAGATAATAACACGAGGACAACAGATAATAACAAGAGGACAACAGCTAATACCGCGAGGTCAACAGCTAATAACGCGAGGTCAACAGTTAATAAAGCGTGGACAACAGATAATACCACGAAGACAACAGATAATAACACGGGGACAGCAGATAATAACGCGAGGACAAACAGCTAATAACGCGAAGTCAACAGCTAATAACGGGAGGTCAACAGCTAATAACGCGAGGTCAACAGATAAAACACGAGGTCAACAAATAATAAAACGAGAACAACAGATAGTAACGCGAGGACAACAGCTAATAACGCGAAATCAACAGCTAATAACGCGAGGTCAACAGCTAATAACACGAGGACAACAGTTAATAACGCGAGGACAACAGATAATAACACGAGGACAACAGTTAATAACGCAAGGCCAACAGCTAATAACGCGAGGTTAAGAGCTAATAACACGAGGACAACAGTTAATAACGCGAGGACAACAGCTAATATTGCGTAGACAACAGATAATAACACGAAATCAACAGATAATAACACGAGGACAACAGATAATATCGCGAGGACAACAGCTAATAACGCGAGGACAACAGATAATAACACGAGGACAACAGTTAATAACGCGAGGACAACAGCTAATAACGCAAGGACAACAGCTAATAATGCATGGACAACAGCTAATAACACGAGGAAAACAGTTAATAACACGAGGAGAACAGTTAATAACGCGAGGTCAACAGCTAATAACACGAGGACAACAGTTATTAACGCGAGGTCAAGATATAATAACACGAGGTCAACAGATAATAACACGAGGTCAACAGAAAATAACACGAGGACAACAGATAATAAAGCGAGGACAACAGATAATAACACGAGGACAACAGATAACAACACGGGGACAACAGCTAATACAGCGAGGTCAACAGCTAATTACGTGAGGTCAACAGTTAATAACGCGAGGACAACAGATAATACCACGAGGACAACAGATAACACGGGAACAACAGATAATAACGCGAGGTCAACAGCTAATAACGCGAAGTCAACAGCTAATAACGGGAGGTCAACAGCTAATAACGCGAGGTCAACAGATAATAACACGAGGACAACAGATAATAACGCGAGGACAACAGCTAATAACGCGAAGTCAACAGCTAATAACGCGAGGTCAACAGCTAATAACACGAGGACAACAGCTAATAATGCGAAGACAACAGATAATAACACGAAGTCAACAGATAATAACACGAGGACAACAGATAATAACGCGAGGTCAAAAGCTAATAACACGAGGACAACACCTAATAACACGAGGACAACAGCTAATAACGCGAGGTCAACAGCTAATAACGCGAAGTTAACAGCTAATAACGGGAGGTCAACAGCTAATAACGCAAGGACAACAGATAATAACACGAGGTCAACAGCTAATAACGCGAGGTCAACAGTTATTAACGCAAAGACAACAGCTAATAACGCGAAGTCAACAGCTAATAACACGAGGTCAACAGGTAATAACACGAGGACAACAGATAATAACACGAGGACAACAGATAATAACACGCAGACAACAATTAATACCGCGAGGACAACAGCTAATAACCCGAGGGCAACATGTAATAACGCGAGGTCAACAGCTAATAACACGAGGACAACAGTTAATGACGCGAGGACAACAGCTAATAACGCAAGGACAACAGCTAAAAAAGCGAAGACAAAAGATAATAACACGAGATCAACAGATAATAACACGAGGTCAACAGATAATAACACGAGGTCAACAGATAATAACACGAGGACAACAGATTATAACGCGAGAACAACAGGTAATAACACGAGGTCAACAGATAATAACACGAGGACAACAGATAATAACAAGCGGACAACAGCTAATAAAGCAAGGACAACAGATAATACCACGAAGACAAAAGATAATAACACGGGGACAACAGATAATAACACGGGGACAACAGATAATAACGCGAGGACAAACAGCTAATAACGCGAAGTCAACAGCTAAAACGAAGGTCAACAGCTAATAACGCGAGGTCAACAGATAAAAACACGATGTCAACAAACAATAAAACGAGAACAACAGATAATAATGACAGGACAACAGATAATAACGCGAAGTCAACAGCGAATAACGCGGAGTCAACAGCTAATAAAGCGAGGTCAACAGCTAATAACACGAGGACAACAGTTAATAACGCGAGGACAACAGATAATAACACGAGGAAAACAGTTAATAACGCGAGAACAATAGTTAATAACGCGAGGACAACAGATAATAACGCGAGGACAACATATAATAACGCGAGGAAAACAGCTAATAACGCGAGGTCAACAGCTAATAACACGAGGACAACAGTTAACAACGCAAGGACAACAGATAGTAACACGAGGTCAAACGCTAATAACGCGAGGTCAACAGTTAATAACGCGAGGATAACACATAATACCACGAGGACAACAGATAATAACACGGGGACAACAGATAATAACGCGAGGACAACAGCTAATAACGCGAAGTCAACAGCTAATAACGCGAGGTCAACAGCTAATAACACGAGGACAACAGTTAATAACGCAAGGACAACAGGTAATAACGCGAGGACAACAGATAATAACAGGCGTTCAACAGATAATAACGCGAGGACAACAGATTATAACGCGAAGACAACAGGTAATAACACGTGGACAAAAGATAATAACGCGAGGTCAACAGATAATAACACGAGGTCAACAGATAATAACACGAGTACAACAGATAATAACGCGAGGACAACAGATAATAACGCGAGGACAACAGATAATAACGCGAGGACAACAGCTAATAACGCGAGGTCAACAGCTAATACCACAATGACAACAGTTAGTAACGAAAGGACAACAGATAATACCGCGAGAACAACAGATAATAACACGAGGACAACAGTTATTAACGCAAGGACCAGATATAATAAAGCGAGGACAACAGATAATAACAGGCGTTCAACTGATAATAACTCGAGGACAACAGATAATAACGCGAGGACAACAGGTAATAACGCGAAGACAACAGGCAATAACACGTGGACAACAGATAATAACGCGAGGACAATAGATAATAACGCGAAGTCAATAGCTAATAACGCGAGGTCAACAGCTAATAACACGAGGACAATAGTTATTAACGCGAGGACAACAGCTAATAAAGCGAGAACAACAGCTAATAACGCAAGGTCAACCGCTAATAACGCGAGACCAACAGCTAATAACACGAGGACAACAGCTAATAACGCAAGGACAACAGCTAATAACGCGAGGTCAACAGCTAATAACGCGAGGTCAACAGATAATAACACGAGGTCAACAGATAATAACACGAGGACAACAGATAATAACACGAGGTCAACAGATAATAACACGCAGACAACAATTAATACCGCGAGGACAACAGCTAATAACACGAGGGCAACATTTAATAACGCGAGGACAACAGATAATAACACGATGACAACATGTAATAACGCAAGGTCAACAGCAAATAATGCAAGGTCAACAGCTAATAACACGAGGACAACAGTTAATAACGCGAGGACAACAGCTAATAACGCAAGGACAACAGCTACAAACGCGAAAACAACAGATAATAACACGAGATCAACAGATAATAACACGAGGTCAACAGATAATAACACGAGGTCAACAGATAATAACACGAGGACAACAGATTATAACGCGAGGACAACAGGTAATAACACGAGGTCAACAGATAATAACACGGGGACAGCAGATAATAACGCGAGGACAAACAGCTAATAACGCGAAGTCAACAGCTAATAACGGGAGGTCAACAGCTAATAACGCGAGGTCAACAGATAAAACACGAGGTCAACAAATAATAAAACGAGAACAACAGATAGTAACGCGAGGACAACAGCTAATAACGCGAAATCAACAGCTAATAACGCGAGGTCAACAGCTAATAACACGAGGACAACAGTTAATAACGCGAGGACAACAGATAACACGAGGACAACAGTTAATAACGCAAGGCCAACAGCTAATAACGCGAGGTTAACAGCTAATAACACGAGGACAACAGTTAATAACACGAGGACAACAGCTAATATTGCGTAGACAACAGATAATAACACGAAGTCAACAGATAATAACACGAGGACAACAGATAATATCGCGAGGACAACAGCTAATAACGCGAGGTCAACAGCTAATAACACGAGGACAACAGTTAATAACGCGAGGACAACAGATAATAACCCGAGGTCAACAGCTAATAACGCGAGGTCAACAGCTAATAACACGAGGACAACAGTTAATAACGCGAGGTCAACAGGTAATAACGCGAGGACAACAGATAATACCACGAGGACAACAGATGATAACACGGGGACAACAGATAATAACGCGAGGACAACAGCTAATAACGCGATGTCAACAGCTAATAACGCGAGGTCAACAGCTAATAACGTGAGGTCAACAGATAATAACACGAGGTCAACAGATAATAACACGAGTACAACAGATAATAACGCGAGGACATCAGATAATAACGCGAGGACAACATATAATAACGCGAGGAAAACAGCTAATAACGCCAGGTCAACAGCTAATAACACGAGGACAACAGTTACTAACGCAAGGACAACAGATAGTAACACGAGGTCAAACGCTAATAACGCCAGGTCAACAGTTAATAACGCGAGGATAACAGATAATACCACGAGGACAACAGATAATAACACGGGGACAACAGATAATAACGCGAGGACAACAGATAATAACGCGAGGACAACAGATAATAACGCGAGGTCAACAGCTAATACCACAATGACAACAGTTAATAACGAAAGGACAACAGATAATACCGCGAGAACAACAGATAATAACACGAGGACAACAGTTAATAACGCAAGGACCAGATATAATAATGCGAGGACAACAGATAATAACAGGCGTTCAACATATAATAACGCGAGGACAACTGATAATAACGCGAGGACAACAGGTAATAACGCGAAGACAACAGGCAATAACACGTGGACAACAGATAATAACGCGAGGACAATAGATAATAACGCGAAGTCAATAGCTAATAACGCGAGGTCAACAGCTAATAACACGAGGACAATAGTTATTAACGCGAGGACAACAGCTAATAAAGCGAGAACAACAGCTAATAACGCAAGGTCAACCGCTAATAACGCGAGATCAACAGCTAATAACACGAGGACAACAGCTAATAACGCAAGGACAACAGCTAATAACGCGAGGTCAACAGCTAATAACGCGAGGTCAACAGCTAATAACGCGAGTTCAACAGCTAATAACGCGAGGACAACAGCTAATAACGCGAGGTCAACAGCTAATAACGCAAGGACAACAGCTAATAACACGAGGACAATAGCTAATAACGCGAGGTCAACAGCTAATAACGCGAGGTCAACAGATAATAACACGAGGTCAACAGATAATAACACGAGGACAACAGATAATAACACGAGGTCAACAGATAATAACACGCAGACAACAATTAATACCGCGAGGACAACAGCTAATAACACGAAGGCAACATTTAATAACGCGAGGACAACAGATAATAACACGAGGACAACATGTAATAACGCAAGGTCAACAGCAAATAAAGCAAGGTCAACAGCTAATAACACGAGGACAACAGTTAATAACGCTAGGACAACAGCTAATAACGCAAGGACAACAGCTAATAACGCAAGGACAACAGCTAAAAACGCGAAAACAACAGATAATAACACGAGATCAACAGATAATAACACGAGGTCAACAGATAATAACACGAGGTCAACAGATAATAACACGAGGACAACAGATTATAACGCGAGGACAACAGGTAATAACACGAGGTCAACAGATATTAACACGAGGACAACAGCTAATACCGCGAGGTCAAAAGCTAATAACGCGAGGTCAACAGTTAATAAAGCGTGGACAACAGATAATACCACGAAGACAACAGATAATAACACGGGGACAGCAGATAATAACGCGAGGACAAACAGCTAATAACGCGAAGTCAACAGCTAATAACGGGAGGTCAACAGCTAATAACGCGAGGTCAACAGATAAAACACGAGGTCAACAAATAATAAAACGAGAACAACAGATAGTAACGCGAGGACAACAGCTAATAACGCGAAATCAACAGCTAATAACGCGAGGTCAACAGCTAATAACACGAGGACAACAGTTATTAACGCGAGGACAACAGATAATAACACGAGGACAACAGTTAATAACGCAAGGCCAACAGCTAATAACGCGAGGTTAACAGCTAATAACACGAGGACAACAGTTAATAACGCGAGGACAACAGCTAATATTGCGTAGACAACAGATAATAACACGAAGTCAACAGATAATAACACGAGGACAACATAATATCGCGAGGACAACAACTAATAACGCGAGGTCAACAGCTAATAACACGAGGACAACAGTTAATAACGCGAGGACAACAGATAATAACCCGAGGTCAACAGCTAATAACGCGAGGTCAACAGCTAATAACACGAGGACAACAGTTAATAACGCGAGGACAACAGATAATAACACGAGGACAACAGTTAATAACGCAAGGCCAACAGCTAATAACGCGAGGTTAACAGCTAATAACACGAGGACAACAGTTAATAACGCGAGGACAACAGCTAATATTGCGTAGACAACAGATAATAACACGAAGTCAACAGGTAATAACGCGAGGACAACAGATAATACCACGAGGACAACAGATGATAACACGGGGACAACAGATAATAACGCGAGGACAACAGCTAATAACGCGATGTCAACAGCTAATAACGCGAGGTCAACAGCTAATAACGTGAGGTCAACAGATAATAACACGAGGTCAACAGATAATAACACGAGTACAACAGATAATAACGCGAGGACATCAGATAATAACGCGAGGACAACATATAATAACACGAGGTCAACAGATAATAACGCGAAGTCAATAGCTAATAACGCGAGGTCAACAGCTAATAACACGAGGACAATAGTTAATAACGCGATGACAACAGCTAAAAAGTGAGGACAACAGCTGATAACGCGAGGTCAACAGTTAATAACGCGAGGTGAACAGCTAATAACGCGAGGACAACAGCTAATAACGCGAGGTCAACAGCTAATAACGCGAGGTCAACAGCTAATAACACGAGGACAATAGCTAATACCACGATGTCAACAGCTAATAACGCGAGGACAACAGCTATTACCACGAGGTCAACAGCTAATAACGCGCGGTCAACAGCTAATAACACGAGGACAATAGCTAATACCACGATGTCAACAGCTAATAACGCGAGGACAACAGCTATTACCACGAGGTCAACAGCTAATAACACGAGGACAACAGATAACAACGCGAGGACAACAGCTTATAGCACGAAGTCAACAGCTAATAACGCGAGGTCAACAGCTAATAACGCGAGGTCAACAGCTAATAACGCGAGGACAACAGCTAATAACGCGAGTTCAACAGCTAATAACGCAAACTCAACAGCTAATAACGCGAGGTCAACAGCTAATAAAACGAAGAAAACAGTTAATAACGCGAGGACAACAGATAATAACACGAGGACAACAGATAATAAAGCGTGAACAACAGCTAATAACGCGAAGTCAACAACTAATAATGCGAGGTCAACAGGAAATAACAAGAGGACAATAGTTAATAACGCGAGGACAACAGCTAATAACACGGGGACAACAGTTAACAACGCGAGGATAACATATAATACCAAGAGGTCAACAGCTAATAATGCGAGATCAACAGTTAATAACGCGAGGACAACAGATAATATCACGAGGACAACAGATAATAACACGGGGACAACATAATAACGCGAGGACAACAGCTAATAACGCGAAGTCAACAGCTAATAACGCGAGGTCAACAGCTAATAACGCGAGGTCAACAGTTAATAACGCAAGGACAACATAGTAACACGAGGTCAACAGCTAATAACGCGAGGTCAACAGCTAATAACACGAGGACAACAGTTAATAACGCAAGGACAACATAGTAACACGAGGTCAACAGCTAATATCGCGAGGTCAACAGTTAATAACGCGAGGACAGCAGATAATAACACGAGGACAACAGATCACAACGCGAGGACAACAGCTTATAACGCGAATTCAACAGCTAATAACGCGAGGTCAACAGCTAATAACGCGAGGTCAACAGCTAATAACGCGAGGACAAGAGCTAATAACGCTAGGTCAACAGCTAATAACGCAAACTCAACAGCTAATAACGCGAGTTCAACAGCTAATAAAACGAAGAAAACAGTTATTAACGCGAGGACAACAGATAATAACACGAGGACAACAGATAATAAAGCGTGAACAACAGCTAATAACGCGAAGTCAACAGCTAATAATGCGAGGTCAACAGGAAATAACTAGAGGACAATAGTTAATAACGCGAGGACAACAGCTAATAACACGGGGCCAACAGTTAACAACGCGAGGACAACATATAATTCCAAGAGGTCAACAGCTAATAATGCGAGATCAACAGTTAATAACGCGAGGACAACAGCTAATAACGCGAAGTCAACAGCTAATAACGCGAGGTCAACAGCTAATAACGCGAGCTCAACAGATAATAACACGAGGTTAACAGATAATAACACGAGGACAACAGATAATAACGCGAGGACAACAGCTAATAACGCGAAGTCAATAGTTATTAACGCGAGATCAAAAGCTTATAACACGACGACAACAGTTAATAACGCGAGGACAACAGATAATAACGTGAGATCAACAGCTAATAACGCGAGATCAACAGCTAATAACACGAGGACAACAGTTAAAACGCAAGGACAACGGATAATATTGCGAGGACAACAGATAATAACACGAGTTCAACAGATAATAACGCGAGGACAACAGATAACAACACGATGTCAACAGATTATAACACGATGTCAACAGATAATAACGCGAGGACAACAGATAATAACACGAGGTCAACAGGTAATACAACGAGGATAACAGATCATAACGCGAGGACAACAGTTAAAACGCAAGGACAACGGATAATAATGCGAGGACAACAGATAATAACACGAGTTCAACAGATAATAACGCGAGGACAACAGATAACAACACGATGTCAACAGATTATAACACGATGTCAACAGATAATAACGCGAGGACAACAGATAATAATACGAGGTCAACAGGTAATACAACGGGGACAAAAGATAATAACGCGAAGACAACAGATAAGCACACGAGGACAACAGGTAATAACACAAGGACAACAGCTAATAACGCGAAGTCAACAGTTAATAACGCAAGGACAACAGATAATACCACGAAGACAACCGATAATAACACTTGGACAACAGATAATAACGCGAGGACAACAGCTAATAACGCGAAGTCAACAACTAATAATGCGAGGTCAACAGGAAATAACAAGAGGACAATAGTTAATAACGCGAGGACAACAGCTAATAACACGGGGACAACAGTTAACAACGCGAGGATAACATATAATACCAAGAGGTCAACAGCTAATAATGCGAGATCAACAGTTAATAACGCGAGGACAACAGATAATATCACGAGGACAACAGATAATAACACGGGGACAACATAATAACGCGAGGACAACAGCTAATAACGCGAAGTCAACAGCTAATAACGCGAGGTCAACAGCTAATAACGCGAGGTCAACAGTTAATAACGCAAGGACAACATAGTAACACGAGGTCAACAGCTAATAACGCGAGGTCAACAGCTAATAACACGAGGACAACAGTTAATAACGCAAGGACAACATAGTAACACGAGGTCAACAGCTAATATCGCGAGGTCAACAGTTAATAACGCGAGGACAGCAGATAATAACACGAGGACAACAGATCACAACGCGAGGACAACAGCTTATAACGCGAATTCAACAGCTAATAACGCGAGGTCAACAGCTAATAACGCGAGGTCAACAGCTAATAACGCGAGGACAAGAGCTAATAACGCTAGGTCAACAGCTAATAACGCAAACTCAACAGCTAATAACGCGAGTTCAACAGCTAATAAAACGAAGAAAACAGTTATTAACGCGAGGACAACAGATAATAACACGAGGACAACAGATAATAAAGCGTGAACAACAGCTAATAACGCGAAGTCAACAGCTAATAATGCGAGGTCAACAGGAAATAACTAGAGGACAATAGTTAATAACGCGAGGACAACAGCTAATAACACGGGGCCAACAGTTAACAACGCGAGGACAACATATAATTCCAAGAGGTCAACAGCTAATAATGCGAGATCAACAGTTAATAACGCGAGGACAACAGCTAATAACGCGAAGTCAACAGCTAATAACGCGAGGTCAACAGCTAATAACGCGAGCTCAACAGATAATAACACGAGGTTAACAGATAATAACACGAGGACAACAGATAATAACGCGAGGACAACAGCTAATAACGCGAAGTCAATAGTTATTAACGCGAGATCAAAAGCTTATAACACGACGACAACAGTTAATAACGCGAGGACAACAGATAATAACGTGAGATCAACAGCTAATAACGCGAGATCAACAGCTAATAACACGAGGACAACAGTTAAAACGCAAGGACAACGGATAATAATGCGAGGACAACAGATAATAACACGAGTTCAACAGATAATAACGCGAGGACAACAGATAACAACACGATGTCAACAGATTATAACACGATGTCAACAGATAATAACGCGAGGACAACAGATAATAACACGAGGTCAACAGGTAATACAACGAGGATAACAGATCATAACGCGAGGACAACAGTTAAAACGCAAGGACAACGGATAATAATGCGAGGACAACAGATAATAACACGAGTTCAACAGATAATAACGCGAGGACAACAGATAACAACACGATGTCAACAGATTATAACACGATGTCAACAGATAATAACGCGAGGACAACAGATAATAATACGAGGTCAACAGGTAATACAACGGGGACAAAAGATAATAACGCGAAGACAACAGATAATAACACGAGGACAACAGGTAATAACACAAGGACAACAGCTAATAACGCGAAGTCAACAGTTAATAACGCAAGGACAACAGATAATACCACGAAGACAACCGATAATAACACTTGGACAACAGATAATAACGCGAGGACAACAGCTAATAACGCGAAGTCAACAGCTAATATTGGGTGGTCAACAGCTAAAAAGCGAAGACAACAGCTGATAACGCGAGGTCAACAGTTAATAACGCGAGGTGAACAGCTAATAACGCGAGGACAACAGCTAATAACGCGAGGTCAACAGCTAATAACGCGAGGTCAACAGCTAATAACACGAGGACAATAGCTAATACCACGATGTCAACAGCTAATAACGCGAGGACAAAAGCTATTACCACGAGGTCAACAGCTAATAACACGAGGTCAACAGCTAATAACGCGAGGTCAACAGTTAATAACGCGAGGACAGCAGATAATAACACGAGGACAACATAACAACGCGAGGACAACAGCTTATAACGCGAAGTCAACAGCTAATAACGTGAGGTCAACAGGTAATAACGCAAGGTCAACAGCTAATAACGCGAGGACAACAGCTAATAACGCGAGGTCAACAGCTAATAACGCAAACTCAACAGCTAATAACGCGAGGTCAACAGCTAATAAAACGAAGAAAACAGGTAATAACGCGAGGACAACAGATAATAACACGAGGACAACAGATAATAAAGCGTGAACAACAGCTAATAACGCGAAGTCAACAGCTAATAATGGGAGGTCAACAGGAAATAACAAGAGGACAATAGTTAATAACGCGAGGACAACATCTAATAACACGGGGACAACAGTTAACAACGCGAGGACAACATATAATTCCAAGAGGTCAACAGCTAATAATGCGAGATCAACAGTTAATAACGCGAGGACAACAGATAATACCACGAGGACAACAGATAATAACACGGGGACAACAGATAATAACGCGAGGACAACAGCTAATAACGCGAAGTCAACAGCTAATAATGCGAGCTCAACAGCTAATAATGCGAGCTCAACAGATAATAACACGAGGTTAACAGATAATAACACGAGGACAACAGATAATAACGCGAGGACAACAGCTAATAACGCGAAGTCAACAGCTAATAACGCGAGATCAAAAGCTTATAACACGACGACAACAGTTAATAACGCGAGGACAACAGATAATAACGTGAGATCAACAGCTAATAACGCAAGGTCAACAGCTAATAACACGAGGACAACAGTTAAAACGCAAGGACAACGGATAATAATGCGAGGACAACAGATAATAACACGAGTTCAACAGATAATAACGCGAGGACAACAGATAACAACACGATGTCAACAGATTATAACACGATGTCAACAGATAATAACGCGAGGACAACAGATAAGAACACGAGTTCAGATAATATAGCGAGGACAACAGATCATAACGCGAAGACAACAGATAATAACACGAGGACAACAGATAATACCACGAGAACAACAGCTAATACCGCGAGGACAACAGCTAATAACGCAAGGTCAACCACTAATAACGCGAGGTCAACAGCTAATAACACGAGGACAACAGCCAATAACGCGAGGTCAACAGCTAATAACACGAGGACAACATCTAATAACGCGAGGTCAACAGCTAATGACGCGAGGACAACAACTAATAAATCGAGGTCAACAGCTAATAACGCGAGGTCATCAGCTAATAACACGAGGACAACAGCCAATACCACGATCTCAACAGTTAATAACGCGTGGTCATCAGTTAATAACGCAAGTACAACAGACAATAACGCGAGGTCAACAGCTAATAACGCAAGGTCAACAGCTAATAATGCCAGGTCAACAGATAATAACACGAGGTCAACAGATAATAACACGAGGACAACAGATGATAACGCGAGGACAACAGCTTATAACGCGAAGTCAACAGCTAATAACGCGAGGTCAACAGCTAATAACGCGAGAAACACCGCTAATAAGGCAAGGTCAACAGCTAATAACGCGAGGAACACCGCTAATAACGTGAGGTCAACAGCTAATAACGCAAAGTCAACAGCTAATAACGAGAGGTCCACAGCTAATAACGCGAGGTCAACAGCTAATAACACGAGGACAATAGCTAATACCACGATATCAACAGCTAATAACGCGAGGACAACAGCTATTACCACGAGGTCAACAGCTAATAACGCGCGGTCAACAGCTAATAACACGAGGACAATAGCTAATACCACGATGTCAACAGCTAATAACGCGAGGACAACAGCTATTACCACGAGGTCAACAGCTAATAACACGAGGACAACAGATAACAACGCGAGGACAACAGCTTATAGCGCGAAGTCAACTGCTAATAACGCGAGGTCAACAGCTAATAACGCGAGGTCAACAGCTAATAACGCGAGGACAACAGCTAATAACGCGAGGGCAACAGCTAATAACGCAAACTCAACAGCTAATAACGCGAGGTCAACAGCTAATAAAACGAAAAAAACAGTTAATAACGCGAGGACAACAGATAATAACACGAGGACAACAGATAAAGCGTGAACAACAGCTAATAACGCGAAGTCAACAACTAATAATGCGAGGTCAACAGGAAATAACAAGAGGACAATCGTTAATAACGCGAGGACAACAGCTAATAACACGGGGACAACAGTTAACAACGCGAGGACAACATATAATACCAAGAGGTCGATGCGAATTTCAATTTCATTCCTTTTTCTTTCCCTAACAAATGTTTCTCAGATTCTATTTCCAAGGCTTTAATTCTTAAATTTGTATGTTTATGTAAATAAGCCAGGTCAAGTTATACAGGTGCCTATGCTATACATGGGTATTTTTTATGGGTATTCATAATTTGTTGTAATGACTCAACCTATGGGACAGTACAGTAGTGTAGACTTGCTCGCAGCATAAACAATATGGAATAAAGTAAGTTCTTTGCATTATGGATCTCATCTGATCCTGATATATATACAGTTGTGAGCAAGTCCCTTTCAAGAGTGTGTGTGGGGGGGGGTGTATAACTTTGTAACACTGATTTTCGAGATGCCAAGATGTTTCAAGAATTACCACATTTTGCTTTTACATTATCAGCAAAGTAATATTTGAATTATATTGTTGAGGAAAACTTTACTTTATTAATATTTTTAATGAATGGCTATGTGATATAAATCTTTTTCCCGGTGAATTGAAGCATATGATCAAATAGGATCCTAGAAGCATGTAGCACAAACTGTAGCTACCATTTACAATAGTAAACAAGCAACATTTAATGAGGTAAAACTGACTGTTCAAGTGGTTTGGCACCATTCCTATCCCCCGTCCCATCCCGAATCCTTATCCAGAACCCTTCCAAGTGCTATATAGTCGTAATGGTTTGGCGCCTTCTCCTGATAATTAAATAAAAAAAAAAGTGCCATGGATTACGATTAGATCTTCAAACAGATTGCTATATTTTGTTAATGTTTTCACCAGTTATATAATTGTTGTTTATTTCATTAAGCATGTCTAGTAGTTGCATACCACTGCGTTTTTTTTACTGCGAATGTCCTTATTTGTGTTTAATATTGAGCTGTTTTATTAGCTAATAAAACTGCAAACGGCTTCTGAATCCTTGCTGGCTATAGGAAAAGGGGAGGGTGTGAGAGAGTGAGCAGTAGAAGTAGGCAGCTATATGATTTGAAATTAAAGGAAAAAGATTGTTTTAGAATGGGTGATAAGATTATAATAGCTGTATATTTTACTACAAATTATTGGGCAAATTCCCATTTAGTTTCTCAAATTTCTTTTCTGAACCAAATCTAGTAGTTACTTAAGTGTAGTTACAGGATGAGTGTGCGCTCGTGGTGTCTGCCTCCCAGCTATGTCATATAATACTTTGAAACCACTGACGGTTTTGACCTCCACCTCACATGTTCAAACCATTCAGTTTGTGAAAGTGACATAATAGAGGTAGGATCCCTTGATTGTTTCAAGCGTACGTTAGACATATATCTGTATATGAATGAGTATGGGTGGATATTAATAGGAATTGCCTCGTAGCCTGGTGGATAGCGCGCAGGACTCGTAATTCTGTGGCGCGGGTTCGATTCCCGCACGAGGCAGAAACAAATGGGCAAAGTTTCTTTCACCCTGAATGCCCCTGTTACCTAGCAGTAAATAGGTACCTGGGAGTTAGTCAGCTGTCACGGGCTGCTTCCTGGGGGTGGAGGCCTGGTCGAGGACCGGGCCGCGGGGATACTAAAGCCCCGAAATCATCTCGAAGATAGCTAATAATGCGAGATCAACAGTTAATAACGCGAGGACAACAGATAATATCACGAGGACAACAGATAATAACACGGGGACAACATAATAACGCGAGGACAACAGCTAATAACGCGAAGTCAACAGCTAATAACGCGAGGTCAACAGCTAATAACGCGAGGACAACATAGTAACACGAGGTCAACAGCTAATAACGCGAGGTCAACAGCTAATAACACGAGGACAACAGTTAATAACGCAAGGACAACATAGTAACACGAGGTCAACAGCTAATATCGCGAGGTCAACAGTTAATAACGCGAGGACAGCAGATAATAACACGAGGACAACAGATCACAACGCGAGGACAACAGCTTTATAACGCGAAGTCAACAGCTAATAACGCGAGGTCAACAGCTAATAACGCGAGGTCAACAGCTAATAACGCGAGGACAAGAGATAATAACGCTAGGTCAACAGCTAATAACGCAAACTCAACAGCTAATAACGCGAGGTCAACAGCTAATAAAACGAAGAAAACAGTTATTAACGCGAGGACAACAGATAATAACACGAGGACAACAGATAATAAAGCGTGAACAACAGCTAATAACGCGAAGTCAACAGCTAATAATGCGAGGTCAACAGGAAATAACTAGAGGACAATAGTTAATAACGCGAGGACAACAGCTAATAACACGGGGCCAACAGTTAACAACGCGAGGACAACATATAATTCCAAGAGGTCAACAGCTAATAATGCGAGATCAACAGTTAATAACGCGAGGACAACAGATAATACCACGAGGACAACAGATAATAACACGGGGACAACAGATAATAACGCGAGGACAACAGCTAATAACGCGAAGTCAACAGCTAATAACGCGAGGTCAACAGCTAATAACGCGAGCTCAACAGATAATAACACGAGGTTAACAGATAATAACACGAGGACAACAGATAATAACGCGAGGACAACAGCTAATAACGCGAAGTCAATAGTTATTAACGCGAGATCAAAAGCTTATAACACGACGACAACAGTTAATAACGCGAGGACAACAGATAATAACGTGAGATCAACAGCTAATAACGCGAGATCAACAGCTAATAACACGAGGACAACAGTTAAAACGCAAGGACAACGGATAATAATGCGAGGACAACAGATAATAACACGAGTTCAACAGATAATAACGCGAGGACAACAGATAACAACACGATGTCAACAGATTATAACACGATGTCAACAGATAATAACGCGAGGACAACAGATAATAACACGAGGTCAACAGGTAATACAACGAGGATAACAGATAATAACGCGAGGACAACAGTTAAAACGCAAGGACAACGGATAATAATGCGAGGACAACAGATAATAACACGAGTTCAACAGATAATAACGCGAGGACAACAGATAACAACACGATGTCAACAGATTATAACACGATGTCAACAGATAATAACGCGAGGACAACAGATAATAATACGAGGTCAACAGGTAATACAACGGGGACAAAAGATAATAACGCGAAGACAACAGATAATAACACGAGGACAACAGATAATACCACAAGGACAACAGCTAATAACGCGAAGTCAACAGTTAATAACTCAAGGACAACAGATAATACCACGAAGACAACCGATAATAACACTGGGACAACAGATAATAACGCGAGGACAACAGCTAATAACGCGAAGTCAACAGCTAATATTGGGTGGTCAACAGCTAAAATGCGAAGACAACAGCTTATAACGCGAGGTCAACAGTTGATAACGCGAGGTGAACAGCTAACAACGCGAGGACAACAGCTAATAACGCGAGGTCAACAGCTAATAACGCGAGGTCAACAGCTAATAACACGAGGACAATAGCTAATACCACGATGTCAACAGTTAATAACGCAAGGACAACAGCTATTACCACGAGGTCAACAGCTAATAACGCGAGGTCAACAGCTAATAACGCGAGGTCAACAGTTAATAACGCGAGGACAGCAGATAATAACACGAGGACAACATAACAACGCGAGGACAACAGCTTATAACGCGAAGTCAACAGCTAATAACGCGAGGTCAACAGCTAATAACGCAAGGTCAACAGCTAATAACGCGAGGACAACAGCTAATAACGCGAGGTCAACAGCTAATAACGCAAACTCAACAGCTAATAACGCGAGGTCAACAGCTAATAAAACGAAGAAAACAGTTAATAACGCGAGGACAACAGATAATAACACGAGGACAACAGATAATAAAGCGTGAACAACAGCTAATAACGCGAAGTCAACAGCTAATAATGGGAGGTCAACAGGAAATAACAAGAGGACAATAGTTAATAACGCGAGGACAACATCTAATAACACGGGGACAACAGTTAACAACGCGAGGACAACATATAATTCCAAGAGGTCAACAGCTAATAATGCGAGATCAACAGTTAATAACGCGAGGACAACAGATAATACCACGAGGACAACAGATAATAACACGGGGACAACAGATAATAACGCGAGGACAACAGCTAATAACGCGAAGTCAACAGCTAATAACGCGAGGTCAACAGCTAATAATGCGAGCTCAACAGATAATAACACGAGGTTAACAGATAATAACACGAGGACAACAGATAATAACGCGAGGACAACAGCTAATAACGCGAAGTCAACAGCTAATAACGCGAGATCAAAAGCTTATAACACGACGACAACAGTTAATAACGCGAGGACAACAGGTAATAACGTGAGATCAACAGCTAATAACGCAAGGTCAACAGCTAATAACACGAGGACAACAGTTAAAACGCAAGGACAACGGATAATAATGCGAGGACAACAGATAATAACACGAGTTCAACAGATAATAACGCGAGGACAACAGATAACAACACGATGTCAACAGATTATAACACGATGTCAACAGATAATAACGCGAGGACAACAGATAAAAAACACGAGGTCAACAGGTAATACAACGAGGATAACAGATAATAACGGGAGGACAACAGATAAGAACACGAGTTCAGATAATACCGCGAGGACAACAGATCATAACGCGAAGACAACAGATAATAACACGAGGACAACAGATAATACCACGAGAACAACAGCTAATACCGCGAGGACAACAGCTAATAACGCAAGGTCAACCACTAATAACGCTAGGTCAACAGCTAATAACACGAGGACAACAGCCAATAACGCGAGGTCAACAGCTAATAACACGAGGACAACATCTAATAACGCGAGGTCAACAGCTAATGACGCGATGACAACAACTAATAAATCGAGGTCAACAGCTAATAACGTGAGGTCAACAGCTAATAACACGAGGACAACAGCAAATACCACGATCTCAACAGTTAATAACGCGTGGTCATCAGTTAATAACGCAAGTACAACAGACAATAACGCGAGGTCAACAGCTAATAACGCGAGGTCAACAGCTAATAATGCCAGGTCAACAGATAATAACACGAGGTCAACAGATAATAACACGAGGACAACAGATAATAACGCGAGGACAACAGCTTATAACGCGAAGTCAACAGCTAATAACGCGAGGTCAACAGCTAATAACGCGAGGAACACCGCTAATAAGGCGAGGTCAACAGCTAATAACGCGAGGAACACCGCTAATAACGCGAGGTCAACAGCTAATAACGCAAAGTCAACAGCTAATAACGAGAGGTCAACAGCTAATATCGCAAGTCAACAGCTAATAACGCGAGGTCAACAGCTAGTAAAACGAGGACAACAGTTAATAACGCGAGGACAACAGATAATAACGCGAGGACAACAGATAATAACACGAGGACAACAGCTAATAACGCGAGGTCAACAGTTAATAACGCACAGGCAACATCTAATAACGCGAGGTCTACAGCTAACATCGCAAGTCAACAGCTAATAACGCGAGGTCAACAGCTAGTAAAACGAGGACAACAGTTAATATCTCGAGGACAACAGATAATAACGCGAGGACAACAGATAACAACACGATGTCAAAGGATTATAACACGAAGTCAACAGATAATAACGCGAGGACAACAGATAATAACACGAGGTCAACAGGTAATACAACGGGGACAAAAGATAATAACGCGAAGACAACAGATAATAACACGAGGACAACAGATAATACCACAAGGACAACAGCTAATAACGCGAAGTCAACAGTTAATAACGCAAGGACAACAGATAATACCACGAAGACAACCGATAATAACACTGGGACAACAGATAATAACGCGAGGACAACAGCTAGTAACGCGAAGTCAACAGCTAATATTGGGTGGTCAACAGCTAATAACGCGAGGTTAACAGCTAATAACACGAGGACAATAGCTAATACCACGATGTCAACAGCTAATAACGCAAGGACAACAGCTATTACCACGAGGTCAACAGCTAATAACGCGAGGTCAACAGCTAATAACGCGAGGTCAACAGTTAATAACGCGAGGACAGCAGATAATAACACGAGGACAACATAACAACGCGAGGACAACAGCTTATAACGCGAAGTCAACAGCTAATAACGCGAGGTCAACAGCTAATAACGCAAGGTCAACAGCTAATAACGCGAGGACAACAGCTAATAACGCGAGGTCAACAGCTAATAACGCAAACTCAACAGCTAATAACGCGAGGTCAACAGCTAATAAAACGAAGAAAACAGTTAATAACGCGAGGACAACAGATAATAACACGAGGACAACAGATAATAAAGCGTGAACAACAGCTAATAACGCGAAGTCAACAGCTAATAATGGGAGGTCAACAGGAAATAACAAGAGGACAATAGTTAATAACGCGAGGACAACATCTAATAACACGGGGACAACAGTTAACAACGCGAGGACAACATATAATTCCAAGAGGTCAACAGCTAATAATGCGAGATCAACAGTTAATAACGCGAGGACAACAGATAATACCACGAGGACAACAGATAATAACACGGGGACAACAGATAATAACGCGAGGACAACAGCTAATAACGCGAAGTCAACAGCTAATAACGCGAGGTCAACAGCTAATAATGCGAGCTCAACAGATAATAACACGAGGTTAACAGATAATAACACGAGGACAACAGATAATAACGCGAGGACAACAGCTAATAACGCGAAGTCAACAGCTAATAACGCGAGATCAAAAGCTTATAACACGACGACAACAGTTAATAACGCGAGGACAACAGGTAATAACGTGAGATCAACAGCTAATAACGCAAGGTCAACAGCTAATAACACGAGGACAACAGTTAAAACGCAAGGACAACGGATAATAATGCGAGGACAACAGATAATAACACGAGTTCAACAGATAATAACGCGAGGACAACAGATAACAACACGATGTCAACAGATTATAACACGATGTCAACAGATAATAACGCGAGGACAACAGATAAAAAACACGAGGTCAACAGGTAATACAACGAGGATAACAGATAATAACGGGAGGACAACAGATAAGAACACGAGTTCAGATAATACCGCGAGGACAACAGATCATAACGCGAAGACAACAGATAATAACACGAGGACAACAGATAATACCACGAGAACAACAGCTAATACCGCGAGGACAACAGCTAATAACGCAAGGTCAACCACTAATAACGCGAGGTCAACAGCTAATAACACGAGGACAACAGCCAATAACGCGAGGTCAACAGCTAATAACACGAGGACAACATCTAATAACGCGAGGTCAACAGCTAATGACGCGATGACAACAACTAATAAATCGAGGTCAACAGCTAATAACGTGAGGTCAACAGCTAATAACACGAGGACAACAGCAAATACCACGATCTCAACAGTTAATAACGCGTGGTCATCAGTTAATAACGCAAGTACAACAGACAATAACGCGAGGTCAACAGCTAATAACGCGAGGTCAACAGCTAATAATGCCAGGTCAACAGATAATAACACGAGGTCAACAGATAATAACACGAGGACAACAGATAATAACGCGAGGACAACAGCTTATAACGCGAAGTCAACAGCTAATAACGCGAGGTCAACAGCTAATAACGCGAGGAACACCGCTAATAAGGCGAGGTCAACAGCTAATAACGCGAGGAACACCGCTAATAACGCGAGGTCAACAGCTAATAACGCAAAGTCAACAGCTAATAACGAGAGGTCAACAGCTAATATCGCAAGTCAACAGCTAATAACGCGAGGTCAACAGCTAGTAAAACGAGGACAACAGTTAATAACGCGAGGACAACAGATAATAACGCGAGGACAACAGATAATAACACGAGGATAACAGCTAATAACGCGAGGTCAACAGTTAATAACGCACAGGCAACATCTAATAACGCGAGGTCTACAGCTAACATCGCAAGTCAACAGCTAATAACGCGAGGTCAACAGCTAGTAAAACGAGGACAACAGTTAATATCTCGAGGACAACAGATAATAACGCGAGGACAACAGATAACAACACGATGTCAAAGGATTATAACACGAAGTCAACAGATAATAACGCGAGGACAACAGATAATAACACGAGGTCAACAGGTAATACAACGGGGACAAAAGATAATAACGCGAAGACAACAGATAATAACACGAGGACAACAGATAATACCACAAGGACAACAGCTAATAACGCGAAGTCAACAGTTAATAACGCAAGGACAACAGATAATACCACGAAGACAACCGATAATAACACTGGGACAACAGATAATAACGCGAGGACAACAGCTAGTAACGCGAAGTCAACAGCTAATATTGGGTGGTCAACAGCTAATAACGCGAGGTTAACAGATAATAAAACGAGGTCAACAAATAATAACACGAGGACAACAGATAATAACGCGAGGACAACAGTAAGTAACGCGAATTCAATTGCTAATAACGCGAGGTCAACAGCTAATAACACGAGGACAACAGTTAATAACGCAAGGACAACAGAAAATAACACGAGGACAACAGTTAATAACGCAAGGCCAACGGCTAATAACGCGAGGTCAATAGCAAATAACACGACGAAAACAGTTAATAACGCGGAGACAACAGATAATAATGCGAAGACAACAGCTAATAACGCGAGGACAACAGATAATAACGCGGGATCAACAGCTAATAACACGAGGACAACAGTTAATAACGCAAGTACAACAGATAATAACGCAAAGACAACAGATAATAACACGAGGACAACAGATAATAACATGAGGACAACAGTTAATAACAGAAGGACAAGAGATAATAATGCGAGGACAACAGATATTAACACGAGTTCAACAGATAATAACGAGAGGACAACAGATTATAACGCGAAGACAAATGATAATAACACGAGGTCAATAGATAATAACACGAAGTCAACAGATAATAACGTGAGGACAGCAGATAATAACACGAGGTCAACAGGTAAAAACACGAGGACAACAGATAATAACGCGAGGACAACAGATAATAACACGAGTTCAACAGATAATAACGCAAGGACAACAGATAATACCACGAGGACAACAGCTAATACCGCGAGGACAACAGCTAATAACGCTAGGTCAAACGATAATAACGCGAGGTCAACAGCAAATAACACGAGGACAACAGCTAATAACGCGAGTTCAACAGCTAATAACACGAGGACAACAGCTAATAACGCAAGGTCAACAGCTAATACGCGAGGACAACAACTAATAACGCGAGGTCAACAGCTAATAACGGGAGATAAACAGCTAATAACACGAGGACAACAGCTAATTCCACGATGTCAACAGTTAATAACGTGTGGTCATCAGTTAATAACGCGAGGACAACAGATTACAAGATGTCAACAGCTAATGCGAGAGGACAACAACTAATAACGCGAAGTCAACAGCTAATAACGCGAGGTCATCAGCTAATAATGCTAGGTCAACAGATAATAACACGAGGTCTACAGATAATACCACGAGGACAACAGATAATAACGCGAGGACATCAGCTTATAACGCGAGGAACACCGCTAATAACGCGAGGTCAACAGCTAATAAAGAAAAGTCAACAGCTAATAACGCTAGGTCAACAGCTAATATTGCAAGTCAACAGCTAATAACGCAAGGTCAACACCTAGTAAAACAAGGACAACAGTTAATAACACGAGGTCAACAGGTAATATAACGAGGACAAAAGATAATAACGCGAGGACAACAGATAATAACACGAGTTCAACAGATAATAACGCGAGGACAACCGATCATAACACGAGGACAACAGATAATACCACGAGGACAACAGCTAACACCGAGAGGTCAACAGCTAATAACGCGAGGTCAACAGGTAATAACGCAAGGACAACAGATAATACCACGAAGACAACAGATAATAACACGGGGACAACATATAATAACGCGAGGACAAACAGCTAATAACGCGAAGTCAACAGCTAATATCGGGAGGTCAACAGCTAAAAACGCGAGGTCAACAGATAAAACACGAGGTCAACAAATAATAAAACGAGAACAACAGATAGTAACGCGAGGACAACAGCTAATAACGCGAAATCAACAGCTAATAACGCAAGGTCAACAGCTAATAACACGAGGACAACAGTTAATAACGCGAAGACAACAGATAATAACACGAGGACAACAGTTAATAACGCAAGGCCAACAGCTAATAACGCGAGGTAAACAGCTAATAACACGAGGACAATAGTTAATAACGCGAGGACAACAGCTAATATTGCGTAGACAACAGATAAAAACACGAAGTCAACAGATAATAACACGAGGACAACAGATAATATCGCGAGGACAACAGCTAATAACGCAAGGTCAATAGGTAATAACACGAGGACAACAGTTAATAACGCGAGGAAAACAGATAATAACCCGAGGTCAACAGCTAATAACGCGAGGTCAACAGCTAATAACACGAGGACAACAGTTAATAACGCAAGGACAACAGATAGTAACGCGAGGTCAACAGCTAATAACGCGAGGTCAACAGGTAATAACGCGAGGACAACAGATAATACCACGAGGACAACAGATGATAACACGGGGACAACAGATAATAACGCGAGGACAACAGCTAATAACGCGATGTCAACAGCTAATAACGCGAGGTCAACAGCTAATAACGTGAGGTCAACAGATAATAACACGAGGTCAACAGATAATAACACGAGTACAACAGATAATAACGCGAGGACATCAGATAATAACGCGAGGACAACATAAAATACCACGAGGACAACAGCTAATAACGCAAGGTCAACAGCTAATAACACGAGGACAACAGTTAATAACGCGAAGACAACAGATAATAACACGAGGACAACAGTTAATAACGCAAGGCCAACAGCTAATAACGCGAGGTAAACAGCTAATAACACGAGGACAATAGTTAATAACGCGAGGACAACAGCTAAAAAGCGAGGACAACAGCTGATAACGCGAGGTCAACAGTTAATAACGCGAGGTCAACAGCTAATAACGCGAGGACAACAGCTAATAACGCGAGGTCAACAGCTAATAACGCGAGGTCAACAGCTAATAACACGAGGACAATAGCTAATACCACGATGTCAACAGCTAATAACGCGAGGACAGCAGCTATTAACACGAGGTCAACAGCTAATAACGCGAGGTCAACAGCTAATAACACGAGGACAACAGTTAATAACGCAAGGACAACATAGTAACACGAGGTCAACAGCTAATAACGCGAGGTCAACAGTTAATAACGCGAGGACAACAGATAATAACACGAGGACAACAGATAACAACGCGAGGACAACAGCTTATAACGCGAAGTCAACAGCTAATAACGCGAGGTCAACAGCTAATAACGCGAGGTCAACAGCTAATAACGCGAAGACAACAGCTAATAACGCGAGGTCAACAGCTAATAACGCAAACTCAACAGCTAATAACGCGAGGTCAACAGCTAATAAAACGAAGAAAACAGTTAATAACGCGAGGACAACTGATAATAACACGAGGACAACAGATAATAAAGCGTGAACAACAGCTAATAACGCGAAGTCAACAGCTAATAATGCGAGGTCAAAAAGAAATAACAAGAGGACAATAGTCAATAACGCGAGGACAATAGCTAATAACACGAGGACAACAGTTAACAACGCGAAGACAACAGATAATACCAAGAGGTCAACAGCTAATAATGCGAGATCAACAGTTAATAACGCGATGACAACAGATAATACCACGAGTACAACAGATAATAACACGGGGACAACAGATAATAACGCGAGGACAACAGCTAATAACGCGAAGTCAACAGCTAATAACGCGAGGTCAACAGCTAATAACGCGAGGTCAACAGATAATAACACGAGGTTAACAGATAATAACACGAGGACAAAAGATAATAACGCGAGGACAACAGCTAATAACGCGAAGTCAACAGCTAATAACGCGAGATCAAAAGCTTATAACACGACGAAAACAGTTAATAACGCGAGGACAACAGATAATAACGCGAGATCAACAGCTAATGACACGAGGACAACAGTTAAAACGCAAGGACAACGGATAATAATGCGAGGACAACAGATAATAACACGAGTTCAACAAATAATAACGCGAGGACAACAGATAACAACACGGTGCAAACAGATTATAACACGATGTCAACAGATAATAACGCGAGGACAACAGATAATAACACGAGGTCAACAGGTAATACAACGAGGATAACAGATAATAACGCGAGGACAACAGATAAGAACACGAGTTGAGATAATAACGCGAGGACAACAGATCATAACGCGAAGACAACAGATAATAACACGAGGACAACAGATAATACCACGAGGACAACAGCTAATACCGCGAGGACAACAGCTAATAACGCAAGGTCAACCACTAATAACGCGAGGTCAACAGCTAATAACACGAGGACAACAGCCAATAACGCGAGGTCAACAGCTAATAACACGAGGACAACAGCTAATACCACGATCTCAACAGTTAATAACGCGTGGTCATCAGTTAATAACGCGAGTACAACAGATAATAACACGACGACAACAGCTAATAACGCGAGGTCAACAGCTAATAATGCCAGGTCAACAGATAATACCACGAGGTCAACAGATAATAACACGAGGACAACAGATAATAACGCGAGGACAACAGCTTATAACGCGAAGTCAACAGCTAATAACGCTAGGTCAACAGCTAATAACGCGAGGAACACCGCCGGCTAATAACGCGAGGTCAACAGCTAATAACGCAAAGTCAACAGCTAATAACGCGAGGTCAACAGCTAATATCGCAAGTCAACAGCTAATAACGCGAGGTCAACAGCTAGTAAAACGATGACAACAGTTAATAACGCGAGGATAACAGATAATAACGCGAGGACAACAGATAATAACACGAGGACAACAGCTAATAACGCAAGGTCAACAGTTAATAACGCAAAGGCAACAGCTAATAACGCGAGGTCTACAGCTAATATCGCAAGTCAACAGCTAATAACGCGAGGTCAACAGCTAGTAAAACGAGGACAACAGTTAATAACTCGAGGACAACAGATAATAACGCGAGGACAACAGATAACAACACGATGTCAACAGATTATAACACGAAGTCAACAGATAATAACGCGAGGACAACAGATAATAACACAAGGTCAACAGGTAATACAACGGGGACAAAAGATAATAACGCGAAGACAACAGATAATAACACGAGGACAACAGATAATACCACAAGGACAACAGCTAATAACGCGAAGTCAACAGTTAATAACGCAAGGACAACAGATAATACCACGAAGACAACCGATAATAACACTGGGACAACAGATAATAACGCGAGGACAACAGCTAATAACGCGAAGTCAACAGCTAATATTGGGTGGTCAACAGCTAATAACGCGAGGTTAACAGCTAATAACACGTGGACAACAGTTAATAACGCAAGGACAACATATTATAACACGAGGACAACAGTTAATAACGCAAGGCACACGGCTAATAACGCGAGGTCAATAGCTAATAACACGACGACAACAGTTAATAACGCGAGGACAACAGATAATAATGCGAAGACAACAGCTAATAACGCGAGGACAACAGATAATAACGCGGGATCAACAGCTAGTAACGCGAGGTCAACAGCTAATAACACGAGGACAACAGTTAATAACGCAAGTACAACAGATAATAACGCAAAGACAACAGAAAATAACACGAGGACAACAGATAATAACACGAGGACAACAGTTAATAATAGAAGGACAAGAGATAATAATGCGAGGACAACAGATATTAACACGAGTTCAACAGATAATAACGAGAGGACAACAGATTATAACGCGAAGACAAATGATAATAACACGAGGTCAATAGATAATAACACGAAGTCAACAGATAATAACGTGAGGACAGCAGATAATAACACGGGGTCAACAGGTAAAAACACGAGGACAACAGATAATAACGCGAGGACAACAGATAATAACACGAGTTCAACAGATAATAACGCAAGGACAACAGATAATACCTCGAGGACAACAGCTAATACCGCGAGGACAACAGCTAATAACGCAAGGTCAAACGCTAATAACGCGAGGTCAACAGCAAATAACACGAGGATAACAGCTAATAACGCGAGGTCAACAGCTAATAACACGAGGACAACAGCTAATAACGCAAGGTCAACAGCTAATACGCAAGGACAACAACTAATAACGCGACGTCAACAGCTAATAACGAGAGATCAACAGCTAATAACACGAGGACAACAGCTAATACCACGATATCAACAGTTAATAACGCGTGGTCATCAGTTAATAACGCGAGGACAACAGATAATAACAAGATGTCAACAGCTAATACGAGAGGACAACAACTAATAACGCGAAGTCAACAGCTAATAACGCGAGGTCATCAGCTAATAATGCGAGGTCAACAGGTAATAACACGAGGTCTACAGATAATACCACGAGGACAACAGATAATAACGCGAGGACAACAGCTTATAACGCGAAGTCAACAGCTAATAACGCGAGGTCATCAGCTAATAACGCGAGGAACACCGCTAATAACGCGAGGTCAACAGCTAATAACGCAAGGAACACCGCTAATAACGCGAGGTCAACAGCTAATAACGAAAAGTCAACAGCTAATAACGCGAGGTCAACAGCTAATATCGAAGTCAACAGCTAATAACGCAAGGTCAACACCTAGTAAAACGAGGACAACAGTTAATAACGCGAGGACAACAGATAATAACGCGAGAACAACAGATAACAACACGATGTCAACAGATTATAACACGAAGTCAACAGATAATAACGCGAGGACAACAGATAATAACACGAGGTCAACAGGTAATACAACAGGGACAAAAGATAATAACGCGAGGACAACAGATAATAACACGAGTTCAACAGATAATAACGCGAGGACAACCGATCATAACGCGAAGACAACAGATAATAACACGAGGACAACAGATAATAATACGAGGACAACAGATAATAACGCGAGGACAACAGCTAATAACGCGAAGTCAACAGCTAATTATTTTTTTTTTCTTTTTTTTATTTTATTTATGCATATACAAGAATGTACATATGGAATGTGAGGATACAAATATGGTAATTACAGTCTTGTAAAGCAACTAGCACGCGCAGCGTTTCGGGCAGAATAATATTGGGAGGTCAACAGCTAAATACGCGAGATCAACAGATAATAACACGAGGTCAACAGATAATAACACGAGGACAACAGATAACGCGAGGACAACTGCTAATAACGCGAAGTGAACAGCTAATAACGCGAGGTCAACAGCTAATAACGCGAGGAACACCGCTAATAACGCGAGGTCAACAGCTTACAACGCAAAGTCAACAGCTAATAACGCGAGGTCAACAGCTAATATCGCAAGTCAACAGCTAATAACGCGAGGTCAACAGCTAATAAAACGAGGACAACAGTTAATAACGCGAGGACAACAGATGATAACGCGAGGACAACAGATAACAACACGATGTCAACAGATTATAACACGAGGACAATAGTTATTAACGCGAGGACAACAGATAATAACCCGAATTCAACAGCTAATAACGCGAGGTCAACAGCTAATAACGCGAGGTCAACAGCTAATAACACGAGGACAATAGTTAATAACGCGAGGACAACTGAAAAATAACCCGAGGTCAACAGCTAATAACGCGAGGTCAACAACGAATAACACGAGGACAACAGTTAATAACGCAAGGACAACAGATAGTAACACGAGATCAACAGTTAATAACGCGAGGTCAACAGTTAATAACGCGAGGACAACAGATAATAACACGGGGACAACAGATAATAACGCGGGGACAACAGCTAATATCGCGCGGTCAACAAAATAATAACACGAGGTCAACAGATAATAACACGAGTACAACAGAAAATAACGCGAGGACAACAGATAATAACGCGAGGACAACAGCTAATAACGCGAAGTCAACAGCTAGTAATGCGAGGTCAACAGCTAATAATACGAGGACAACAGTTAATAACGCCAAGACAACAGATAACGCGAGGACAACAGATAATAACAGAAGGACAACTGTTAATAACGCGAGAACAACAGATAATAACGCGAAGAAACAGGTAATAACACGACGACAACAGCTAATAACGCGAGGACAACAGCTAATAACGCGAAGTCAACAGCTAATAACGCGAGGTCAACAGCTAAAAACACGAGGACAACAGTTAATAACGCAAGGACAAGAGATAATAATGCGAGGACAACAGATAATAACACGAGTTCAACAGATAATAACGCGAGGACAACAGATAATAACGCAAAGACAACAGGTAATACCACGAGGACAACAGATAATAACGCGAGGACAACAGATAATAACACGAGGTCAATAGATAATAACGCGAAGTTAATAGTTAATAACGCGAGGTCAACAGCTAATAACACAAGGACAATAGTTTATAACGCGTGGTCAACAGCAAATAACGCGAGGTCAACAGCTAATAACGCGATGTCAACAGCTAGTAACACGAGGACAATAGCTAATATTACGATGACAACAGATAATAACGCGAGGACAACAGCAAATAACGCGAAGTCAACAGCTAATAACGCGAGGTCAACAGGTAATAACTTGAGGACAATAGGTAATAACGCGAGGACAACAGCTAATAACACGAAGACAACAGATAATAAAGCGAGGACAACAGCTAATAACGCGAAGTCAACAGCTAATAACGCGAGGTCAACAGGTAATAACACGAGGACAATAGTTAATAACGCAAGGACAACAACTAATAACACGAGGACAACAGTTAATACCGCGAGGACAACAGATAATACCACGAGGTCAACAGCTAATAATGTGAGATCAACAGTTAATAACGCTAGGACAACAGATAATACCACGAGGACAACAGATAATAACACCGGGACAACAGATAATAACGCGAGGACAACAGCTAATAGCGCGAAGTCAACAGCTAATAACGCGAGGTCAACAGCTAATAACGCGAGGTCAACAAATAATAATACGAGGTTAACAGATAATACCACGAGGACAACAGTTAATAACGCGAAGTCAACAGCTAATAACGCGAGATCAAAAGCTTATAACACGCGGAGAACAGTTAATAACGCGAGGACAACAGATAATAACGCGAGATCAACAGCTAATAACAAGAGGTCAACGGCTAATAACAGGAGGACAACAGTTAAAACGCAAGGACAACGGATAATAAGGCGAGGACAACAGATAATAACACGAGTTCAACAGATAATAACGCGAGGACAACAAATAACAACACGATGTCAACAGATTATAACACGAAGTCAACAGATTATAACACGAAGTCAACAGATAATAACACGAGGTCAACAGGCAATACAACGACGATAACAGATAATAACGCGAGGACAACAGATATAAACACGATGTCAACAGATTATAACACGAAGTCAACAGATAATAACGCGAGGACAACAGATAATAACACGAGGTCAATAGATAATAACGCGAAGTTAATAGTTAATAACGCGAGGTCAACAGCTAATAACACAAGGACAATAGTTTATAACGCGTGGTCAACAGCAAATAACGCGAGGTCAACAGCTAATAACGCTATGTCAACAGCTAGTAACACGAGGACAACAGGTAATAACTTGAGGACAATAGGTAATAACGCGAGGACAACAGCTAATAACACGAAGACAACAGATAATAAAGCGAGGACAACAGCTAATAACGCGAAGTCAACAGCTAATAACGCGAGGTCAACAGGTAATAACACGAGGACAATAGTTAATAACGCGAGGACAACAACTAATAACACGAGGACAACAGTTAATACCGCGAGGACAACAGATAATACCACGAGGTCAACAGCTAATAATGCGAGATCAACAGTTAATAACGCGAGGACAACAGATAATACCACGAGGACAACAGATAATAACACCGGGACAACAGATAATAACGCGAGGACAACAGCTAATAGCGCGAAGTCAACAGCTAATAACGCGAGGTCAACAGCTAATAACGCGAGGTCAACAGATAATAACACGAGGTTAACAGATAATAACACGAGGACAACAGTTAATAACGCGAAGTCAACAGCTAATAACGCGAGATCAAAAGCTTATAACACGCGGAGAACAGTTAATAACGCGAGGACAACAGATAATAACGCGAGATCAACAGCTAATAACAAGAGGTCAACGGCTAATAACAGGAGGACAACAGTTAAAACGCAAGGACAACGGATAATATAGGCGAGGACAACAGATAATAACACGAGTTCAACAGATAATAACGCGAGGACAACAAATAACAACACGATGTCAACAGATTATAACACGAAGTCAACAGATAATAACGCGAGGAAAACAGATAATAACACGAGGTCAACAGGCAATACAACGACGATAACAGATAATAACGCGAGGACAACAGATATAAACACGAGTTCAACAGATAATAACGCGATGAAAACAGATCATAACGCGAAGACAACAGATAATAACACGAGGACAACAGATAATACCACGAGGACAACAGCTAATACCGCGAGGACAACAGCTAATAACGCAAGGTCAACCGCTAATAACGCGAGGTCAACAGCTAATAACACGAGGACAACAGCTAATAACGCGAGGTCAACAGCTAATAACACAAGGACAATAGATAATACCACGAGGTCAACAGCTAATAACGCGAGGACAACAACTAATAACGCGAGGTCAACAGCTAATAACGCGAGGTCAACAGCTAATAGTGCGAGGTCAACGGATAATAACACGAGGTCAACAGCTAATTACACGAGGACAACAACTAATACCACGATGTCAACAGTTATTAACGCGGGGTCATCAGTTAATAACGCGAGGACAACAGATATTAACACGAGAACAACAGATAATAACGCGAGGACACCAGCTAATAACGCGAAGTCAACAGCTAATAACGCGAGGTCAACAGCTAATAGTGCGAGGTCAACAGATAATAACACGAGGTCAACAGATAATAACACGAGGACAATAGATAATAACGCGAGGACAACAGCTTATAACGCGAAATCAACAGCTAATAACGCGAGGTCAACAGCTAATAACGCAAAGTCAACAGCTAATCATGCGAGGTCAACAGCTAATAAAACGAAGACAACAGTAAATAACGCGAAGACAACAGATAATAACGCGAGGACAACAGATATTAACAAGATGTCAACAGATTATAACACGAAGTCAACAGATAATAACGCGAGGACAACAGATAATAACACGAGGACAACAGATAATACCACGTGGACAACAGCTAATACCGCGAGGTCAACAGCTAATAACGCGAGGTCAACAGTTAATAACGCAAGGACAACAGATAATACCATGAAGACAACAGATAATAACACGGGGACAACAGATAATAACGCGAGGACAACAGCTAATAACGCGAAGTCAACAGCTAATATTGGGAGGTCAACAGCTAATAACGCGAGGTCAACAGCTAATAACGCGAGGAACACCGCTAATAACTCTATGTCAACAGCTAATAACGCAAAGTCAACAGCTAATAACGCGAGGTCAACAGCTAATATCGCAAGTCAACAGCTAATAACGCGAGGTCAACAGCTAATAAAACGAGGACAACAGTTAATAACGCGAGGACAACAGCTAATAACACGAAGACAACAGCTAATAACGCGAGGTCAACAGCTAATAACGCGAGGTCAACAGCTAATAACACGATGTCAACAGCTAATAACGCAAGGTCAACAGTTAATAACGCTAGGACAACAGATTATAACACGAGGACAACAGATAATAACGCAAGGACACCAGCTAATAACGCGATGTCAACAGCTAATAACGCGAGGTCAACAGCAAATAATGCGAAGGTCAACAGATAATAACACGAGATCAACAGATAATAACACGAGGACAACAGATAATAACGTGAGGACAACAGCTTATAACGCGAAGTCAACAGCTAATAACGCGAAGTATACAGCTAATAACGCGATGTCAACAGCTAATAACGCGAGGAACACCGCTAATAACTCGAGGTCAACAGCTAATAACGCAAAGTCATCAGCTATTAACGCGAGGTCAACAGCTAATATCGCAAGTCAACAGCTAATAACGCGAGGTCAACAGTTAATAAAACGAGGACAACAGGTAATAACGCGAGGACAACAGATAATATCTCGTGGTCAACAGCTAATAACGCAAAGTCAACAGCTAATAACGCGAGGTCAACAGCTAATATCGCAAGTAAACAGCTAATAGCGCGAGGTCAACAGCGTAATAAAACGAGGACAACAGTTAATAACGCGAGGCCAACAGATAATAACACGAGGACAACTGATAATAACGCGAGGACAACAGCTAAAAACGCGAAGTCAACAGCTAATAACGCGAGGTCAACAGGTAATAACTCGAGGACAACAGTTAATAACGCGAGCACAACAGAAAATAACAAGAGAACAACAGCTAATAACGCAAGGTCAACAGCTAACAACACGAGGTCAGCAGCTAATAACACGAGGACAACAGTTAATAACGCTAGGACAACAGCTAATAACGCAAAGACAACAGATAATAACGCGAGGACAACAGATAATAACGCGAGGACGACAGATAATAACACGACGACAATTGATAATAACGCGAGGACAACAGCTAATAACGCGAAGTCAACAGCTAATAACGCGAGGTCAACAGCTAATAATGCGAGGTCAACAGATAAAAACACGAGGTCAACAGATAATAACACGAGGACAACAGATAATAACGCGAGGACAACAGCTTATAACGCGAAGTCAACAGCTAAGAACGCGAGGTCAACAGCTAATAACGCGAGGAACACCGCTAATAACGCGAGGTCAACAGATAATAACGCGAGGACAACAGCTAATAACACGAAGTCAACAGCTAATAACGCGAGGACAACAGATCATAACGCGATGACAACAGATAATAACACGAGGACAACAGATAATACCACGAGGACAACAGCTAATACCGCGAGGACAACAGCTAATAACGCAAGGTCAACCGCTAATAACGCGAGGTCAACAGCTAATAACACGAGGACAACAGCTAATAACGCGAGGTCAACAGCTAATAACACAAGGACAACAGATAATACCACGAGGTCAACAGCTAATAACGCGAGGACAACAACTAATAACGCGAGGTCAACAGCTAATAACGCGAGGTCAACAGCTAATAGTGCGAGGTCAACGGATAATAACACGAGGTCAACAGCTAATTACACGAGGACAACAACTAATACCACGATGTCAACAGTTATTAACGCGGGGTCATCAGTTAATAACGCGAGGACAACAGATATTAACACGAGAACAACAGATAACAACGCGAGGACACCAGCTAATAACGCGAAGTCAACAGCTAATAACGCGAGGTCAACAGCTAATAGTGCGAGGTCAACAGATAATAACACGAGGTCAACAGATAATAACACGAGGACAATAGATAATAACGCGAGGACAACAGCTTATAACGCGAAATCAACAGCTAATAACGCGAGGTCAACAGCTAATAACGCGAGGAACACCGCTAATAACGCGAGGTCAACAGCTAATAACGCAAAGTCAACAGCTAATCATGCGAGGTCAACAGCTAATAAAACGAAGACAACAGTAAATAACGCGAAGACAACAGATAATAACGCGAGGACAACAGATATTAACAAGATGTCAACAGATTATAACACGAAGTCAACAGATAATAACGCGAGGACAACAGATAATAACACGAGGACAACAGATAATACCACGTGGACAACAGCTAATACCGCGAGGTCAACAGCTAATAACGCGAGGTCAACAGTTAATAACGCATGGACAACAGATAATACCATGAAGACAACAGATAATAACACGGGGACAACAGATAATAACGCGAGGACAACAGCTAATAACGCGAAGTCAACAGCTAATATTGGGAGGTCAACAGCTAATAACGCGAGGTCAACAGCTAATAACGCGAGGAACACCGCTAATAACTCTATGTCAACAGCTAATAACGCAAAGTCAACAGCTAATAACGCGAGGTCAACAGCTAATATCGCAAGTCAACAGCTAATAACGCGAGGTCAACAGCTAATAAAACGAGGACAACAGTTAATAACGCGAGGACAACAGCTAATAACACGAAGACAACAGCTAATAACGCGAGGTCAACAGCTAATAACGCGAGGTCAACAGCTAATAACACGATGTCAACAGCTAATAACGCAAGGTCAACAGTTAATAACGCTAGGACAACAGATTATAACACGAGGACAACAGATAATAACGCAAGGACACCAGCTAATAACGCGATGTCAACAGCTAATAACGCGAGGTCAACAGCAAATAATGCGAAGGTCAACAGATAATAACACGAGATCAACAGATAATAACACGAGGACAACAGATAATAACGCGAGGACAACAGCTTATAACGCGAAGTCAACAGCTAATAACGCGAAGTATACAGCTAATAACGCGATGTCAACAGCTAATAACGCGAGGAACACCGCTAATAACTCGAGGTCAACAGCTAATAACGCAAAGTCATCAGCTATTAACGCGAGGTCAACAGCTAATATCGCAAGTCAACAGCTAATAACGCGAGGTCAACAGTTAATAAAACGAGGACAACAGGTAATAACGCGAGGACAACAGATAATATCTCGTGGTCAACAGCTAATAACGCAAAGTCAACAGCTAATAACGCGAGGTCAACAGCTAATATCGCAAGTAAACAGCTAATAGCGCGAGGTCAACAGCGTAATAAAACGAGGACAACAGTTAATAACGCGAGGCCAACAGATAATAACACGAGGACAACTGATAATAACGCGAGGACAACAGCTAAAAACGCGAAGTCAACAGCTAATAACGCGAGGTCAACAGGTAATAACTCGAGGACAACAGTTAATAACGCGAGCACAACAGAAAATAACAAGAGGACAACAGCTAATAACGCAAGGTCAACAGCTAACAACACGAGGTCAGCAGCTAATAACACGAGGACAACAGTTAATAACGCTAGGACAGCAGCTAATAACACAAAGACAACAGATAATAACGCGAGGACAACAGATAATAACGCGAGGACGACAGATAATAACACGACGACAATTGATAATAACGAGAGGACAACAGCTAATAACGCGAAGTCAACAGCTAATAACGCGAGGTCAACAGCTAATAATGCGAGGTCAACAGATAAAAACACGAGGTCAACAGATAATAACACGAGGACAACAGATAATAACGCGAGGACAACAGCTTATAACGCGAAGTCAACAGCTAAGAACGCGAGGTCAACAGCTAATAACGCGAGGAACATCGCTAATAACGCGAGGTCAACAGTTAATAACGCGAGGAACACCACTAATAACGCAAGGTCAACAGCTAATAACGCAAAGTCAACAGCTAATAACGCGAGGTCAACAGCTTATATCGCAAGTCAACAGCAAATAACGCGAGGTCAACAGCTAATAAAACGAGGACAACAGTTAATAACGCGAGGACAACTGATAATAACGCGAGGACAACAGATAACAACACGATATCAGCAGATTATAACAGAAATACAACAGATAATAACGCGAGGACATCAGCTAATAACGCGAGGTCAACAGCTAATAATACGAGGACAAGATTTAATAACGCGAGGACAACAGATAATAACCCGAGGTCAACATCTAATAACGCGAGGTCGACAGCTAATAACAATAGGACAACAGTTAATAACGCAAGGACAACAGATAGTAACACGAGGTCAACAGCTAAGAACGCGAGGTCAACAGTTAATAACGCGAGGACAACAGATAATAACACGAGTACAACAGATAATAGCACGGGGGCAACAGATAATAACGCGAGGAGAACAGCTAATAACGCGAAGTCAACAGCTAATAACGCGAGGTCAACAGCTAAAAACACGAGGACAACTGTTAATAACGCGAGGACAACAGATAATAACGCGAGGACAACAGATAGTAACGCAAGTTCAATAGCTAACAACACGAGGACAACAGTTAATAAGGCAAGGACAACAGATAATAACACGAGGACAACAGTTATTAACACAAGGACAAGAGATAATAATGCGAGGACAACAGATAATAACACGAGTTCAACAGATAATAACGCGAGGACAACAGATAATAACGCGAAGACAACAGATAATAACACGAGGACAACAGATAATAACGCGAGGACAACAGATAAAAACACGAAATCAACAGATAATAACGCGAAGTTAATAGCTAATAACGCGAGGTCAACAGCTAATAACACAAGGTCAACCGCTAATAACGCGAGGTCAACAGCTAATAACACGAGGACAACAGTAAATAACGCGTGGTCAACAGCTAATAACGGTAGGACAACAACTAATATTGCGAAGTCAACAGCTAATTACGCGAGGTCAACAGCTAATAACGCGTGGTCAACAGCTAATAACACGAGGACAATAGCTAATACTACGATGTCAACAGCTAATAACGCGAGGTCAACAGTTAATAACGCGAGGACAACAGCAAATAACGCGAAGTCAACAGCTAATAACGCGAGGTCAACAGCTAATAATGCGAGGTCAACAGATAATAACACGTGGTCAACAGAAAATAACACGAGGACAACAGATAATAACGCGAGGACAACAGCTATTAACGCGAAGTCAACAGCTAATAACGCGAGGTCAACAACTAATAACGCGAGGTCAACAGCTAATAACGCAAAGTCAACAGCTAATAACGCGAGGTCAACAGCTAATAAAACGAAGAAAACAGTTAATAACGCGAGGACAACAGACAATAACACGAGGACAACAGGTAATAAAGCAAGGACAACAGCTAATAACGCGAAGTCAACAGCTAATAATGCGAGGTCAACAGGTAATAACACGAGGACAATAGTTAATAACGCAAGGACAACAGCTAACAACACGAGGACAGCAGTTAATAACGCAAGGACAACAGATAATACCACGTGGTCAACAGCTAATAATGCGAGATCAACAGTTAATAACGCGAGGACAACAGATAATACCACGAGGACAACAGATAATAACACGGGGACAACAGATAATACCGCGAGGACAACAGCTAATAACGCGAAGTCAACAGCTGACAACGCGAGGTCAACAGCAAATAACGCGAGGTCAACAGATAATAACACAAGGTTAACAGATAATAACACGAGGACAACAGATAATAACGCGAGGACAACAGCTAATAACGCGAAGTCAACAGCTAATAACGCGAGATCAAAAGCTTATAACACCAGGACAACAGGTAATAACACGAGGACAACAGATAATAACGCGAGAACAACAGCTAATAACGCGAGGTCAACAGCTAATAACACGAGGACAACAGTTAAAACGTAAGGACAACGGATAATAATGCGAGAACAACAGATAATAACAGGTGTTCAACAGATAATAAGGCGAGGACAACAGATAACAACACGATGTCAACGGATTATAACACGAAGTCAACAGCTAATAACGCGAGGACAACAGATCATAACGCGATGACAACAGATAATAACACGAGGACAACAGATAATACCACGAGGACCACAGCTAATACCGCGAGGACAACAGCTAATAACGCAAGGTCAACCGCTAATAACGAGAGGTCAACAGCTAATAACACGAGGACAACAACTAATAACGCGAGGTCAACAGCTAATAACGCGAGGACAACAACTAATAACGCGAGGTCAACAGCTAATAACGCGAGGTCAACAGCTAATATCACGAGGACAACAGCTAATACCACGATGTCAACAGTTAATAACGCGTGGTCATCAGATAATAAGGCAAGGACAACAGATAATAACACTAGGACAACATATAATAACAAGAGGACACCAGCTAATAACGCGAAGTCAACAGCTAATAACACGAGGTCAACAGCTAATAATGCGAGGTCAACAGATAAAAACACGAGGTCAACAGATAATAACACGAGGACAACAGATAATAACGCGAGGACAACAGCTTATAACGCGAAGTCAACAGCTAAGAACGCGACGTCAACAGCTAATAACACGAGGAACACCGCTAATAACGCGAGGTCAACAGTTAATAACGCGAGGAACACCACTAATAACGCAAGGTCAACAGCTAATAACGCAAAGTCAACAGCTAATAACGCGAGGTCAACAGCTTATATCGCAAGTCAACAGCAAATAACGCAAGGTCAACAGCTAATAAAACGAGGACAACAGTTAATAACGCGAGGACAACTGATAATAACGCTAGGACAACAGATAACAACACGATATCAGCAGATTATAACACGAATACAACAGATAATAACGCGAGGACATCAGCTAATAACGCGAGGTCAACAGCTAATAATACGAGGACAAGATTTAATAACGCGAGGACAACAGATAATAACCCGAGGTCAACATCTAATAACGCGAGGTCGACAGCTAATAACAATAGGACAACAGTTAATAACGCAAGGACAACAGATAGTAACACGAGGTCAACAGCTAAGAACGCGAGGTCAACAGTTAATAACGCGAGGACAACAGATAATAACACGAGTACAACAGATAATAGCACGGGGGCAACAGATAATACCGCGAGGACAACAGCTAATAACGCGAAGTCAACAGCTAATAACGCGAGGTCAACAGCTAAAAACACGAGGACAACAGTTAATAACGCGAGGACAACAGATAATAACTCGAGGACAACAGATAGTAACGCAAGTTCAATAGCTAACAACACGAGGACAACAGTTAATAACGCAAGGACAACAGATAATAACACGAGGACAACAGTTATTAACACAAGGACAAGAGATAATAATGCGAGGACAACAGATAATAACACGAGTTCAACAGATAATAACGCGAGGACAACAGATAATAACGCGAAGACAACAGATAATAACACGAGGACAACAGATAATAACGCGAGGACAACAGATAAAAACACGAAATCAACAGATAATAACGCGAAGTTAATAGCTAATAACGCGAGGTCAACAGCTAATAACACAAGGTCAACCGCTAATAACGCGAGGTCAACAGCTAATAACACGAGGACAACAGCAAATAACGCGTGGTCAACAGCTAATAACGGTAGGACAACAACTAATAATGCGAAGTCAACAGCTAGTTACGCGAGGTCAACAGCTAATAACGCGTGGTCAACAGCTAATAACACGAGGACAATAGCTAATACTACGATGTCAACAGCTAATAACGCGAGGTCAACAGTTAATAACGCGAGGACAACAGCAAATAACGCGAAGTCAACAGCTAATAACGCGAGGTCAACAGCTAATAATGCGAGGTCAACAGATAATAACACGTGGTCAACAGAAAATAACACGAGGACAACAGATAATAACGCGAGGACAACAGCTATTAACGCGAAGTCAACAGCTAATAACGCGAGGTCAACAACTAATAACGCGAGGTCAACAGCTAATAACGCAAAGTCAACAGCTAATAACGCGAGGTCAACAGCTAATAAAACGAAGAAAACAGTTAATAACGCGAGGACAACAGACAATAACACGAGGACAACAGATAATAAAGCAAGGACAACAGCTAATAACGCGAAGTCAACAGCTAATAATGCGAGGTCAACAGGTAATAACACGAGGACAATAGTTAATAACGCAAGGACAACAGCTAACAACACGAGGACAGCAGTTAATAACGCAAGGACAACAGATAATACCACGTGGTCAACAGCTAATAATGCGAGATCAACAGTTAATAACGCGAGGACAACAGATAATACCACGAGGACAACAGATAATAACACGGGGACAACAGATAATACCGCGAGGACAACAGCTAATAACGCGAAGTCAACAGCTGACAACGCGAGGTCAACAGCAAATAACGCGAGGTCAACAGATAATAACACAAGGTTAACAGATAATAACACGAGGACAACAGATAATAACGCGAGGACAACAGCTAATAACGCGAAGTCAACAGCTAATAACGCGAGATCAAAAGCTTATAACACCAGGACAACAGGTTATAACACGAGGACAACAGATAATAACGCGAGAACAACAGCTAATAACGCGAGGTCAACAGCTAATAACACGAGGACAACAGTTAAAACGTAAGGACAACGGATAATAATGCGAGAACAACAGATAATAACAGGTGTTCAACAGATAATAAGGCGAGGACAACAGATAACAACACGATGTCAACGGATTATAACACGAAGTCAACAGATAATAACGCGAGGACAACAGATAATAACACGAGGTCAACAGGTAATACAACAAGGATAACAGATAATAACGCGAGGACAACAGATAATAACACGAGGACAACAGATAATACCACGAGGACAACAGCAAATGCAGCGAGGACAGCAGGTAATAACGCAAGATCAATCGCTAATAACGCGAGGTCGACAGCTAATAACACGAGGACAACAGCTAATAATGCGAGGTCAACAGCTAATAACGCAAGGTCAACCGCAAATAACGCGAGGTCAACAGCTAATAACACGAGGACAACAGCTAATAACGCGAGGTCAACAGCTAATAACACGAGGACAACAGCTAATAACGCGAGCTCAACAGCTAATAACGCGAGGACAACAACTAATAACGCGAGGTCAACAGCTAATAACGCGAGGTCAACAGCTAATAACACCAGGACAACAGCTAATACCACGACTTCATCAGGTAATAACGCGTGGTCATCAATTAATAACGCGAGGACAACAGATAATAACACGAGGACAACAGATAATAACGCGAGGACACCAGCTAATAATGCAAAGACAGCACCTAATAACGCGAGGTCAACAGCTAATAATGCGAGGTCAACAGATAATAACACGAGGTCAACAGATAATAACACGAGGACAACAGATAATAACGCGAGGACAACAGCTTATAACAGGAAGTCAACAGCTAATAACGCGAGGTCAACAGCTAATAACGCGAGGAACACCGCTAACAACGCGAGGTCAACAGCTAATAACGCTTGGAACACCGCTAATAACGCGAGGTCAACAGTTAATAACGCAAAGGCAACAGCTAATAACGCGAGGTCTTCAGCAAATATCGCAAGTCAACAGCTAATAACGTGAGGTCAACAGCTAGTAAAACGAGGACAACAGTTAATAACGCGAGGACAACAGATAATACCACGAAGACAACAGCTAATACCGCGAGGTCAACAGCTAATAACGCGAGGTCAACAGTTATTAACGCAAGGACAACAGATAATACCACGAATACAACAGATAATAATGCGAGGACAACAGCTAATAACGCGAAGTCAACAGCTAATATTGGGAGGTCAACAGCTAGTAACGCGAGGACAACAGCTAGTAACGCGAGGTCAACAGCTAATAACACGAAGACAACAGTTAATAACGCAAGTACAACAGATAATAACGCGAAGACAACAGATAATAACACGAGGACAACAGATAATAACACGAGGACAACAGTTAATAACGGAAGGACAAGAGATAATGCGAGGACAACATATATTAACACGAGTTCAACAGATAATAACGCGACGACAACAGATTATAACGCGAAGACAACAGATAATAACACGAGGTCAATAGATAATAACACGAAGTCAACAGATAATAACCCGAGGACAGCAGATAATAACACGAGGTCAACAGGTAATAACACGAGGACAACAGATATTAACGCGAGGACAACAGAAAAAACACGAGTTCAACAGATAATAACGTGAGGACAACAGCTAATAACGCAAGGTCAACCGCTAATAACGCGAGGTCAAAAGCTAATAACACGAGGACAACAGCTAATAACGCGAGGTCAACAGCTAATAACACGAGGACAACAGCTAATAACGCGAGGTCAACAGCTAATAACGCGAGGTCATCAGCTATTAACGCGAGGTCAACAGCTCATAACACGAGGACAATAGCTAATACCACGATGTCAACAGCTAATAACGCCAGGTCAACAGGTAATAACGCGAGGACAACAGATAATAACGCGAGGACACCAGCTAATAACGCGATGTCAAAAGCTAATAACGCGAGGTCAACAGCAAATAATGCGAGGTCAACAGATAATAACACGAGGTCAACAGATAATACCACGAGGAATACAGCTAATAACGCGAGGACAACAGCTTATAACGCGAAGTCAACAGCTAATAACGCGAGGTCAACAGCTAATATCGCAAGTCAACAGCTAATAACGCGAGGTCTACAGCGAATAAAACGAGGCCAATAGATAATACCGCGAAGACAACAGATAATAACAAGAGGACAACAGCTAATAACGCAAGGTCAACAGCTTGTAACGCGAGGTCAGCAGCTAATAACACAAGGACAACAGTTAATAACGCTAGGACAACAGCTAATAACGCAAAGACAACAGATAAAAACGCGAGGACAACAGATAATAACACGAGGACAACTAATAATACCACGAGGACAACAGGTAATACCGCGAGGACAATAGCTAATAACGCGAGGTCAACAGCTAATAACGCGAGGACAAAAACTAATAACGCGAGGTCAACAGCTGATAACGCGAGGTCCACAGCTAATAACACGAGCACAACAGCTAATTCCACGATGTCAACAGTTAATAACGCGTGGTCATCAGTTAATAACGCGAGGACAACAGATAATAACACGAGGACACGAGCTAATAAAGCGAAGTCAACAGCTAATAACGCGAGGTCTACAGCTAATAACACGAGGTCAACAGATAATAACATGAAGACAACAGATAATAACGCGAGGACAACAGCTTATAACGCCAAGTCAACACCTAATAACGCGAGGTCAACATCTAATAACGCAAGGAACACCGCTAATAACGAGAGGTCAACAGCTAATAACGCGAGGAACACCGCTAATAACGCGAGGTCAACAGATAATAACGCTAAGTCAACAGCAAAAAACGCGAGGACAACAGTTAATAGCGCGAGGACAACAGATAATAACGCGAGGAAAACACATAACAACGCGATGTCAACAGATTATAACACGAGAACAACAGCTAATAACACGAGGACAACAGTTAATAACGCGAGGACAATAGATAATAATCCGAGGTCAACAGCTAATAACACGAGCTCAACAGATAATAACGCGAGGATAACAGATAATAACGCGAAGACAACTGGTAATAACACGAGGTCAACAGATAATAACGCGAGGACAACAGCTAATAACTCGAGGTCAACAGCTAATAACGCGAGGACAACAGCTAATAACGCAAGGTCAACCGCTAATAACGCGAGGTCAACAGCTAATAACACGAGGACAACAGCTAATAACGCGTGGTCTACAGCTAATAACGCGAGTACAACAGCTAATAACGCGAAGTCAACAGCTAATAACGCGAGATCAACAGCTAATAATGCGAGGTCAACAGATAATAACACGTGGTCAACAGAAAATAACACGAGGACAACAGATAATAACGCGAGGACAACAGCTTATACCGCGAAGTCAACAACTAATAACTCGAGGTCAACAGCTAATAACGCGAGGACAACAGGTAATAACGCGAGGTCAACAGCTAATAACGCGAAGACAACAGCTAATAACGCAAGGTCAACCGCTTATGACGCGAGGTCAACAGCTAATAACGCGAGGTCAACAGCTAATAACGCGAGGTCAACAGCTAATAACGCGATGTCAACAGCTAATAACACGAGGACAATAGCTAATACCACGATGTCAACAGCTAATAACGCGAGGTGAACAGTTAATAACGCGAGGACAACAGATAATAACACGAGGACAACAGATAATAACGCGAGGACAACAGCAAATAACGCGAAGTCAACAGCTAATAACGCGAGGTCAACAGCTAATAATGCGAGGTCAACAGATAATAACACGTGGTCTACAGAAAATAACACGAGGCCAACAGATAATAACGCGAGGAAAACAGCTTATACCGCGAAGTCAACAGCTAATAACGCGAGGTCAACAGCTAATAACGCGAGGACAACAGCTAATAACGCGAGGTCAACAGCTAATAACGCGAGGTCAACAGCTAATAACGCGAGGTCATAGCTAATAAAACGAGGAAAACAGTTAATAAAGCGAGGACAACAGATAATAACACGAGGACAACAGATAATAAAGCGAGATCAACAGCTAATAACGCAGAATTCAACAGCTAATAACGCGAGGTCAACAGGTAATAACACGAGGACAATAGTTAATAACGCGAGGACAACAGCTAATAACACGAGGACAACAGTTTATAACGCGAGGACAACAAATAATACCACGAGGTCAACAGCTAATAATGCAAGATCAACAGTTAATAACGCGAGGACAACAGATAATACCTCGAGGACAACAGATAATAACACGGGGACAACAGATAATAACGCGAGGACAACAGCTAATAACGCGAGGACAACTGATAATAACGCGAGGACAACAGATAACAACACGATATCAGCAGATTATAACACGAATACAACAGATAATAACGCGAGGACATCAGCTAATAACGCGAGGTCAACAGCTAATAATACGAGGACAAGATTTAATAACGCGAGGACAACAGATAATAACCCGAGGTCAACATCTAATAACGCGAGGTCGACAGCTAATAACAATAGGACAACAGTTAATAACGCAAGGACAACAGATAGTAACACGAGGTCAACAGCTAAGAACGCGAGGTCAACAGTTAATAACGCGAGGACAACAGATAATAACACGAGTACAACAGATAATAGCACGGGGGCAACAGATAATACCGCGAGGACAACAGCTAATAACGCGAAGTCAACAGCTAATAACGCGAGGTCAACAGCTAAAAACACGAGGACAACAGTTAATAACGCGAGGACAACAGATAATAACGCGAGGACAACAGATAGTAACGCAAGTTCAATAGCTAACAACACGAGGACAACAGTTAATAACGCAAGGACAACAGATAATAACACGAGGACAACAGTTATTAACACAAGGACAAGAGATAATAATGCGAGGACAACAGATAATAACACGAGTTCAACAGATAATAACGCGAGGACAACAGATAATAACGCGAAGACAACAGATAATAACACGAGGACAACAGATAATAACGCGAGGACAACAGATAAAAACACGAAATCAACAGATAATAACGCGAAGTTAATAGCTAATAACGCGAGGTCAACAGCTAATAACACAAGGTCAACCGCTAATAACGCGAGGTCAACAGCTAATAACACGAGGACAACAGCAAATAACGCGTGGTCAACAGCTAATAACGGTAGGACAACAACTAATAATGCGAAGTCAACAGCTAGTTACGCGAGGTCAACAGCTAATAACGCGTGGTCAACAGCTAATAACACGAGGACAATAGCTAATACTACGATGTCAACAGCTAATAACGCGAGGTCAACAGTTAATAACGCGAGGACAACAGCAAATAACGCGAAGTCAACAGCTAATAACGCGAGGTCAACAGCTAATAATGCGAGGTCAACAGATAATAACACGTGGTCAACAGAAAATAACACGAGGACAACAGATAATAACGCGAGGACAACAGCTATTAACCCGAAGTCAACAGCTAATAACGCGAGGTCAACAACTAATAACGCGAGGTCAACAGCTAATAACGCAAAGTCAACAGCTAATAACGCGAGGTCAACAGCTAATAAAACGAAGAAAACAGTTAATAACGCGAGGACAACAGACAATAACACGAGGACAACAGATAATAAAGCAAGGACAACAGCTAATAACGCGAAGTCAACAGCTAATAATGCGAGGTCAACAGGTAATAACACGAGGACAATAGTTAATAACGCAAGGACAACAGCTAACAACACGAGGACAGCAGTTAATAACGCAAGGACAACAGATAATACCACGTGGTCAACAGCTAATAATGCGAGATCAACAGTTAATAACGCGAGGACAACAGATAATACCACGAGGACAACAGATAATAACACGGGGACAACAGATAATACCGCGAGGACAACAGCTAATAACGCGAAGTCAACAGCTGACAACGCGAGGTCAACAGCAAATAACGCGAGGTCAACAGATAATAACACAAGGTTAACAGATAATAACACGAGGACAACAGATAATAACGCGAGGACAACAGCTAATAACGCGAAGTCAACAGCTAATAACGCGAGATCAAAAGCTTATAACACCAGGACAACAGGTTATAACACGAGGACAACAGATAATAACGCGAGAACAACAGCTAATAACGCGAGGTCAACAGCTAATAACACGAGGACAACAGTTAAAACGTAAGGACAACGGATAATAATGCGAGAACAACAGATAATAACAGGTGTTCAACAGATAATAAGGCGAGGACAACAGATAACAACACGATGTCAACGGATTATAACACAAAGTCAACAGATAATAACGCGAGGACAACAGATAATAACACGAGGTCAACAGGTAATACAACAAGGATAACAGATAATAACGCGAGGACAACAGATAATAACACGAGGACAACAGATAATACCACGAGGACAACAGCAAATGCAGCGAGGACAGCAGGTAATAACGCAAGATCAATCGCTAATAACGCGAGGTCGACAGCTAATAACACGAGGACAACAGCTAATAACGCGAGGTCAACAGCTAATAACGCAAGGTCAACCGCAAATAACGCGAGGTCAACAGCTAATAACACGAGGACAACAGCTAATAACGCGAGGTCAACAGCTAATAACACGAGGACAACAGCTAATAACGCGAGCTCAACAGCTAATAACGCGAGGACAACAACTAATAACGCGAGGTCAACAGCTAATAACGCGAGGTCAACAGCTAATAACACCAGGACAACAGCTAATACCACGACTTCATCAGTTAATAACGCGTGGTCATCAATTAATAACGCGAGGACAACAGATAATAACACGAGGACAACAGATAATAACGCGAGGTCAACAGCTAAAAACACGAGGACAACAGTTAATAACGCGAGGACAACAGATAATAACGCGAGGACAACAGATAGTAACGCAAGTTCAATAGCTAACAACACGAGGACAACAGTTAATAACGCAAGGACAACAGATAATAACACGAGGACAACAGTTATTAACACAAGGACAAGAGATAATAATGCGAGGACAACAGATAATAACACGAGTTCAACAGATAATAACGCGAGGACAACAGATAATAACGCGAAGACAACAGATAATAACACGAGGACAACAGATAATAACGCGAGGACAACAGATAAAAACACGAAATCAACAGATAATAACGCGAAGTTAATAGCTAATAACGCGAGGTCAACAGCTAATAACACAAGGTCAACCGCTAATAACGCGAGGTCAACAGCTAATAACACGAGGACAACAGCAAATAACGCGTGGTCAACAGCTAATAACAGTAGGACAACAACTAATAATGCGAAGTCAACAGCTAGTTACGCGAGGTCAACAGCTAATAACGCGTGGTCAACAGCTAATAACACGAGGACAATAGCTAATACTACGATGTCAACAGCTAATAACGTGAGGTCAACAGTTAATAACGCGAGGACAACAGCAAATAACGCGAAGTCAACAGCTAATAACGCGAGGTCAACAGCTAATAATGCGAGGTCAACAGATAATAACACGTGATCAACAGAAAATAACACGAGGACAACAGATAATAACGCGAGGACAACAGCTATTAACACGAAGTCAACAGCTAATAACGCGAGGTCAACAACTAATAACGCGAGGTCAACAGCTAATAACGCAAAGTCAACAGCTAATAACGCGAGGTCAACAGCTAATAAAACGAAGAAAACAGTTAATAACGCGAGGACAACAGACAATAACACGAGGACAACAGATAATAAAGCAAGGACAACAGCTAATAACGCGAAGTCAACAGCTAATAATGCGAGGTCAACAGGTAATAACACGAGGACAATAGTTAATAACGCAAGGACAACAGCTAACAACACGAGGACAGCAGTTAATAACGCAAGGACAACAGATAATACCACGTGGTCAACAGCTAATAATGCGAGATCAACAGTTAATAACGCGAGGACAACAGATAATACCACGAGGACAACAGATAATAACACGGGGACAACAGATAATACCGCGAGGACAACAGCTAATAACGCGAAGTCAACAGCTGACAACGCGAGGTCAACAGCAAATAACGCGAGGTCAACAGATAATAACACAAGGTTAACAGATAATAACACGAGGACAACAGATAATAACGCGAGGACAACAGCTAATAACGCGAAGTCAACAGCTAATAACGCGAGATCAAAAGCTTATAACACCAGGACAACAGGTTATAACACGAGGACAACAGATAATAACGCGAGAACAACAGCTAATAACGCGAGGTCAACAGCTAATAACACGAGGACAACAGTTAAAACGTAAGGACAACGGATAATAATGCGAGAACAACAGATAATAACAGGTGTTCAACAGATAATAAGGCGAGGACAACAGATAACAACACGATGTCAACGGATTATAACACGAAGTCAACAGATAATAACGCGAGGACAACAGATAATAACACGAGGTCAACAGGTAATACAACAAGGATAACAGATAATAACGCGAGGACAACAGATAATAACACGAGGACAACAGATAATACCACGAGGACAACAGCAAATGCAGCGAGGACAGCAGGTAATAACGCAAGATCAATCGCTAATAACGCGAGGTCGACAGCTAATAACACGAGGACAACAGCTAATAACGCGAGGTCAACAGCTAATAACGCAAGGTCAACCGCAAATAACGCGAGGTCAACAGCTAATAACACGAGGACAACAGCTAATAACGCGAGGTCAACAGCTAATAACACGAGGACAACAGCTAATAACGCGAGCTCAACAGCTAATAACGCGAGGACAACAACTAATAACGCGAGGTCAACAGCTAATAACGCGAGGTCAACAGCTAATAACACCAGGACAACAGCTAATACCACGACTTCATCAGTTAATAACGCGTGGTCATCAATTAATAACGCGAGGACAACAGATAATAACACGAGGACAACAGATAATAACGCGAGGACACCAGCTAATAATGCAAAGACAGCACCTAATAACGCGAGGTCAACAGCTAATAATGCGAGGTCAACAGATAATAACACGAGGTCAACAGATAATAACACGAGGACAACAGATAATAACGCGAGGACAACAGCTTATAACAGGAAGTCAACAGCTAATAACGCGAGGTCAACAGCTAATAACGCGAGGAACACCGCTAACAACGCGAGGTCAACAGCTAATAACGCTTGGAACACCGCTAATAACGCGAGGTCAACAGTTAATAACGCAAAGGCAACAGCTAATAACGCGAGGTCTACAGCAAATATCGCAAGTCAACAGCTAATAACGTGAGGTCAACAGCTAGTAAAACGAGGACAACAGTTAATAACGCGAGGACAACAGATAATACCACGAAGACAACAGCTAATACCGCGAGGTCAACAGCTAATAACGCGAGGTCAACAGTTATTAACGCAAGGACAACAGATAATACCACGAATACAACAGATAATAATGCGAGGACAACAGCTAATAACGCGAAGTCAACAGCTAATATTGGGAGGTCAACAGCTAGTAACGCGAGGACAACAGCTAGTAACGCGAGGTCAACAGCTAATAACACGAAGACAACAGTTAATAACGCAAGTACAACAGATAATAACGCGAAGACAACAGATAATAACACGAGGACAACAGATAATAACACGAGGACAACAGTTAATAACGGAAGGACAAGAGATAATGCGAGGACAACATATATTAACACGAGTTCAACAGATAATAACGCGACGACAACAGATTATAACGCGAAGACAACAGATAATAACACGAGGTCAATAGATAATAACACGAAGTCAACAGATAATAACCCGAGGACAGCAGATAATAACACGAGGTCAACAGGTAATAACACGAGGACAACAGATATTAACGCGAGGACAACAGAAAAAACACGAGTTCAACAGATAATAACGTGAGGACAACAGCTAATAACGCAAGGTCAACCGCTAATAACGCGAGGTCAAAAGCTAATAACACGAGGACAACAGCTAATAACGCGAGGTCAACAGCTAATAACACGAGGACAACAGCTAATAACGCGAGGTCAACAGCTAATAACGCGAGGTCATCAGCTATTAACGCGAGGTCAACAGCTCATAACACGAGGACAATAGCTAATACCACGATGTCAACAGCTAATAACGCCAGGTCAACAGGTAATAACGCGAGGACAACAGATAATAACGCGAGGACACCAGCTAATAACGCGATGTCAAAAGCTAATAACGCGAGGTCAACAGCAAATAATGCGAGGTCAACAGATAATAACACGAGGTCAACAGATAATACCACGAGGAATACAGCTAATAACGCGAGGACAACAGCTTATAACGCGAAGTCAACAGCTAATAACGCGAGGTCAACAGCTAATATCGCAAGTCAACAGCTAATAACGCGAGGTCTACAGCGAATAAAACGAGGCCAATAGATAATACCGCGAAGACAACAGATAATAACAAGAGGACAACAGCTAATAACGCAAGGTCAACAGCTTGTAACGCGAGGTCAGCAGCTAATAACACTAGGACAACAGTTAATAACGCTAGGACAACAGCTAATAACGCAAAGACAACAGATAAAAACGCGAGGACAACAGATAATAACACGAGGACAACTAATAATACCACGAGGACAACAGGTAATACCGCGAGGACAATAGCTAATAACGCGAGGTCAACAGCTAATAACGCGAGGACAAAAACTAATAACGCGAGGTCAACAGCTGATAACGCGAGGTCCACAGCTAATAACACGAGCACAACAGCTAATTCCACGATGTCAACAGTTAATAACGCGTGGTCATCAGTTAATAACGCGAGGACAACAGATAATAACACGAGGACACGAGCTAATAAAGCGAAGTCAACAGCTAATAACGCGAGGTCTACAGCTAATAACACGAGGTCAACAGATAATAACATGAAGACAACAGATAATAACGCGAGGACAACAGCTTATAACGCCAAGTCAACACCTAATAACGCGAGGTCAACATCTAATAACGCAAGGAACACCGCTAATAACGAGAGGTCAACAGCTAATAACGCGAGGAACACCGCTAATAACGCGAGGTCAACAGATAATAACGCTAAGTCAACAGCAAAAAACGCGAGGACAACAGTTAATAGCGCGAGGACAACAGATAATAACGCGAGGAAAACACATAACAACGCGATGTCAACAGATTATAACACGAGAACAACAGATTATAACGCGAGGACAATAGCAAATAACGCGAAGTCAACAGCTAATAACACGAGGACAACAGTTAATAACGCGAGGACAATAGATAATAATCCGAGGTCAACAGCTAATAACACGAGCTCAACAGATAATAACGCGAGGATAACAGATAATAACGCGAAGACAACTGGTAATAACACGAGGTCAACAGATAATAACGCGAGGACAACAGCTAATAACTCGAGGTCAACAGCTAATAACGCGAGGACAACAGCTAATAACGCAAGGTCAACCGCTAATAACGCGAGGTCAACAGCTAATAACACGAGGACAACAGCTAATAACGCGTGGTCTACAGCTAATAACGCGAGTACAACAGCTAATAACGCGAAGTCAACAGCTAATAACGCGAGATCAACAGCTAATAATGCGAGGTCAACAGATAATAACACGTGGTCAACAGAAAATAACACGAGGACAACAGATAATAACGCGAGGACAACAGCTTATACCGCGAAGTCAACAACTAATAACTCGAGGTCAACAGCTAATAACGCGAGGACAACAGGTAATAACGCGAGGTCAACAGCTAATAACGCGAGGACAACAGCTAATAACGCAAGGTCAACCGCTTATGACGCGAGGTCAACAGCTAATAACGCGAGGTCAACAGCTAATAACGCGAGGTCAACAGCTAATAACGCGATGTCAACAGCTAATAACACGAGGACAATAGCTAATACCACGATGTCAACAGCTAATAACGCGAGGTGAACAGTTAATAACGCGAGGACAACAGATAATAACACGAGGACAACAGATAATAACGCGAGGACAACAGCAAATAACGCGAAGTCAACAGCTAATAACGCGAGGTCAACAGCTAATAATGCGAGGTCAACAGATAATAACACGTGGTCTACAGAAAATAACACGAGGCCAACAGATAATAACGCGAGGAAAACAGCTTATACCGCGAAGTCAACAGCTAATAACGCGAGGTCAACAGCTAATAACGCGAGGACAACAGCTAATAACGCGAGGTCAACAGCTAATAACGCGAGGTCAACAGCTAATAACGCGAGGTCATAGCTAATAAAACGAGGAAAACAGTTAATAAAGCGAGGACAACAGATAATAACACGAGGACAACAGATAATAAAGCGAGATCAACAGCTAATAACGCAGAATTCAACAGCTAATAACGCGAGGTCAACAGGTAATAACACGAGGACAATAGTTAATAACGCGAGGACAACAGCTAATAACACGAGGACAACAGTTTATAACGCGAGGACAACAAATAATACCACGAGGTCAACAGCTAATAATGCAAGATCAACAGTTAATAACGCGAGGACAACAGATAATACCTCGAGGACAACAGATAATAACACGGGGACAACAGATAATAACGCGAGGACAACAGCTAATAACGCAAGGTCAACCGCTAATAACGCGAGGTCAAAAGCTAATAACACGAGGACAACAGCTAATAACGCGAGGTCAACAGCTAATAACACGAGGACAACAGCTAATAACGCGAGGTCAACAGCTAATAACGCGAGGTCATCAGCTATTAACGCGAGGTCAACAGCTCATAACACGAGGACAATAGTTAATACCACGATGTCAACAGCTAATAACGCCAGGTCAACTGTTAATAACGCGAGGACAACATATAATAACGCGAGGACACCAGCTAATAACGCGATGTCAAAAGCTAATAACGCGAGGTCAACAGCAAATAATGCGAGGTCAACAGATAATAACACGAGGTCAACAGATAATACCACGAGGACAACAGCTAATAACGCGAGGACAACAGCTTATAACGCGAAGTCAACAGCTAATAACGCGAGGTCAACAGCTAATATCGCAAGTCAACAGCTAATAACGCGAGGTCAAAAGCGAATAAAACGAGGCCAATAGTTAATACCGCGAAGACAACAGATAATAACAAGAGGACAACAGCTAATAACGCAAGGTCAACACCTAGTAACGCGAGGTCAGCAGCTAATAACACAAGGACAACAGTTAATAACGCTAGGACAACAGCTAATAACGCAAAGACAACAGATAATAACGCGAGGACAACAGATAATAACACAAGGACAACTAATAATACCACGAGGACAACAGGTAATACCGCGAGGACAATAGCTAATAACGCGAAGTCAACAGCTAATAACGCGAGGTCAACAGCTAATAACACGAGGACAACAGCTAATAACGCGAGCTCAACAGCTAATAACGCGAGAACAACAACTAATAACGCGAGGTCAACAGCTAATAACGCGAGGTCAACAGCTAATAACACGAAGACAACAGTTAATAACGCAAGTACAACAGATAATAACGCGAAGACAACAGATAATAACACGAGGACAACAGATAATAACACGAGGACAACAGTTAATAACGGAAGGACAAGAGATAATGCGAGGACAACATATATTAACACGAGTTCAACAGATAATAACGCGACGACAACAGATTATAACGCGAAGACAACAGATAATAACACGAGGTCAATAGATAATAACACGAAGTCAACAGATAATAACCCGAGGACAGCAGATAATAACACGAGGTCAACAGGTAATAACACGAGGACAACAGATATTAACGCGAGGACAACAGAAAAAACACGAGTTCAACAGATAATAACGTGAGGACAACAGCTAATAACGCAAGGTCAACCGCTAATAACGCGAGGTCAAAAGCTAATAACACGAGGACAACAGCTAATAACGCGAGGTCAACAGCTAATAACACGAGGACAACAGCTAATAACGCGAGGTCAACAGCTAATAACGCGAGGTCATCAGCTATTAACGCGAGGTCAACAGCTCATAACACGAGGACAATAGCTAATACCACGATGTCAACAGCTAATAACGCCAGGTCAACAGGTAATAACGCGAGGACAACAGATAATAACGCGAGGACACCAGCTAATAACGCGATGTCAAAAGCTAATAACGCGAGGTCAACAGCAAATAATGCGAGGTCAACAGATAATAACACGAGGTCAACAGATAATACCACGAGGAATACAGCTAATAACGCGAGGACAACAGCTTATAACGCGAAGTCAACAGCTAATAACGCGAGGTCAACAGCTAATATCGCAAGTCAACAGCTAATAACGCGAGGTCTACAGCGAATAAAACGAGGCCAATAGATAATACCGCGAAGACAACAGATAATAACAAGAGGACAACAGCTAATAACGCAAGGTCAACAGCTTGTAACGCGAGGTCAGCAGCTAATAACACTAGGACAACAGTTAATAACGCTAGGACAACAGCTAATAACGCAAAGACAACAGATAAAAACGCGAGGACAACAGATAATAACACGAGGACAACTAATAATACCACGAGGACAACAGGTAATACCGCGAGGACAATAGCTAATAACGCGAGGTCAACAGCTAATAACGCGAGGACAAAAACTAATAACGCGAGGTCAACAGCTGATAACGCGAGGTCCACAGCTAATAACACGAGCACAACAGCTAATTCCACGATGTCAACAGTTAATAACGCGTGGTCATCAGTTAATAACGCGAGGACAACAGATAATAACACGAGGACACGAGCTAATAAAGCGAAGTCAACAGCTAATAACGCGAGGTCTACAGCTAATAACACGAGGTCAACAGATAATAACATGAAGACAACAGATAATAACGCGAGGACAACAGCTTATAACGCCAAGTCAACACCTAATAACGCGAGGTCAACATCTAATAACGCAAGGAACACCGCTAATAACGAGAGGTCAACAGCTAATAACGCGAGGAACACCGCTAATAACGCGAGGTCAACAGATAATAACGCTAAGTCAACAGCAAAAAACGCGAGGACAACAGTTAATAGCGCGAGGACAACAGATAATAACGCGAGGAAAACACATAACAACGCGATGTCAACAGATTATAACACGAGAACAACAGATTATAACGCGAGGACAATAGCAAATAACGCGAAGTCAACAGCTAATAACACGAGGACAACAGTTAATAACGCGAGGACAATAGATAATAATCCGAGGTCAACAGCTAATAACACGAGCTCAACAGATAATAACGCGAGGATAACAGATAATAACGCGAAGACAACTGGTAATAACACGAGGTCAACAGATAATAACGCGAGGACAACAGCTAATAACTCGAGGTCAACAGCTAATAACGCGAGGACAACAGCTAATAACGCAAGGTCAACCGCTAATAACGCGAGGTCAACAGCTAATAACACGAGGACAACAGCTAATAACGCGTGGTCTACAGCTAATAACGCGAGTACAACAGCTAATAACGCGAAGTCAACAGCTAATAACGCGAGATCAACAGCTAATAATGCGAGGTCAACAGATAATAACACGTGGTCAACAGAAAATAACACGAGGACAACAGATAATAACGCGAGGACAACAGCTTATACCGCGAAGTCAACAACTAATAACTCGAGGTCAACAGCTAATAACGCGAGGACAACAGGTAATAACGCGAGGTCAACAGCTAATAACGCGAGGACAACAGCTAATAACGCAAGGTCAACCGCTTATGACGCGAGGTCAACAGCTAATAACGCGAGGTCAACAGCTAATAACGCGAGGTCAACAGCTAATAACGCGATGTCAACAGCTAATAACACGAGGACAATAGCTAATACCACGATGTCAACAGCTAATAACGCGAGGTGAACAGTTAATAACGCGAGGACAACAGATAATAACACGAGGACAACAGATAATAACGCGAGGACAACAGCAAATAACGCGAAGTCAACAGCTAATAACGCGAGGTCAACAGCTAATAATGCGAGGTCAACAGATAATAACACGTGGTCTACAGAAAATAACACGAGGCCAACAGATAATAACGCGAGGAAAACAGCTTATACCGCGAAGTCAACAGCTAATAACGCGAGGTCAACAGCTAATAACGCGAGGACAACAGCTAATAACGCGAGGTCAACAGCTAATAACGCGAGGTCAACAGCTAATAACGCGAGGTCATAGCTAATAAAACGAGGAAAACAGTTAATAAAGCGAGGACAACAGATAATAACACGAGGACAACAGATAGTAAAGCGAGATCAACAGCTAATAACGCAGAATTCAACAGCTAATAACGCGAGGTCAACAGGTAATAACACGAGGACAATAGTTAATAACGCGAGGACAACAGCTAATAACACGAGGACAACAGTTTATAACGCGAGGACAACAAATAATACCACGAGGTCAACAGCTTATAATGCAAGATCAACAGTTAATAACGCGAGGACAACAGATAATACCTCGAGGACAACAGATAATAACACGGGGACAACAGATAATAACGCGAGGACAACAGCTAATAACGCAAGGTCAACCGCTAATAACGCGAGGTCAAAAGCTAATAACACGAGGACAACAGCTAATAACGCGAGGTCAACAGCTAATAACACGAGGACAACAGCTAATAACGCGAGGTCAACAGCTAATAACGCGAGGTCATCAGCTATTAACGCGAGGTCAACAGCTCATAACACGAGGACAATAGCTAATACCACGATGTCAACAGCTAATAACGCCAGGTCAACTGTTAATAACGCGAGGACAACATATAATAACGCGAGGACACCAGCTAATAACGCGATGTCAAAAGCTAATAACGCGAGGTCAACAGCAAATAATGCGAGGTCAACAGATAATAACACGAGGTCAACAGATAATACCACGAGGACAACAGCTAATAACGCGAGGACAACAGCTTATAACGCGAAGTCAACAGCTAATAACGCGAGGTCAACAGCTAATATCGCAAGTCAACAGCAAATAACGCGAGGTCAAAAGCGAATAAAACGAGGCCAATAGTTAATACCGCGAAGACAACAGATAATAACAAGAGGACAACAGCTAATAACGCAAGGTCAACAGCTAGTAACGCGAGGTCAGCAGCTAATAACACAAGGACAACAGTTAATAACGCTAGGACAACAGCTAATAACGCAAAGACAACAGATAATAACGCGAGGACCACAGATAATAACACAAGGACAACTAATAATACCACGAGGACAACAGGTAATACCGCGAGGACAATAGCTAATAACGCGAAGTCAACAGCTAATAACGCGAGGTCAACAGCTAATAACACGAGGACAACAGCTAATAACGCGAGCTCAACAGCTAATAACGCGAGAACAACAACTAATAACGCGAGGTCAACAGCTAATAACGCGAGGTCAACAGCTAATAACACCAGGACAACAGCTAATACCACGATTTCATCAGTTAATAACGCGTGGTCATCAATTAATAACGCGAGGACAACAGATAATAACACGAGGACAACAGATAATAACGCGAGGACACCAGCTAATAACGCGAAGTCAACACCTAATAACGCGAGGTCAACAGCTAATAATGCGAGGTCAACAGATAATAACACGAGGTCAACAGCTAATAACGCGAGGTCAACAGCTAATAACGCGAGGAACACCGCTAACAACGCGAGGTCAACAGCTAATAACGCTTGGAACACCGCTAATAACGCGAGGTCAACAGTTAATAACGCAAAGGCAACAGCTAATAACGCGAGGTCTACAGCAAATATCGCAAGTCAACAGCTAATAACGTGAGGTCAACAGCTAGTAAAACGAGGACAACAGTTAATAACGCGAGGACAACACATAATACCACGAAGACAACAGCTAATATCGCGAGGTCAACAGCTAATAACGCGAGGTCAACAGTTATTAACGCAAGGACAACAGATAATACCACGAATACAACAGATAATAACGCGAGGACAACAGCTAATAACGCGAAGTCAACAGCTAATATTGGGAGGTCAACAGCTAATAACATGAGGACAACAGCTAGTAACGCGAGGTCAACAGCTAATAACACGAAGACAACAGTTAAAACGCAAGTACAACAGATAATAACGCGAAGACAACAGATAATAACACGAGGACAACAGATAATAACACGAGGACAACAGTTAATAACGGAAGGACAAGAGATAATGCGAGGACAACATATATTAACACGAGTTCAACAGATAATAACGCGACGACAACAGATTATAACGCGAAGACAACAGATAATAACACGAGGTCAATAGATAATAACACGAAGTCAACAGATAATAACCTGAGGACAGCAGATAATAACACGAGGTCAACAGGTAATAACACGAGGACAACAGATATTAACGCGAGGACAACAGAAAAAACACGAGTTCAACAGATAATAACGCGAGGACAACAGCTAATAACGCAAGGTCAACCGCTAATAACGCGAGGTCAAAAGCTAATAACACGAGGACAACAGCTAATAACGCGAGGTCAACAGCTAATAACACGAGGACAACAGCTAATAACGCGAGGTCAACAGCTAATAACGCGAGGTCATCAGCTATTAACGCGAGGTCAACAGCTCATAACACGAGGACAATAGCTAATACCACGATGTCAACAGCTAATAACGCCAGGTCAACAGGTAATAACGCGAGGACAACAGATAATAACGCGAGGACACCAGCTAATAACGCGATGTCAAAAGCTAATAACGCGAGGTCAACAGCAAATAATGCGAGGTCAACAGATAATAACACGAGGTCAACAGATAATACCACGAGGAATACAGCTAATAACGCGAGGACAACAGCTTATAACGCGAAGTCAACAGCTAATAACGCGAGGTCAACAGCTAATATCGCAAGTCAACAGCTAATAACGCGAGGTCTACAGCGAATAAAACGAGGCCAATAGATAATACCGCGAAGACAACAGATAATAACAAGAGGACAACAGCTAATAACGCAAGGTCAACAGCTTGTAACGCGAGGTCAGCAGCTAATAACACAAGGACAACAGTTAATAACGCTAGGACAACAGCTAATAACGCAAAGACAACAGATAAAAACGCGAGGACAACAGATAATAACACGAGGACAACTAATAATACCACGAGGACAACAGGTAATACCGCGAGGACAATAGCTAATAACGCGAGGTCAACAGCTAATAACGCGAGGACAAAAACTAATAACGCGAGGTCAACAGCTGATAACGCGAGGTCCACAGCTAATAACACGAGCACAACAGCTAATTCCACGATGTCAACAGTTAATAACGCGTGGTCATCAGTTAATAACGCGAGGACAACAGATAATAACACGAGGACACGAGCTAATAAAGCGAAGTCAACAGCTAATAACGCGAGGTCTACAGCTAATAACACGAGGTCAACAGATAATAACATGAAGACAACAGATAATAACGCGAGGACAACAGCTTATAACGCCAAGTCAACACCTAATAACGCGAGGTCAACATCTAATAACGCAAGGAACACCGCTAATAACGAGAGGTCAACAGCTAATAACGCGAGGAACACCGCTAATAACGCGAGGTCAACAGATAATAACGCTAAGTCAACAGCAAAAAACGCGAGGACAACAGTTAATAGCGCGAGGACAACAGATAATAACGCGAGGAAAACACATAACAACGCGATGTCAACAGATTATAACACGAGAACAACAGATTATAACGCGAGGACAATAGCAAATAACGCGAAGTCAACAGCTAATAACACGAGGACAACAGTTAATAACGCGAGGACAATAGATAATAATCCGAGGTCAACAGCTAATAACACGAGCTCAACAGATAATAACGCGAGGATAACAGATAATAACGCGAAGACAACTGGTAATAACACGAGGTCAACAGATAATAACGCGAGGACAACAGCTAATAACTCGAGGTCAACAGCTAATAACGCGAGGACAACAGCTAATAACGCAAGGTCAACCGCTAATAACGCGAGGTCAACAGCTAATAACACGAGGACAACAGCTAATAACGCGTGGTCTACAGCTAATAACGCGAGTACAACAGCTAATAACGCGAAGTCAACAGCTAATAACGCGAGATCAACAGCTAATAATGCGAGGTCAACAGATAATAACACGTGGTCAACAGAAAATAACACGAGGACAACAGATAATAACGCGAGGACAACAGCTTATACCGCGAAGTCAACAACTAATAACTCGAGGTCAACAGCTAATAACGCGAGGACAACAGGTAATAACGCGAGGTCAACAGCTAATAACGCGAGGACAACAGCTAATAACGCAAGGTCAACCGCTTATGACGCGAGGTCAACAGCTAATAACGCGAGGTCAACAGCTAATAACGCGAGGTCAACAGCTAATAACGCGATGTCAACAGCTAATAACACGAGGACAATAGCTAATACCACGATGTCAACAGCTAATAACGCGAGGTGAACAGTTAATAACGCGAGGACAACAGATAATAACACGAGGACAACAGATAATAACGCGAGGACAACAGCAAATAACGCGAAGTCAACAGCTAATAACGCGAGGTCAACAGCTAATAATGCGAGGTCAACAGATAATAACACGTGGTCTACAGAAAATAACACGAGGCCAACAGATAATAACGCGAGGAAAACAGCTTATACCGCGAAGTCAACAGCTAATAACGCGAGGTCAACAGCTAATAACGCGAGGACAACAGCTAATAACGCGAGGTCAACAGCTAATAACGCGAGGTCAACAGCTAATAACGCGAGGTCATAGCTAATAAAACGAGGAAAACAGTTAATAAAGCGAGGACAACAGATAATAACACGAGGACAACAGATAATAAAGCGAGATCAACAGCTAATAACGCAGAATTCAACAGCTAATAACGCGAGGTCAACAGGTAATAACACGAGGACAATAGTTAATAACGCGAGGACAACAGCTAATAACACGAGGACAACAGTTTATAACGCGAGGACAACAAATAATACCACGAGGTCAACAGCTAATAATGCAAGATCAACAGTTAATAACGCGAGGACAACAGATAATACCTCGAGGACAACAGATAATAACACGGGGACAACAGATAATAACGCGAGGACAACAGCTAATAACGCAAGGTCAACCGCTAATAACGCGAGGTCAAAAGCTAATAACACGAGGACAACAGCTAATAACGCGAGGTCAACAGCTAATAACACGAGGACAACAGCTAATAACGCGAGGTCAACAGCTAATAACGCGAGGTCATCAGCTATTAACGCGAGGTCAACAGCTCATAACACGAGGACAATAGTTAATACCACGATGTCAACAGCTAATAACGCCAGGTCAACTGTTAATAACGCGAGGACAACATATAATAACGCGAGGACACCAGCTAATAACGCGATGTCAAAAGCTAATAACGCGAGGTCAACAGCAAATAATGCGAGGTCAACAGATAATAACACGAGGTCAACAGATAATACCACGAGGACAACAGCTAATAACGCGAGGACAACAGCTTATAACGCGAAGTCAACAGCTAATAACGCGAGGTCAACAGCTAATATCGCAAGTCAACAGCTAATAACGCGAGGTCAAAAGCGAATAAAACGAGGCCAATAGTTAATACCGCGAAGACAACAGATAATAACAAGAGGACAACAGCTAATAACGCAAGGTCAACACCTAGTAACGCGAGGTCAGCAGCTAATAACACAAGGACAACAGTTAATAACGCTAGGACAACAGCTAATAACGCAAAGACAACAGATAATAACGCGAGGACAACAGATAATAACACAAGGACAACTAATAATACCACGAGGACAACAGGTAATACCGCGAGGACAATAGCTAATAACGCGAAGTCAACAGCTAATAACGCGAGGTCAACAGCTAATAACACGAGGACAACAGCTAATAACGCGAGCTCAACAGCTAATAACGCGAGAACAACAACTAATAACGCGAGGTCAACAGCTAATAACGCGAGGTCAACAGCTAATAACACCAGGACAACAGCTAATACCACGATTTCATCAGTTAATAACGCGTGGTCATCAATTAATAACGCGAGGACAACAGATAATAACACGAGGACAACAGATAATAACGCGAGGACACCAGCTAATAACGCGAAGTCAACACCTAATAACGCGAGGTCAACAGCTAATAATGCGAGGTCAACAGATAATAACACGAGGTCAACAGCTAATAACGCGAGGTCAACAGCTAATAACGCGAGGAACACCGCTAACAACGCGAGGTCAACAGCTAATAACGCTTGGAACACCGCTAATAACGCGAGGTCAACAGTTAATAACGCAAAGGCAACAGCTAATAACGCGAGGTCTACAGCAAATATCGCAAGTCAACAGCTAATAACGTGAGGTCAACAGCTAGTAAAACGAGGACAACAGTTAATAACGCGAGGACAACACATAATACCACGAAGACAACAGCTAATATCGCGAGGTCAACAGCTAATAACGCGAGGTCAATAGTTATTAACGCAAGGACAACAGATAATACCACGAATACAACAGATAATAACGCGAGGACAACAGCTAATAACGCGAAGTCAACAGCTAATATTGGGAGGTCAACAGCTAATAACATGAGGACAACAGCTAGTAACGCGAGGTCAACAGCTAATAACACGAAGACAACAGGTAATAACGCAAGTACAACAGATAATAACGCGAAGACAACAGATAATAACACGAGGACAACAGATAATAACACGAGGACAACAGTTAATAACGGAAGGACAAGAGATAATGCGAGGACAACATATATTAACACGAGTTCAACAGATAATAACGCGACGACAACAGATTATAACGCGAAGACAACAGATAATAACACGAGGTCAATAGATAATAACACGAAGTCAACAGATAATAACCTGAGGACAGCAGATAATAACACGAGGTCAACAGGTAATAACACGAGGACAACAGATATTAACGCGAGGACAACAGAAAAAACACGAGTTCAACAGATAATAACGCGAGGACAACAGCTAATAACGCAAGGTCAACCGCTAATAACGCGAGGTCAAAAGCTAATAACACGAGGACAACAGCTAATAACGCGAGGTCAACAGCTAATAACACGAGGACAACAGCTAATAACGCGAGGTCAACAGCTAATAACGCGAGGTCATCAGCTATTAACGCGAGGTCAACAGCTCATAACACGAGGACAATAGCTAATACCACGATGTCAACAGCTAATAACGCCAGGTCAACAGTTAATAACGCGAGGACAACAGATAATAACGCGAGGACACCAGCTAATAACGCGATGTCAAAAGCTAATAACGCGAGGTCAACAGCAAATAATGCGAGGTCAACAGATAATAACACGAGGTCAACAGATAATACCACGAGGAATACAGCTAATAACGCGAGGACAACAGCTTATAACGCGAAGTCAACAGCTAATAACGCGAGGTCAACAGCTAATATCGCAAGTCAACAGCTAATAACGCGAGGTCAACAGCGAATAAAACGAGGCCAATAGTTAATACCGCGAAGACAACAGATAATAACAAGAGTACAACAGCTAATAACGCAAGGTCAACAGCTAGTAACGCGAGGTCAGCAGCTAATAACACAAGGACAACAGTTAATAACGCTAGGACAACAGCTAATAACGCAAAGACAACAGATAAAAACGCGAGGACAACAGATAATAACACGAGGACAACTAATAATACCACGAGGACAACAGGTAATACCGCGAGGACAATAGCTAATAACGCGAGGTCAACAGCTAATAACGCGAGGACAAAAACTAATAACGCGAGGTCAACAGCTGAAAACGCGAGGTCCACAGCTAATAACACGAGCACAACAGCTAATTCCACGATGTCAACAGTTAATAACGCGTGGTCATCAGTTAATAACGCGAGGACAACAGATAATAACACGAGGACACGAGCTAATAAAGCGAAGTCAACAGCTAATAACGCGAGGTCTACAGCTAATAACACGAGGTCAACAGATAATAACATGAAGACAACAGATAATAACGCGAGGACAACAGCTTATAATGCCAAGTCAACACCTAATAACGCGAGGTCAACATCTAATAACGCAAGGAACACCGCTAATAACGAGAGGTCAACAGCTAATAACGCGAGGAACACCGCTAATAACGCGAGGTCAACAGATAATAACGCTAAGTCAACAGCAAATAACGCGAGGACAACAGTTAATAGCGCGAGGACAACAGATAATAACGCGAGGACAACACATAACAACGCGATGTCAACAGATTATAACACGAGAACAACAGATTATAACGCGAGGACAATAGCAAATAACGCGAAGTCAACAGCTAATAACACGAGGACAACAGTTAATAACGCGAGGACAATAGATAATAATCCGAGGTCAACAGCTAATAACACGAGCTCAACAGATAATAACGCGAGGATAACAGATAATAACGCGAAGACAACTGGTAATAACACGAGGTCAACAGATAATAACGCGAGGACAACAGCTAATAACTCGAGGTCAACAGCTAATAACGCGAGGACAACAGCTAATAACGCAAGGTCAACCGCTAATAACGCGAGGTCAACAGCTAATAACACGAGGACAACAGCTAATAACGCGTGGTCTACAGCTAATAACGCGAGTACAACAGCTAATAACGCGAAGTCAACAGCTAATAACGCGAGATCAACAGCTAATAATGCGAGGTCAACAGATAATAACACGTGGTCAACAGAAAATAACACGAGGACAACAGATAATAACGCGAGGACAACAGCTTATACCGCGAAGTCAACAACTAATAACTCGAGGTCAACAGCTAATAACGCGAGGACAACAGCTAATAACGCGAGGTCAACAGCTAATAACGCGAGGACAACAGCTAATAACGCAAGGTCAACCGCTTATGACGCGAGGTCAACAGCTAAAAACGCGAGGTCAACAGCTAATAACGCGAGGTCAACAGCTAATAACGCGATGTCAACAGCTAATAACACGAGGACAATAGCTAATACCACGATGTCAACAGCTAATAACGCGAGGTGAACAGTTAATAACGCGAGGACAACAGATAATAACACGAGGACAACAGATAATAACGCGAGGACAACAGCAAATAACGCGAAGTCAACAGCTAATAACGCGAGGTCAACAGCTAATAATGCGAGGTCAACAGATAATAACACGTGGTCTACAGAAAATAACACGAGGCCAACAGATAATAACGCGAGGAAAACAGCTTATACCGCGAAGTCAACAGCTAATAACGCGAGGTCAACAGCTAATAACGCGAGGACAACAGCTAATAACGCGAGGTCAACAGCTAATAACGCGAGGTCAACAGCTAATAACGCGAGGTCATAGCTAATAAAACGAGGAAAACAGTTAATAAAGCGAGGACAACAGATAATAACACGAGGACAACAGATAATAAAGCGAGATCAACAGCTAATAACGCAGAATTCAACAGCTAATAACGCGAGGTCAACAGGTAATAACACGAGGACAATAGTTAATAACGCGAGGACAACAGCTAATAACACGAGGACAACAGTTTATAACGCGAGGACAACAAATAATACCACGAGGTCAACAGATAATAATGCAAGATCAACAGTTAATAACGCGAGGACAACAGATAATACCTCGAGGACAACAGATAATAACACGGGGGCAACAGATAATAACGCGAGGACAACAGCTAATAACTCAAGGTCAACCGCTAATAACACGAGGTCAAAAGCTAATAACACGAGGACAACAGCTAGTAACGCGAGGTCAACAGCTAATAACACGAGGACAACAGCTAATAACGCGAGGTCAACAGCTAATAACGCGAGGTCATCAGCTATTAACGCGAGGTCAACAGCTCATAACACGAGGACAATAGCTAATACCACGATGTCAACAGCTAATAACGCCAGGTCAACTGTTAATAACGCGAGGACAACATATAATAACGCGAGGACACCAGCTAATAACGCGATGTCAAAAGCTAATAACGCGAGGTCAACAGCAAATAATGCGAGGTCAACAGATAATAACACGAGGTCAACAGATAATACCACGAGGACAACAGCTAATAACGCGAGGACAACAGCTTATAACGCGAAGTCAACAGCTAATAACGCGAGGTCAACAGCTAATATCGCAAGTCAACAGCTAATAACGCGAGGTCAAAAGCGAATAAAACGAGGCCAATAGTTAATACCGCGAAGACAACAGATAATAACAAGAGGACAACAGCTAATAACGCAAGGTCAACAGCTAGTAACGCGAGGTCAGCAGCTAATAACACAAGGACAACAGTTAATAACGCTAGGACAACAGCTAATAACGCAAAGACAACAAATAATAACGCGAGGACAACAGATAATAACACAAGGACAACTAATAATACCACGAGGACAACAGGTAATACCGCGAGGACAATAGCTAATAACGCGAAGTCAACAGCTAATAACGCGAGGTCAACAGCTAATAACACGAGGACAACAGCTAATAACGCGAGCTCAACAGCTAATAACGCGAGGTCAACAGCTAATAACGCGAGGTCAACAGCTAATAACGCGATGTCAACAGCTAATAACACGAGGACAATAGCTAATACCACGATGTCAACAGCTAATAACGCGAGGTGAACAGTTAATAACGCGAGGACAACAGATAATAACACGAGGACAACAGATAATAACGCGAGGACAACAGCAAATAACGCGAAGTCAACAGCTAATAACGCGAGGTCAACAGCTAATAATGCGAGGTCAACAGATAATAACACGTGGTCTACAGAAAATAACACGAGGCCAACAGATAATAACGCGAGGAAAACAGCTTATACCGCGAAGTCAACAGCTAATAACGCGAGGTCAACAGCTAATAACGCGAGGACAACAGCTAATAACGCGAGGTCAACAGCTAATAACGCGAGGTCAACAGCTAATAACGCGAGGTCATAGCTAATAAAACGAGGAAAACAGTTAATAAAGCGAGGACAACAGATAATAACACGAGGACAACAGATAATAAAGCGAGATCAACAGCTAATAACGCAGAATTCAACAGCTAATAACGCGAGGTCAACAGGTAATAACACGAGGACAATAGTTAATAACGCGAGGACAACAGCTAATAACACGAGGACAACAGTTTATAACGCGAGGACAACAAATAATACCACGAGGTCAACAGATAATAATGCAAGATCAACAGTTAATAACGCGAGGACAACAGATAATACCTCGAGGACAACAGATAATAACACGGGGGCAACAGATAATAACGCGAGGACAACAGCTAATAACTCAAGGTCAACCGCTAATAACGCGAGGTCAAAAGCTAATAACACGAGGACAACAGCTAATAACGCGAGGTCAACAGCTAATAACACGAGGACAACAGCTAATAACGCGAGGTCAACAGCTAATAACGCGAGGTCATCAGCTATTAACGCGAGGTCAACAGCTCATAACACGAGGACAATAGCTAATACCACGATGTCAACAGCTAATAACGCCAGGTCAACTGTTAATAACGCGAGGACAACATATAATAACGCGAGGACACCAGCTAATAACGCGATGTCAAAAGCTAATAACGCGAGGTCAACAGCAAATAATGCGAGGTCAACAGATAATAACACGAGGTCAACAGATAATACCACGAGGACAACAGCTAATAACGCGAGGACAACAGCTTATAACGCGAAGTCAACAGCTAATAACGCGAGGTCAACAGCTAATATCGCAAGTCAACAGCTAATAACGCGAGGTCAAAAGCGAATAAAACGAGGCCAATAGTTAATACCGCGAAGACAACAGATAATAACAAGAGGACAACAGCTAATAACGCAAGGTCAACAGCTAGTAACGCGAGGTCAGCAGCTAATAACACAAGGACAACAGTTAATAACGCTAGGACAACAGCTAATAACGCAAAGACAACAAATAATAACGCGAGGACAACAGATAATAACACAAGGACAACTAATAATACCACGAGGACAACAGGTAATACCGCGAGGACAATAGCTAATAACGCGAAGTCAACAGCTAATAACGCGAGGTCAACAGCTAATAACACGAGGACAACAGCTAATAACGCGAGCTCAACAGCTAATAACGCGAGAACAACAACTAATAACGCGAGGTCAACAGCTAATAACGCGAGGTCAACAGCTAATAACACCAGGACAACAGCTAATACCACGATTTCATCAGTTAATAACGCGTGGTCATCAATTAATAACGCGAGGACAACAGATAATACCACGAGGACAACAGATAATAACGCGAGGACACCAGCTAATAACGCGAAGTCAACACCTAATAACGCGAGGTCAACAGCTAATAATGCGAGGTCAACAGATAATAACACGAGGTCAACAGCTAATAACGCGAGGTCAACAGCTAATAACGCGAGGAACACCGCTAACAACGCGAGGTCAACAGCTAATAACGCTTGGAACACCGCTAATAACGCGAGGTCAACAGTTAATAACGCAAAGGCAACAGCTAATAACGCGAGGTCTACAGCAAATATCGCAAGTCAACAGCTAATAACGTGAGGTCAACAGCTAGTAAAACGAGGACAACAGTTAATAACGCGAGGACAACACATAATACCACGAAGACAACAGCTAATACCGCGAGGTCAACAGCTAATAACGCGAGGTCAACAGTTATTAACGCAAGGACAACAGATAATACCACGAATACAACAGATAATAACGCGAGGACAACAGCTAATAACGCGAAGTCAACAGCTAATATTGGGAGGTCAACAGCTAATAACAAGAGGACAACAGCTAGTAACGCGAGGTCAACAGCTAATAACACGAAGACAACAGTTAATAACGCAAGTACAACAGATAATAACGCGAAGACAACAGATAATAACACGAGGACAACAGATAATAACACGAGGACAACAGTTAATAACGGAAGGACAAGAGATAATGCGAGGACAACATATATTAACACGAGTTCAACAGATAATAACGCGACGACAACAGATTATAACGCGAAGACAACAGATAATAACACGAGGTCAATAGACAATAACACGAAGTCAACAGATAATAACCTGAGGACAGCAGATAATAACACGAGGTCAACAGGTAATAACACGAGGACAACAGATATTAACGCGAGGACAACAGAAAAAACACGAGTTCAACAGATAATAACGCGAGGACAACAGCTAATAACGCAAGGTCAACCGCTAATAACGCGAGGTCAAAAGCTAATAACACGAGGACAACAGCTAATAACGCGAGGTCAACAGCTAATAACACGAGGACAACAGCTAATAACGCGAGGTCAACAGCTAATAACGCGAGGTCATCAGCTATTAACGCGAGGTCAACAGCTCATAACACGAGGACAATAGCTAATACCACGATGTCAACAGCTAATAACGCCAGGTCAACAGTTAATAACGCGAGGACAACAGATAATAACGCGAGGACACCAGCTAATAACGCGATGTCAAAAGCTAATAACGCGAGGTCAACAGCAAATAATGCGAGGTCAACAGATAATAACACGAGGTCAACAGATAATACCACGAGGAATACAGCTAATAACGCGAGGACAACAGCTTATAACGCGAAGTCAACAGCTAATAACGCGAGGTCAACAGCTAATATCGCAAGTCAACAGCTAATAACGCGAGGTCAACAGCGAATAAAACGAGGCCAATAGTTAATACCGCGAAGACAACAGATAATAACAAGAGGACAACAGCTAATAACGCAAGGTCAACAGCTAGTAACGCGAGGTCAGCAGCTAATAACACAAGGACAACAGTTAATAACGCTAGGACAACAGCTAATAACGTAAAGACAACAGATAAAAACGCGAGGACAACGGGTTTTAACACGAGGACAACTAATAATACCACGAGGACAACAGGTAATACCGCGAAGACAATAGCTAATAACGCGAGGTCAACAGCTAATAACGCGAGGACAAAAACTAATAACGCGAGGTCAACAGCTGAAAACGCGAGGTCCACAGCTAATAACACGAGCACAACAGCTAATTCCACGATGTCAACAGTTAATAACGCGTGGTCATCAGTTAATAACGCGAGGACAACAGATAATAACACGAGGACACGAGCTAATAAAGCGAAGTCAACAGCTAATAACGCGAGGTCTACAGCTAATAACACGAGGTCAACAGATAATAACATGAAGACAACAGAAGTAGTGTAAACCGGGCCAATGACCGGCAATTTTTATTTTTTCCCATGCCGGTCATTGGCCCCTGGGTTTTTCGAACTTTTTTTCCCATGCCGGTCATTGGCCCCTGGGTTTTACGAACTGTTTTCACCATGCCGGTCATTGGCCCCTGGGTTTTACGAACTGTTTTCACCATGCCGGTCATTGGCCCCTAGGTTTTACGAACTGTGTTCACCATGCCGGTCTATGGCCCCTGGGTTTTACGAACTTTTTTTCTCCATGCCGGTCATTGGCCTCTGCCATTTTCGCTCAAGGGGATTAAACGGCCGCCTTCAGTCATCCCCAAATTTCGTTAGCTTAGTGACCCTGCACAGGCATGTTAAAGGGGATTAAAAAGCCGGTCATTGGCCCCAGGGTTTTCTCGAATTTTCTTTCATGTCCTGACCCATGCACAGGCATAGCCAATGGTCAATGACGTCATCAACTTACCTCGGGATTAAAAGGCCGGCTCCTGGCCCCATCATATTTCGTTGCCCCGGTGATATTTTCACTCCCCGTCTGTGTCCGTTTTCTAAGTTGTTTCGAAGTCATTGACATTTAACCGACGGCCCCTACTTGGCCTCATGTTTTTTCGTTACCCCACCGGGTGATTGCCTTGTAGTCCATGAAATTTCTCTCAAGGGGATTAAAAGGTCCCTTGTAGTCATACATGTTTTTGGTTACCCCTGGGTAGTCCAAGCACAGGCATCGCTAATAGTCAATGACGTCATCAGCTAGCCAGTCACCCCGTCTTCATCTTCCCTAAATAAGACCGTTTTCTGTTATAGTGTATTTATTTCCATTTTCAATATTTATAGCAAAGGGGATTAAAATACTGCCTTCTGTCAAGCCTAATGTGCAATGGCGTTAACGATTATAAGCTCGTTTTTCTCAATAAGGTATTGCCGTACTGTTTCCCATTGTCTAAGATCATTTTATAGCTAAGATTACATAATAATAACATAAGAAATGAGTTCAAACCCTGTTACAGAACCAGTACTTACCCAGGTCTTTTTCCTAAATCTATAACTTATTCCAATTTATGTCCATTGTTTCATGTTCTGTATAGTGTTGATAATTTTAATAGTCTATTAATATTCCCCCTTTATCATGTCCATTCATTCACAGCTCTATCATGTCACCTCTATTTCTTTTCCTTTCTAGAGAACGTAATTTAAGCTTTGTCAATCTTTCTTCAGAGATTGCTTATTGAGCATAGGGCAAAATAAAAATGAAAACTTACTATCTCTCATTTGTATGAAAACAGACCCCTGCCAGGCGTAGTGACTTCAATGCGATTTCAGTACTAATCCAATATTACTGTAAAAACTAACAGTCCCTTGCCAGGCATGGTGACTTCAATGCGATTTCAGTACTAATCCAACATTACTGTATAAACTAACAGTCCCCTGCCAGGCATGGTAACTTCAATGAAAAGCAAGCCTCTCATGTTTTGAAATAAGGCCTTCGTTTCTGACGTCATCATCCCTAATGTGGCGCGAGGCGCGCTAAATGCGGATCCCAGGAGGTTCACACATAAGTGTGAACTCTTAATCAGGCTTAATACCTCACCTATACTCTATGCTTCATCAGAGTTGATATTCAGCTACAATAGCTCGTATTTTCGCTCATTGCTTATATTTTCTGTTATTCATAAACCCGATCAAACCTTCCTAACCTAACCTAACCTAACATATTATTTATAACAAACAAATACATTCTACAGAACAGTTATTGTTGTTGTTTAGTGACATCGTGAAAAGCGACCTCAGGTATAGGGACAATGTATTGATGGTCATTAGCATATAGGTGTGAAGGTATTACAGTACCTTACTGGTCAACTATGTATGACATCACCAGACAACCAATGCGCCCTTTGGCGTCCTACTTGCATGTGTATTTAATGTTATTATTCAAAAATGACTAGACTATCCATCCCCACCTATCCTAATCAGAGGTTTAAGAACATACATTTTAGTCATCCACAACTGTAATCATTATTCAGTGATAAGTTCGAAAGTATAACAGAAGCCCAAATGTCGTACTGCAATTTAAGCAGAATCGTACATCTGGAAGCATAGCAGGTGAGCTGAACATAAGAATAAAGGTAACTGCAGAGGTCCTATTGGCCCATACGAGGCAGCTCCTATATATTTCCACCCAATCTCATTCATGTCCACCCTATGCTTAAAACAACCCAAGGGATCCCACTTTAAGTATTAGTTTACAATAATAGTTTTAATAAATAGCTCTTATTCTAGTTTTATACACAACAGCAATTATGAAACCCTATAGCTAGATATTCTACTATAATCCACAAGTAGTTACCACACATCTGGCAGTACAGTGGATTAGTGGCTGTGTTCATAGGCTAGTCAACTGTCCTCACATCCATCAAATAGATATCCAAATGTCGCACCTCAATTCATCCATCTAGCTGGATGTTAGCCACTATATTCATAGGCTAATCATTTCTACACCTCAAAAAATCCTAGTCTTGCTACGCAAATCAGCTAACTTGTTTCTAAACCAACACTCGCAAATACAATCATGCATACCTACACATACTTCAAAACCTATGCATTCATAGAGAATAGCCTAGTTTTTTGCCACCATTTCCCCATTAATCAGATGTAATTTATGCCATACACACAGAAAATACAGCATTAACACACCAAATATGCCATTTATGCACAAAATATATTATTTACACTCAAAATATACCATCACACAAAAAAATATGAGATTTTCATACAAAATATGTCAGTTGCAAACAAAAATATACCATTTACACAATATTGCATGTACACTCAGAGTATGACATTTACACAAAGTACGGTATTTTGCACAAATATATCAAAAGTCTTATGCATTTAGACAATCAAAAATGCGCTTTCACTAAAATTACACAATTTCACAAACGTAATTTTCACAAAATACCCACACATTGTCTCATAAACCAAAATACACTTACACCATGAAGATCTATTTTATCAAATTACAGAGCTTACACAAAATACACAATTTTCACACACAAATACAGTTGCACCAGTTCCACTTCAACAAATTAAAAACACAACTTGCATAAATGCACTATTATCACAAAAATTATTATAAAACATGGACATTTATTACACAGTTTGTGTAATTATTTTACATCTTTGCACAATTAATACAAGAAAACTTGCTATATAATTACTCAGCTTGCACAATGACAATCAATACGCAAAGATATAAATAAACAATTCGTCCATATGCAATTACACAACATGCGCAATTAATACACAACTTATACAATATTACACATCTTTCATAATTATTACACACAACTTGCACAAATGCATATCTAGCACAAATACGTACAATACATAACTACCCCAAATATGAAAATACACAACTAGCATAAATACACGATTTACACAAATACAATTGCGACATTTACACAACTTGCTCAAAAATATAATCAATACACAACTTACCAAAATATGAACAATACATAACTAGCACATATTCATTAAATACACAACAATGCAATTTCCTCAAATGCACATACAAAAACATATACAATTAATACATACAACTTTCACAAAACAATACACAATTTATAGAAATATAATCAATACATAATTTCAATAATCATACAACTTATGCAAAATACATAATCTGCACAATTAATACACAAGTATATTCATTGTGCTATACATGTACAAACACAACCAACTGGGTCAAACAATACACAATTTGCATTATATTTTTCTAAGTATATTTAGGACATTAATTATAATATGCTGAGTTTAACCAACTCCCCAAAAGTCAGAATTTCACATATAAAAATGGTTCATATAACTTCCGATAAGCTCAATATATAACACATTCTTTTCCATTAAGATATCAACATTATTAGTGCTAAACTATTCATCTAACATATGTCCACTATTTTTATGTATTATTTATACCTTCCTTGTTACATTCTCTCCAATCAGACCACCATATTTATGTATTTATTCAAACCATCTAACAGACATATTTGTTCTAGCTTTAGTTATGTTAGGGCAGGTGGGGTTAGGTTGAGTCAGTATTTTCTATGATAATTTTAGACAAATTTGCTATATCTTATCAAAATGCATCTTGTTAAAACTTAAATTCATCTAAATCTATCAAAAATATACTTATACTACGCAAATTTGACTAAATTCAACCTAGCTAAACTAACTAAATATGAGCATCCCATATCCTCACATACAAGCCTATGTCGCCTCTGTCCATACATTATATGAGTCTGCCATATAGCGCGAACCCCAAATAGGAAAATTTACACTATTTCATAAACATACTAGTTCATTACCCTAAGATATTATATATGTCCTTCCCTACACGACCTCACCTAACCTGACCTAGCATATCCAACCCTGGATTTGTCAAAGTTTGCGAAATTTATGCTATGCCACCTAAATTTCACCAAATTTAAGGCAATTTCCGCCAAATATACCCAAATGTTGCGTAGCATAGCACTGCCAAAGCCCATTTTCTCCTATTCCATACTACCCTACACAACCTCACCTAACCTGACCTAGCATAACCAAACCTGGATTTGGTTAAAGTCTGCGAAATTCATGCTATGCCACCTAAATTTGACCAAATATACCCAAATGTTTCATATCACAGCACTGCCAAAGCCCATTTTTACCTACATTTTCTCCTATTCCATCCTACCCTATGCAACCTTACCTAACCTATCCTACCATATCCAAACCTAGATTTGGTTAAAGTCTGCGAAATTTAAGCTATCCCACCTAAATTCGATCTAATTTAAGGCAATTCCCACCAAATATCCCCAAATGTTGTGTATCACAGCACTGCCAAAGCCCATTTTTACCTACATTTTCTCCTATTCCATCCTACCCTACGCAACCTTAACTAACCTATCCTAGTATATCCAAACCTAGATTTGGTTAAAGTCGGCGAAATTTAAGTTATCCCATATAAATTCGACCTAATTTAAGGCAATTCCCACCAAATATCCCCCAAATGTTGTGTATCACAGCACTGCCTAAGCCCATTTTTACCTACATTTTCTTCTATTCCATCCTACCCTACGCAACCTTACCTAACCTATCCTAGCATATCCAAACCTAGATTTGGTTAAAGTCGGAGAAATTTAAGTTATCCCATATAAATTTGACCTAATTTTAGACAATTTCCACCAAATATACCCAAAAATGTTTTTGGAACATAGCACGGCCAAAGCTCATTTTAGCTGAGTTTTCACCTATTCCAACCTGCCCTAGACAACCCTACCCAGCCTCTCCTGGCATATCCAAAGTCAGATTTGCTTATAGTTGGCAAAATGTATGCCTTTCCCACCTAAATTTAACCTAATTTAAGCCAATTTCCACCGAATATACCCAAATGTTTTGTATCTTAGCATAGCCAAAGTTCATTTCACCCAAGTTTTCACCTATTCCATCTTACCTTACACAGCCTTACCTAACCTGACCTAGCATATCCCAAGCTAGATTTTATTAGAGTTCGTGAAATTTATGCTTACTCACCTAAATTCAGCCTAATTTAAGACAATTTCTACCCAATATACCCAAAATGTTTTGTTACATAGCTCAGCCAAAGACCATTTTAGCCGAGTTTTCACATATTCCAACCTACCCTACATAGCCTTACCTATCCCTGACCTAGCAGATTTGATTAAAGTTGGGGAAATTTATGCTATCGCCATCAAATTGGAGACAATTTCCACCAAATATGCCTAAATGTTGTGTATCATAGCACAGCCAAAACCCATTTTACCCACATTTTCACCCATTTCCATCTAAACCTGGACCTAGCCTCTGATACTACATATACTCAGAGAAGTGATGTTTTTTGGATATGAACCTAAATGCCTGTGCCTAACCTGCAAGAGTCTTGGAGCTTAGTTGAATATTTCTTCGAAAACTGAAGTTTTGGATATGAACCTATCCGCACTGTGCCTAACCTGCTAGGATCTTTGTTGAACATTGTAACCATATTCATAGAAAAGTGATGTTTTGGATATGGACCTAACAGCCCCTCTCCTTTAAAACTTGGAACTGTGTTCAATATTGTAGATATAGTGTTGGGTATGTGTTTTGTTTTTACACATCAACCCAACCGTCCTGGACCTAACCTCCCTTCATCTAACTTCAAATTTATCGTAAATATGGAAGGACGTGTTGTTTTTGCATCAACCCAACCGTCCTGGACCTAACCTCCCTTCATCTAACTTCAAATTTATCGTAAATATGGAAGGACGTGTTGTTTGTGCATCAACCCAATCGTCCTTGACCTAACCTCCATTTATCAAACTTCAAATTTATCATAAATATGGGAGGACCGTGTTATTTGTGCATCAACCCACCCATCCTGGGCCTAACCTCCCTTTATCTAACTTCAAATTTATTGTATTTATGGGAAGAAGGTGTTGTTTATGCATCAACCCAACCGCCCTGGACCTAACCTCTGATACACGAATCTTGGTTCAACATTGCATCATACTCGTAGCATATTTTTTTCACATAATTCAACCATCCTCAACCTAGCCTCTATTACCTGGGGGAGGGAGGTTAATGGAAAATATGATAATAATGGGAATTTTCTCTACATCAGTTCAACTTAACCATCCTTAACCTAACCTTAGCTAGAAAGGGACATAACTCACCAAAACTATTTAATTACCATTTACCTTATTTTCCTTATCCTAACCCATAACCAGAGGGTTTAGACCCCCCTTTACCTCGAAATTAGAGTACAGGGTTAAATTAGGGAATGTTAGGTTTATGTGTGAAAATATATTCCTACCTTAAATATATAGTATAATTTCGAGGTAAAGGGGGGTCTAAACCCTCTGGTGTTATTACCTGTTGACCTCGTGTTATTATCTGCTGTCCTCAGGTTATTATCTGTTGACTTCGTGTTATTATCTATTGACCTCGTGTTATTATCTGTTGTCTTCGCGTTATAATCTGTTGTCGTCGCATTATTATCTGTTGAACTCGTGTTAATATATGTTGTCCTCGCATTATCTCTTGTCCTTCCGTTATTAACTGTTGTCCTCGTGTTATTATCTGTTGTCCTCGTGTTATTATCTGTTGTCTTCGCGTTATTATCTGTTGTACTTGCGTTATTAACTGTGGTCTTCGTGTTATTAGCTGTTGACCTCGCGTTACTAGCTGTTGTCCTCATGTTATTAGCTGTTGACCTCATAATATTAGCTGTTGACTTCGCGTTATTAGCTGTTGTCCTCGCGTTATTATCTGTTGTATTCGTGGTATTATCTGTTGTCCTTGCGTTAATAACTGTTGACCTCGCGTTATTAGCTGTTGACCTCGCGGTATTAGCTGTTGTCTTCGTGGTATTATGTGTTGTCCTCGCGTTATTAACTGTTGTCCTCGTTTTACTAGCTGTTGACCTCACGTTATTAGCTGTTGACTTGCGATATTTGCTGTAGACCTCGCGTTATTAGCTGTTGCCTTTGCGTTATTAACTGTTGACCTCGCGTTATTAGCGGTGTTCCAAGCGTTATTAGCTGTTGACCTCGCGTTGTTAGCGGTGTTCCTCGCGTTATTAGCTGTTGACCTCGCGTTATTAGCTGTTGACCTCGTGTTATTATCTGTTGACCTCGCATTATTAGCTGTTGACCTCGCGTTATTAGGTGTTGACTTCGCGTTATTAGCTGGTGTCCTCGCGTTATTATCTGTTGTCCTCGTGTAATTATCTGTTGTCCTCGCGTTATTAATTGATGACCACGCGTTATTAACTGATGAAATCGTGGTATTAGCTGTTGTCCTGGTGTTATTAGCTGTTGACCTCGCGTTATTAGCTGTTGACCTCGCGTTATTAGTTGTTGTTCTCGCGTTATTAGCTGTTGAGCTCGCGTTATTAGCTGTTGTCCTCGTGTTATTAGCTGTTGACCTCGCGTTATTAGCTGTTGACTTCGCGTTATTAGCTATTGTCCTCGCGGTATTACCTGTTGTCCTCGTGGTATTATTAGTTGTCCTTGTGTTATTATCTGTTGTCCTCGCGTTATTATCTGTTGTCTTTGCGTTATTAGCTGTTGTCCTAGCGTTATTAACTGTTGTCCTTGTGTTATTAGCTGCTGACCTCGCGTTACTAGCTGTTGACCTTGCGTTATTAGCTGTTGTCCTCTTGTTATTATCTGTTGTCTTCGCGGTATTAACTATTGGCCTCGTTTTATTCGCTTTTGACCTCGCGTTATTAGCTGTTGACTTGCGATATTAGCTGTTGACCTCGCGTTATTAGCTGTTGACTTCGCGTTATAAGCTGTTGTCCTCGCGTTATTAGCTGTTGTCCTCGTGGTATTATCTGTTGACCTCGTGTTATTATCTGTTGACCTCGCATTATTTGCTGTTGACCTCGCGTTATTAGCTTTTGACATCGCGTTATTAGCTGGTGTCCTCGCGTTATTATATGTTGTCCTCGCGTTATTAACAGTTGACCTGGCGTTATTAGCTGTTGACATCGTGGTATTAGCTATTGTCCTCGTGTTATGAGCTGTTGACCTCGCGTTAATAGCTGATGACCTCGCGTTATTAGCTGTTGACCTCGCGTTATTAGCTGTTGTCCTCGTGTTTTTAGCTGTTGACCTCGCGTTATTAGCTGTTGTCCTCGTGTTATTAGCTTTTGACCTCGCGTTATTAGCGGTTGACCTTGCGTTATTAGCTGTTGTCCTCGCGTTATTATCTGTTGTCCCCGTGTTATTATCTGTTGTCCTCGAGGTATTATCTGTTGTCCTCGCGTTATTAACTGTTGATCTTGCATTATTAGCTGTTGACCTCGTGGTATTATTTGTTGTCCTCGCGTTATAAACTGTTGTCCTCGTGTTATTAGCTGTTGTCCTCGCGTTATTAACTATTGTCCTCGTGTTATTACCTGTTGACCTCGCGTTATTAGCTGTTGAATTCTGCGTTATTAGCTGTTGATCTCGCTTTATTATCTGTTGTCCTCGTGTTATTATCTGTTGTCCTCGCTTTATTAACTGTTTTCCTCGTTTTATTAGCTATGACCTCGCGTTATTAGCTGTTGACCTCGCGTTATTAGCTGTTGACCTCGCGTTATTAGCTGTTGTCCTCGCGTTATTAGCTGTTGACCTCGCGTTATTAGCTGTTGACTTCGCGGTATAAGCTGTTTTCCTCGCGTTATTATCTGTTGGCCTCGTGTTATTTTCTGTAGACCACGTGTTATTATCTGTTGACCTCGCATTATTAGCTGTTGACCTCGCGTTATTAGCTGTTGACTTCGCGTTATTTGCTGTTGTCCTCGCGTTATTATCTCTTGTCCTCGTGTTATTATCTGTTGTCCTCGCGTTATTAACTGTTCACCTCGCGTTATTAGCTGTTGACATCGTGGTATTAGCTATTGTCCTCGTGTTATTAGCTGTTGACATCGCGTTATTAGCTGTTGACCTCGCGTTATTAGCTGTTGACCTCGCGTTATTAGCTGTTGACCTCGCGTCATAAGCGGTTGACCTTGCGTTATTAGCTGTTGTCCTCGCGTTATTAGCTGTTGACCTCGCGTTATTAGCTGTTGTCCTCGCGTTATTAGCTGTTGACCTCGAGTTATTAGTTGTTGACTTCGCGGTATAAGCTGTTGTCCTCGCGTTATTATCTGTTGTCCTCGTGTTATTTTCTGTTGACCACGTGTTATTATCTGTTGACCTCGCATTATTAGCTGTTGATCTCGCGTTATTAGCTGTTGACTTCGCGTTATTAGCTGTTGTACTCGCGTTATTAGCTGTAGACCACGCGTTATTAGCTGTTGTCCTCGTGTTATTAGCTGTTGACCTCGCGTTATTAGCGGTTGACCTTGCGTTATTAGCTGTTGTCCTCGCGTTATTAGCTGTTGACCTCGAGTTATTAGCTGTTGTCCTCGCGTTATTATCTGTTGACCTCGTGTTATTACCAGTTGTCTTCGCGTTATTATCTGTTATCCTCGCGTTATTATCTGTTGAGCTCGTGTTATTAGCTGTTGACCTCGGATTATTATCTATTGTCCTCGCGTTATTAACTGTTGTCCTCGTGTTATTAGCTGTTGACTTCGCGTTATTTGCTATTGTCCTCGCGTTATAATCTGTTGTTCTCGTGTTATAATCTGTTGACATCGCGTTGTTATGTGTTGTCCTCGCGTTATTATCTGTTGTCCTCGCGCTATTAACTGTTGTCCTCGCGTTATTTGCTGTTGACTTAGCGTTATTATCTGTTGACCTCGCGTTATTAGCGGTGTTCCTCGCGTTATTAGCTGTTGACCTCTCGTTATTAGCGGTGTTCCTTGCGTTATTAGATGTTGACCTCGCGTTATTAGGTGTTGACTTGGCATTATAAGCTGTTGTCCTCGCGTTATTATCTGTTAGTAGTGTAAACCGGGCCAATGACCGGCAATTTTGATTTTTTCCCATGCCGGTCATTGGCCCCTGGGTTTTTCGAACTTTTTTTCCCATGCCGGTCATTGGCCCCTGGGTTTTACGAACTGTTTTCACCATGCCGGTCATTGGCCCCTGGGTTTTACGAACTGTTTTCACCATGCCGGTCATTGGCCCCTAGGTTTTACGAACTGTGTTCACCATGCCGGTCTATGGCCCCTGGGTTTTACGAACTTTTTTTCTCCATGCCGGTCATTGGCCCCTGCCATTTTCGCTCAAGGGGATTAAACGGCCGCCTTCAGTCATCCCCAAATTTCGTTAGCTTAGTGACCCTGCACAGGCATGTTAAAGGGGATTAAAAAGCCGGTCATTGGCCCCAGGGTTTTCTCGAATTTTCTTTCATGGCCTGACCCATGCACAGGCATAGCCAATGGTCAATGACGTCATCAACTTACCTCGGGATTAAAAGGCCGGCTCCTGGCCCCATCATATTTCGTTGCCCCGGTGATATTTTCACTCCCCGTCTGTGTCCGTTTTCTAAGTTGTTTCGAAGTCATTGACATTTAACCGACGGCCCCTACTTGGCCTCATGTTTTTTCGTTACCCCACCGGGTGATTGCCTTGTAGTCCATGAAATTTCTCTCAAGGGGATTAAAAGGTCCCTTGTAGTCATACATGTTTTTGGTTACCCCTGGGTAGTCCAAGCACAGGCATCGCTAATAGTCAATGACGTCATCAGCTAGCCAGTCACCCCGTCTTCATCTTCCCTAAATAAGACCGTTTTCTGTTATAGTGTATTTATTTCCATTTTCAATATTTATAGCAAAGGGGATTAAAATACTGCCTTCTGTCAAGCCTAATGTGCAATGGCGTTAACGATTATAAGCTCGTTTTTCTCAATAAGGTGTTGCCGTACTGTTTCCCATTGTCTAAGATCATTTTATAGCTAAGATTACATAATAATAACATAAGAAATGAGTTCAAACCCTGTTACAGAACCAGTACTTACCCAGGTCTTTTTCCTAAATCTATAACTTATTCCAATTTATGTCCATTGTTTCATGTTCTGTATAGTGTTGATAATTTTAATAGTCTATTAATATTCCCCCTTTATCATGTCCATTCATTCACAGCTCTATCATGTCACCTCTATTTCTTTTCCTTTCTAGAGAACGTAATTTAAGCTTTGTCAATCTTTCTTCAGAGATTGCTTATTGAGCATAGGGCAAAATAAAAATGAAAACTTACTATCTCTCATTTGTATGAAAACAGACCCCTGCCAGGCGTAGTGACTTCAATGCGATTTCAGTACTAATCCAATATTACTGTAAAAACTAACAGTCCCTTGCCAGGCATGGTGACTTCAATGCGATTTCAGTACTAATCCAACATTACTGTATAAACTAACAGTCCCCTGCCAGGCATGGTAACTTCAATGAAAAGCAAGCCTCTCATGTTTTGAAATAAGGCCTTCGTTTCTGACGTCATCATCCCTAATGTGGCGCGAGGCGCGCTAAATGCGGATCCCAGGAGGTTCACACATAAGTGTGAACTCTTAATCAGGCTTAATACCTCACCTATACTCTATGCTTCATCAGAGTTGATATTCAGCTACAATAGCTCGTATTTTCGCTCATTGCTTATATTTTCTGTTATTCATAAACCCGATCAAACCTTCCTAACCTAACCTAACCTAACATATTATTTATAACAAACAAATACATTCTACAGAACAGTTATTGTTGTTGTTTAGTGACATCGTGAAAAGCGACCTCAGGTATAGGGACAATGTATTGATGGTCATTAGCATATAGGTGTGAAGGTATTACAGTACCTTACTGGTCAACTATGTATGACATCACCAGACAACCAATGCGCCCTTTGGCGTCCTACTTGCATGTGTATTTAATGTTATTATTCAAAAATGACTAGACTATCCATCCCCACCTATCCTAATCAGAGGTTTAAGAACATACATTTTAGTCATCCACAACTGTAATCATTATTCAGTGATAAGTTCGAAAGTATAACAGAAGCCCAAATGTCGTACTGCAATTTAAGCAGAATCGTACATCTGGAAGCATAGCAGGTGAGCTGAACATAAGAATAAAGGTAACTGCAGAGGTCCTATTGGCCCATACGAGGCAGCTCCTATATATTTCCACCCAATCTCATTCATGTCCACCCTATGCTTAAAACAACCCAAGGGATCCCACTTTAAGTATTAGTTTACAATAATAGTTTTAATAAATAGCTCTTATTCTAGTTTTATACACAACAGCAATTATGAAACCCTATAGCTAGATATTCTACTATAATCCACAAGTAGTTACCACACATCTGGCAGTACAGTGGATTAGTGGCTGTGTTCATAGGCTAGTCAACTGTCCTCACATCCATCAAATAGATATCCAAATGTCGCACCTCAATTCATCCATCTAGCTGGATGTTAGCCACTATATTCATAGGCTAATCATTTCTACACCTCAAAAAATCCTAGTCTTGCTACGCAAATCAGCTAACTTGTTTCTAAACCAACACTCGCAAATACAATCATGCATACCTACACATACTTCAAAACCTATGCATTCATAGAGAATAGCCTAGTTTTTTGCCACCATTTCCCCATTAATCAGATGTAATTTATGCCATACACACAGAAAATACAGCATTAACACACCAAATATGCCATTTATGCACAAAATATATTATTTACACTCAAAATATACCATCACACAAAAAAATATGAGATTTTCATACAAAATATGTCAGTTGCAAACAAAAATATACCATTTACACAATATTGCATGTACACTCAGAGTATGACATTTACACAAAGTACGGTATTTTGCACAAATATATCAAAAGTCTTATGCATTTAGACAATCAAAAATGCGCTTTCACTAAAATTACACAATTTCACAAACGTAATTTTCACAAAATACCCACACATTGTCTCATAAACCAAAATACACTTACACCATGAAGATCTATTTTATCAAATTACAGAGCTTACACAAAATACACAATTTTCACACACAAATACAGTTGCACCAGTTCCACTTCAACAAATTAAAAACACAACTTGCATAAATGCACTATTATCACAAAAATTATTATAAAACATGGACATTTATTACACAGTTTGTGTAATTATTTTACATCTTTGCACAATTAATACAAGAAAACTTGCTATATAATTACTCAGCTTGCACAATGACAATCAATACGCAAAGATATAAATAAACAATTCGTCCATATGCAATTACACAACATGCGCAATTAATACACAACTTATACAATATTACACATCTTTCATAATTATTACACACAACTTGCACAAATGCATATCTAGCACAAATACGTACAATACATAACTACCCCAAATATGAAAATACACAACTAGCATAAATACACGATTTACACAAATACAATTGCGACATTTACACAACTTGCTCAAAAATATAATCAATACACAACTTACCAAAATATGAACAATACATAACTAGCACATATTCATTAAATACACAACAATGCAATTTCCTCAAATGCACATACAAAAACATATACAATTAATACATACAACTTTCACAAAACAATACACAATTTATAGAAATATAATCAATACATAATTTCAATAATCATACAACTTATGCAAAATACATAATCTGCACAATTAATACACAAGTATATTCATTGTGCTATACATGTACAAACACAACCAACTGGGTCAAACAATACACAATTTGCATTATATTTTTCTAAGTATATTTAGGACATTAATTATAATATGCTGAGTTTAACCAACTCCCCAAAAGTCAGAATTTCACATATAAAAATGGTTCATATAACTTCCGATAAGCTCAATATATAACACATTCTTTTCCATTAAGATATCAACATTATTAGTGCTAAACTATTCATCTAACATATGTCCACTATTTTTATGTATTATTTATACCTTCCTTGTTACATTCTCTCCAATCAGACCACCATATTTATGTATTTATTCAAACCATCTAACAGACATATTTGTTCTAGCTTTAGTTATGTTAGGGCAGGTGGGGTTAGGTTGAGTCAGTATTTTCTATGATAATTTTAGACAAATTTGCTATATCTTATCAAAATGCATCTTGTTAAAACTTAAATTCATCTAAATCTATCAAAAATATACTTATACTACGCAAATTTGACTAAATTCAACCTAGCTAAACTAACTAAATATGAGCATCCCATATCCTCACATACAAGCCTATGTCGCCTCTGTCCATACATTATATGAGTCTGCCATATAGCGCGAACCCCAAATAGGAAAATTTACACTATTTCATAAACATACTAGTTCATTACCCTAAGATATTATATATGTCCTTCCCTACACGACCTCACCTAACCTGACCTAGCATATCCAACCCTGGATTTGTCAAAGTTTGCGAAATTTATGCTATGCCACCTAAATTTCACCAAATTTAAGGCAATTTCCGCCAAATATACCCAAATGTTGCGTAGCATAGCACTGCCAAAGCCCATTTTCTCCTATTCCATACTACCCTACACAACCTCACCTAACCTGACCTAGCATAACCAAACCTGGATTTGGTTAAAGTCTGCGAAATTCATGCTATGCCACCTAAATTTGACCAAATATACCCAAATGTTTCATATCACAGCACTGCCAAAGCCCATTTTTACCTACATTTTCTCCTATTCCATCCTACCCTATGCAACCTTACCTAACCTATCCTACCATATCCAAACCTAGATTTGGTTAAAGTCTGCGAAATTTAAGCTATCCCACCTAAATTCGATCTAATTTAAGGCAATTCCCACCAAATATCCCCAAATGTTGTGTATCACAGCACTGCCAAAGCCCATTTTTACCTACATTTTCTCCTATTCCATCCTACCCTACGCAACCTTAACTAACCTATCCTAGTATATCCAAACCTAGATTTGGTTAAAGTCGGCGAAATTTAAGTTATCCCATATAAATTCGACCTAATTTAAGGCAATTCCCACCAAATATCCCCCAAATGTTGTGTATCACAGCACTGCCTAAGCCCATTTTTACCTACATTTTCTTCTATTCCATCCTACCCTACGCAACCTTACCTAACCTATCCTAGCATATCCAAACCTAGATTTGGTTAAAGTCGGAGAAATTTAAGTTATCCCATATAAATTTGACCTAATTTTAGACAATTTCCACCAAATATACCCAAAAATGTTTTTGGAACATAGCACGGCCAAAGCTCATTTTAGCTGAGTTTTCACCTATTCCAACCTGCCCTAGACAACCCTACCCAGCCTCTCCTGGCATATCCAAAGTCAGATTTGCTTATAGTTGGCAAAATGTATGCCTTTCCCACCTAAATTTAACCTAATTTAAGCCAATTTCCACCGAATATACCCAAATGTTTTGTATCTTAGCATAGCCAAGTTCATTTCACCCAAGTTTTCACCTATTCCATCTTACCTTACACAGCCTTACCTAACCTGACCTAGCATATCCCAAGCTAGATTTTATTAGAGTTCGTGAAATTTATGCTTACTCACCTAAATTCAGCCTAATTTAAGACAATTTCTACCCAATATACCCAAAATGTTTTGTTACATAGCTCAGCCAAAGACCATTTTAGCCGAGTTTTCACATATTCCAACCTACCCTACATAGCCTTACCTATCCCTGACCTAGCAGATTTGATTAAAGTTGGGGAAATTTATGCTATCGCCATCAAATTGGAGACAATTTCCACCAAATATGCCTAAATGTTGTGTATCATAGCACAGCCAAAACCCATTTTACCCACATTTTCACCCATTTCCATCTAAACCTGGACCTAGCCTCTGATACTACATATACTCAGAGAAGTGATGTTTTTTGGATATGAACCTAAATGCCTGTGCCTAACCTGCAAGAGTCTTGGAGCTTAGTTGAATATTTCTTCGAAAACTGAAGTTTTGGATATGAACCTATCCGCACTGTGCCTAACCTGCTAGGATCTTTGTTGAACATTGTAACCATATTCATAGAAAAGTGATGTTTTGGATATGGACCTAACAGCCCCTCTCCTTTAAAACTTGGAACTGTGTTCAATATTGTAGATATAGTGTTGGGTATGTGTTTTGTTTTTACACATCAACCCAACCGTCCTGGACCTAACCTCCCTTCATCTAACTTCAAATTTATCGTAAATATGGAAGGACGTGTTGTTTTTGCATCAACCCAACCGTCCTGGACCTAACCTCCCTTCATCTAACTTCAAATTTATCGTAAATATGGAAGGACGTGTTGTTTGTGCATCAACCCAATCGTCCTTGACCTAACCTCCATTTATCAAACTTCAAATTTATCATAAATATGGGAGGACCGTGTTATTTGTGCATCAACCCACCCATCCTGGGCCTAACCTCCCTTTATCTAACTTCAAATTTATTGTATTTATGGGAAGAAGGTGTTGTTTATGCATCAACCCAACCGCCCTGGACCTAACCTCTGATACACGAATCTTGGTTCAACATTGCATCATACTCGTAGCATATTTTTTTCACATAATTCAACCATCCTCAACCTAGCCTCTATTACCTGGGGGAGGGAGGTTAATGGAAAATATGATAATAATGGGAATTTTCTCTACATCAGTTCAACTTAACCATCCTTAACCTAACCTTAGCTAGAAAGGGACATAACTCACCAAAACTATTTAATTACCATTTACCTTATTTTCCTTATCCTAACCCATAACCAGAGGGTTTAGACCCCCCTTTACCTCGAAATTAGAGTACAGGGTTAAATTAGGGAATGTTAGGTTTATGTGTGAAAATATATTCCTACCTTAAATATATAGTATAATTTCGAGGTAAAGGGGGGTCTAAACCCTCTGGTGTTATTACCTGTTGACCTCGTGTTATTATCTGCTGTCCTCAGGTTATTATCTGTTGACTTCGTGTTATTATCTATTGACCTCGTGTTATTATCTGTTGTCTTCGCGTTATAATCTGTTGTCGTCGCATTATTATCTGTTGAACTCGTGTTAATATATGTTGTCCTCGCATTATCTCTTGTCCTTCCGTTATTAACTGTTGTCCTCGTGTTATTATCTGTTGTCCTCGTGTTATTATCTGTTGTCTTCGCGTTATTATCTGTTGTACTTGCGTTATTAACTGTGGTCTTCGTGTTATTAGCTGTGACCTCGCGTTACTAGCTGTTGTCCTCATGTTATTAGCTGTTGACCTCATAATATTAGCTGTTGACTTCGCGTTATTAGCTGTTGTCCTCGCGTTATTATCTGTTGTATTCGCTGGTATATCTGTTGTCCTTGCGTAATAACTGTTGACTCGCGTTATTAGCTGTTGACCTCTGCGGTATTAGCTGTTGTCTTCGTGGTATTATGTGTTTGTCCTCGCGTTATTAACTGTTGTCCTCGTTTTACTAGCTGTTGACCTCACGTTATTAGCTGTTGACTTGCGATATTTGCTGTAGACCTCGCGTTATTAGCTGTTGCCTTTGCGTTATTAACTGTTGACCTCGCGTTATTAGCGGTGTTCCAAGCGTTATTAGCTGTTGACCTCGCGTTGTTAGCGGTGTTCCTCGCGTTATTAGCTGTTGACCTCGCGTTATTAGCTGTTGACCTCGTGTTATTATCTGTTGACCTCGCATTATTAGCTGTTGACCTCGCGTTATTAGGTGTTGACTTCGCGTTATTAGCTGGTGTCCTCGCGTTATTATCTGTTGTCCTCGTGTAATTATCTGTTGTCCTCGCGTTATTAATTGATGACCACGCGTTATTAACTGATGAAATCGTGGTATTAGCTGTTGTCCTGGTGTTATTAGCTGTTGACCTCGCGTTATTAGCTGTTGACCTCGCGTTATTAGTTGTTGTTCTCGCGTTATTAGCTGTTGAGCTCGCGTTATTAGCTGTTGTCCTCGTGTTATTAGCTGTTGACCTCGCGTTATTAGCTGTTGACTTCGCGTTATTAGCTATTGTCCTCGCGGTATTACCTGTTGTCCTCGTGGTATTATTAGTTGTCCTTGTGTTATTATCTGTTGTCCTCGCGTTATTATCTGTTGTCTTTGCGTTATTAGCTGTTGTCCTAGCGTTATTAACTGTTGTCCTTGTGTTATTAGCTGCTGACCTCGCGTTACTAGCTGTTGACCTTGCGTTATTAGCTGTTGTCCTCTTGTTATTATCTGTTTGTCTTCGCGGTAATTAACTATTGGCCTCGTTTTATTCGCTTTTGACCTCGCGTTATTAGCTGTTGACTTGCGATATTAGCTGTTGACCTCGCGTTATTAGCTGTTGACTTCGCGTTATAAGCTGTTGTCCTCGCGTTATTAGCTGTTGTCCTCGTGGTATTATCTGTTGACCTCGTGTTATTATCTGTTGACCTCGCATTATTTGCTGTTGACCTCGCGTTATTAGCTTTTGACATCGCGTTATTAGCTGGTGTCCTCGCGTTATTATATGTTGTCCTCGCGTTATTAACAGTTGACCTGGCGTTATTAGCTGTTGACATCGTGGTATTAGCTATTGTCCTCGTGTTATGAGCTGTTGACCTCGCGTTAATAGCTGATGACCTCGCGTTATTAGCTGTTGACCTCGCGTTATTAGCTGTTGTCCTCGTGTTTTTAGCTGTTGACCTCGCGTTATTAGCTGTTGTCCTCGTGTTATTAGCTTTTGACCTCGCGTTATTAGCGGTTGACCTTGCGTTATTAGCTGTTGTCCTCGCGTTATTATCTGTTGTCCCCGTGTTATTATCTGTTGTCCTCGAGGTATTATCTGTTTGTCCTCGCGTTATTAACTGTTGATCTTGCATTATTAGCTGTTGACCTCGTGGTATTATTGTTGTCCTCGCGTTAATAAACTGTTGTCCTCGTGTTATTAGCTGTTGTCCTCGCGTTATTAACTATTGTCCTCGTGTTATTACCTGTTGACCTCGCGTTATTAGCTGTTGAATTCTGCGTTATTAGCTGTTGATCTCGCTTTATTATCTGTTGTCCTCGTGTTATTATCTGTTGTCCTCGCTTTATTAACTGTTTTCCTCGTTTTATTAGCTATGACCTCGCGTTATTAGCTGTTGACCTCGCGTTATTAGCTGTTGACCTCGCGTTATTAGCTGTTGTCCTCGCGTTATTAGCTGTTGACCTCGCGTTATTAGCTGTTGACTTCGCGGTATAAGCTGTTTTCCTCGCGTTATTATCTGTTGGCCTCGTGTTATTTTCTGTAGACCACGTGTTATTATCTGTTGACCTCGCATTATTAGCTGTTGACCTCGCGTTATTAGCTGTTGACTTCGCGTTATTTGCTGTTGTCCTCGCGTTATTATCTGTTGTCCTCGTGTTATTATCTGTTGTCCTCGCGTTATTAACTGTTCACCTCGCGTTATTAGCTGTTGACATCGTGGTATTAGCTATTGTCCTCGTGTTATTAGCTGTTGACATCGCGTTATTAGCTGTTGACCTCGCGTTATTAGCTGTTGACCTCGCGTTATTAGCTGTTGACCTCGCGTCATAAGCGGTTGACCTTGCGTTATTAGCTGTTGTCCTCGCGTTATTAGCTGTTGACCTCGCGTTATTAGCTGTTGTCCTCGCGTTATTAGCTGTTGACCTCGAGTTATTAGTTGTTGACTTCGCGGTATAAGCTGTTGTCCTCGCGTTATTATCTGTTGTCCTCGTGTTATTTTCTGTTGACCACGTGTTATTATCTGTTGACCTCGCATTATTAGCTGTTGATCTCGCGTTATTAGCTGTTGACTTCGCGTTATTAGCTGTTGTACTCGCGTTATTAGCTGTAGACCACGCGTTATTAGCTGTTGTCCTCGTGTTATTAGCTGTTGACCTCGCGTTATTAGCGGTTGACCTTGCGTTATTAGCTGTTGTCCTCGCGTTATTAGCTGTTGACCTCGAGTTATTAGCTGTTGTCCTCGCGTTATTATCTGTTGACCTCGTGTTATTACCAGTTGTCTTCGCGTTATTATCTGTTATCCTCGCGTTATTATCTGTTGAGCTCGTGTTATTAGCTGTTGACCTCGGATTATTATCTATTGTCCTCGCGTTATTAACTGTTGTCCTCGTGTTATTAGCTGTTGACTTCGCGTTATTTGCTATTGTCCTCGCGTTATAATCTGTTGTTCTCGTGTTATAATCTGTTGACATCGCGTTGTTATGTGTTGTCCTCGCGTTATTATCTGTTGTCCTCGCGCTATTAACTGTTGTCCTCGCGTTATTTGCTGTTGACTTAGCGTTATTATCTGTTGACCTCGCGTTATTAGCGGTGTTCCTCGCGTTATTAGCTGTTGACCTCTCGTTATTAGCGGTGTTCCTTGCGTTATTAGATGTTGACCTCGCGTTATTAGGTGTTGACTTGGCATTATAAGCTGTTGTCCTCGCGTTATTATCTGTTAGTAGTGTAAACCGGGCCAATGACCGGCAATTTTGATTTTTTCCCATGCCGGTCATTGGCCCCTGGGTTTTTCGAACTTTTTTTCCCATGCCGGTCATTGGCCCCTGGGTTTTACGAACTGTTTTCACCATGCCGGTCATTGGCCCCTGGGTTTTACGAACTGTTTTCACCATGCCGGTCATTGGCCCCTAGGTTTTACGAACTGTGTTCACCATGCCGGTCTATGGCCCCTGGGTTTTACGAACTTTTTTTCTCCATGCCGGTCATTGGCCCCTGCCATTTTCGCTCAAGGGGATTAAACGGCCGCCTTCAGTCATCCCCAAATTTCGTTAGCTTAGTGACCCTGCACAGGCATGTTAAAGGGGATTAAAAAGCCGGTCATTGGCCCCAGGGTTTTCTCGAATTTTCTTTCATGGCCTGACCCATGCACAGGCATAGCCAATGGTCAATGACGTCATCAACTTACCTCGGGATTAAAAGGCCGGCTCCTGGCCCCATCATATTTCGTTGCCCCGGTGATATTTTCACTCCCCGTCTGTGTCCGTTTTCTAAGTTGTTTCGAAGTCATTGACATTTAACCGACGGCCCCTACTTGGCCTCATGTTTTTTCGTTACCCCACCGGGTGATTGCCTTGTAGTCCATGAAATTTCTCTCAAGGGGATTAAAAGGTCCCTTGTAGTCATACATGTTTTTGGTTACCCCTGGGTAGTCCAAGCACAGGCATCGCTAATAGTCAATGACGTCATCAGCTAGCCAGTCACCCCGTCTTCATCTTCCCTAAATAAGACCGTTTTCTGTTATAGTGTATTTATTTCCATTTTCAATATTTATAGCAAAGGGGATTAAAATACTGCCTTCTGTCAAGCCTAATGTGCAATGGCGTTAACGATTATAAGCTCGTTTTTCTCAATAAGGTGTTGCCGTACTGTTTCCCATTGTCTAAGATCATTTTATAGCTAAGATTACATAATAATAACATAAGAAATGAGTTCAAACCCTGTTACAGAACCAGTACTTACCCAGGTCTTTTTCCTAAATCTATAACTTATTCCAATTTATGTCCATTGTTTCATGTTCTGTATAGTGTTGATAATTTTAATAGTCTATTAATATTCCCCCTTTATCATGTCCATTCATTCACAGCTCTATCATGTCACCTCTATTTCTTTTCCTTTCTAGAGAACGTAATTTAAGCTTTGTCAATCTTTCTTCAGAGATTGCTTATTGAGCATAGGGCAAAATAAAAATGAAAACTTACTATCTCTCATTTGTATGAAAACAGACCCCTGCCAGGCGTAGTGACTTCAATGCGATTTCAGTACTAATCCAATATTACTGTAAAAACTAACAGTCCCTTGCCAGGCATGGTGACTTCAATGCGATTTCAGTACTAATCCAACATTACTGTATAAACTAACAGTCCCCTGCCAGGCATGGTAACTTCAATGAAAAGCAAGCCTCTCATGTTTTGAAATAAGGCCTTCGTTTCTGACGTCATCATCCCTAATGTGGCGCGAGGCGCGCTAAATGCGGATCCCAGGAGGTTCACACATAAGTGTGAACTCTTAATCAGGCTTAATACCTCACCTATACTCTATGCTTCATCAGAGTTGATATTCAGCTACAATAGCTCGTATTTTCGCTCATTGCTTATATTTTCTGTTATTCATAAACCCGATCAAACCTTCCTAACCTAACCTAACCTAACATATTATTTATAACAAACAAATACATTCTACAGAACAGTTATTGTTGTTGTTTTAGTGACATCGTGAAAAGCGACCTCAGGTATAGGGACAATGTATTGATGGTCATTAGCATATAGGTGTGAAGGTATTACAGTACCTTACTGGTCAACTATGTATGTACATCACCAGACAACCATGCGCCCTTTGGCGTCCTACTTGCATGTGTATTTAATGTTATTATTCAAAAATGACTAGACTATCCATCCCCACCTATCCTAATCAGAGGTTTAAGAACATACATTTTAGTCATCCACAACTGTAATCATATTCAGTGATAAGTTCGAAAGTATAACAGAAGCCCAAATGTCGTACTGCAATTTAAGCAGAATCGTACATCTGGAAGCATAGCAGGTGAGCTGAACATAAGAATAAAGGTAACTGCAGAGGTCCTATTGGCCCATACGAGGCAGCTCCTATATATTTCCACCCAATCTCATTCATGTCCACCCTATGCTTAAAACAACCCAAGGGATCCCACTTTAAGTATTAGTTTACAATAATAGTTTTAATAAATAGCTCTTATTCTAGTTTTATACACAACAGCAATTATGAAACCCTATAGCTAGATATTCTACTATAATCCACAAGTAGTTACCACACATCTGGCAGTACAGTGGATTAGTGGCTGTGTTCATAGGCTAGTCAACTGTCCTCACATCCATCAAATAGATATCCAAATGTCGCACCTCAATTCATCCATCTAGCTGGATGTTAGCCACTATATTCATAGGCTAATCATTTCTACACCTCAAAAAATCCTAGTCTTGCTACGCAAATCAGCTAACTTGTTTCTAAACCAACACTCGCAAATACAATCATGCATACCTACACATACTTCAAAACCTATGCATTCATAGAGAATAGCCTAGTTTTTTGCCACCATTTCCCCATTAATCAGATGTAATTTATGCCATACACACAGAAAATACAGCATTAACACACCAAATATGCCATTTATGCACAAAATATATTATTTACACTCAAAATATACCATCACACAAAAAAATATGAGATTTTCATACAAAATATGTCAGTTGCAAACAAAAATATACCATTTACACAATATTGCATGTACACTCAGAGTATGACATTTACACAAAGTACGGTATTTTGCACAAATATATCAAAAGTCTTATGCATTTAGACAATCAAAAATGCGCTTTCACTAAAATTACACAATTTCACAAACGTAATTTTCACAAAATACCCACACATTGTCTCATAAACCAAAATACACTTACACCATGAAGATCTATTTTATCAAATTACAGAGCTTACACAAAATACACAATTTTCACACACAAATACAGTTGCACCAGTTCCACTTCAACAAATTAAAAACACAACTTGCATAAATGCACTATTATCACAAAAATTATTATAAAACATGGACATTTATTACACAGTTTGTGTAATTATTTTACATCTTTGCACAATTAATACAAGAAAACTTGCTATATAATTACTCAGCTTGCACAATGACAATCAATACGCAAAGATATAAATAAACAATTCGTCCATATGCAATTACACAACATGCGCAATTAATACACAACTTATACAATATTACACATCTTTCATAATTATTACACACAACTTGCACAAATGCATATCTAGCACAAATACGTACAATACATAACTACCCCAAATATGAAAATACACAACTAGCATAAATACACGATTTACACAAATACAATTGCGACATTTACACAACTTGCTCAAAAATATAATCAATACACAACTTACCAAAATATGAACAATACATAACTAGCACATATTCATTAAATACACAACAATGCAATTTCCTCAAATGCACATACAAAAACATATACAATTAATACATACAACTTTCACAAAACAATACACAATTTATAGAAATATAATCAATACATAATTTCAATAATCATACAACTTATGCAAAATACATAATCTGCACAATTAATACACAAGTATATTCATTGTGCTATACATGTACAAACACAACCAACTGGGTCAAACAATACACAATTTGCATTATATTTTTCTAAGTATATTTAGGACATTAATTATAATATGCTGAGTTTAACCAACTCCCCAAAAGTCAGAATTTCACATATAAAAATGGTTCATATAACTTCCGATAAGCTCAATATATAACACATTCTTTTCCATTAAGATATCAACATTATTAGTGCTAAACTATTCATCTAACATATGTCCACTATTTTTATGTATTATTTATACCTTCCTTGTTACATTCTCTCCAATCAGACCACCATATTTATGTATTTATTCAAACCATCTAACAGACATATTTGTTCTAGCTTTAGTTATGTTAGGGCAGGTGGGGTTAGGTTGAGTCAGTATTTTCTATGATAATTTTAGACAAATTTGCTATATCTTATCAAAATGCATCTTGTTAAAACTTAAATTCATCTAAATCTATCAAAAATATACTTATACTACGCAAATTTGACTAAATTCAACCTAGCTAAACTAACTAAATATGAGCATCCCATATCCTCACATACAAGCCTATGTCGCCTCTGTCCATACATTATATGAGTCTGCCATATAGCGCGAACCCCAAATAGGAAAATTTACACTATTTCATAAACATACTAGTTCATTACCCTAAGATATTATATATGTCCTTCCCTACACGACCTCACCTAACCTGACCTAGCATATCCAACCCTGGATTTGTCAAAGTTTGCGAAATTTATGCTATGCCACCTAAATTTCACCAAATTTAAGGCAATTTCCGCCAAATATACCCAAATGTTGCGTAGCATAGCACTGCCAAAGCCCATTTTCTCCTATTCCATACTACCCTACACAACCTCACCTAACCTGACCTAGCATAACCAAACCTGGATTTGGTTAAAGTCTGCGAAATTCATGCTATGCCACCTAAATTTGACCAAATATACCCAAATGTTTCATATCACAGCACTGCCAAAGCCCATTTTTACCTACATTTTCTCCTATTCCATCCTACCCTATGCAACCTTACCTAACCTATCCTACCATATCCAAACCTAGATTTGGTTAAAGTCTGCGAAATTTAAGCTATCCCACCTAAATTCGATCTAATTTAAGGCAATTCCCACCAAATATCCCCAAATGTTGTGTATCACAGCACTGCCAAAGCCCATTTTTACCTACATTTTCTCCTATTCCATCCTACCCTACGCAACCTTAACTAACCTATCCTAGTATATCCAAACCTAGATTTGGTTAAAGTCGGCGAAATTTAAGTTATCCCATATAAATTCGACCTAATTTAAGGCAATTCCCACCAAATATCCCCCAAATGTTGTGTATCACAGCACTGCCTAAGCCCATTTTTACCTACATTTTCTTCTATTCCATCCTACCCTACGCAACCTTACCTAACCTATCCTAGCATATCCAAACCTAGATTTGGTTAAAGTCGGAGAAATTTAAGTTATCCCATATAAATTTGACCTAATTTTAGACAATTTCCACCAAATATACCCAAAAATGTTTTTGGAACATAGCACGGCCAAAGCTCATTTTAGCTGAGTTTTCACCTATTCCAACCTGCCCTAGACAACCCTACCCAGCCTCTCCTGGCATATCCAAAGTCAGATTTGCTTATAGTTGGCAAAATGTATGCCTTTCCCACCTAAATTTAACCTAATTTAAGCCAATTTCCACCGAATATACCCAAATGTTTTGTATCTTAGCATAGCCAAAGTTCATTTCACCCAAGTTTTCACCTATTCCATCTTACCTTACACAGCCTTACCTAACCTGACCTAGCATATCCCAAGCTAGATTTTATTAGAGTTCGTGAAATTTATGCTTACTCACCTAAATTCAGCCTAATTTAAGACAATTTCTACCCAATATACCCAAAATGTTTTGTTACATAGCTCAGCCAAAGACCATTTTAGCCGAGTTTTCACATATTCCAACCTACCCTACATAGCCTTACCTATCCCTGACCTAGCAGATTTGATTAAAGTTGGGGAAATTTATGCTATCGCCATCAAATTGGAGACAATTTCCACCAAATATGCCTAAATGTTGTGTATCATAGCACAGCCAAAACCCATTTTACCCACATTTTCACCCATTTCCATCTAAACCTGGACCTAGCCTCTGATACTACATATACTCAGAGAAGTGATGTTTTTTGGATATGAACCTAAATGCCTGTGCCTAACCTGCAAGAGTCTTGGAGCTTAGTTGAATATTTCTTCGAAAACTGAAGTTTTGGATATGAACCTATCCGCACTGTGCCTAACCTGCTAGGATCTTTGTTGAACATTGTAACCATATTCATAGAAAAGTGATGTTTTGGATATGGACCTAACAGCCCCTCTCCTTTAAAACTTGGAACTGTGTTCAATATTGTAGATATAGTGTTGGGTATGTGTTTTGTTTTTACACATCAACCCAACCGTCCTGGACCTAACCTCCCTTCATCTAACTTCAAATTTATCGTAAATATGGAAGGACGTGTTGTTTTTGCATCAACCCAACCGTCCTGGACCTAACCTCCCTTCATCTAACTTCAAATTTATCGTAAATATGGAAGGACGTGTTGTTTGTGCATCAACCCAATCGTCCTTGACCTAACCTCCATTTATCAAACTTCAAATTTATCATAAATATGGGAGGACCGTGTTATTTGTGCATCAACCCACCCATCCTGGGCCTAACCTCCCTTTATCTAACTTCAAATTTATTGTATTTATGGGAAGAAGGTGTTGTTTATGCATCAACCCAACCGCCCTGGACCTAACCTCTGATACACGAATCTTGGTTCAACATTGCATCATACTCGTAGCATATTTTTTTCACATAATTCAACCATCCTCAACCTAGCCTCTATTACCTGGGGGAGGGAGGTTAATGGAAAATATGATAATAATGGGAATTTTCTCTACATCAGTTCAACTTAACCATCCTTAACCTAACCTTAGCTAGAAAGGGACATAACTCACCAAAACTATTTAATTACCATTTACCTTATTTTCCTTATCCTAACCCATAACCAGAGGGTTTAGACCCCCCTTTACCTCGAAATTAGAGTACAGGGTTAAATTAGGGAATGTTAGGTTTATGTGTGAAAATATATTCCTACCTTAAATATATAGTATAATTTCGAGGTAAAGGGGGGTCTAAACCCTCTGGTGTTATTACCTGTTGACCTCGTGTTATTATCTGCTGTCCTCAGGTTATTATCTGTTGACTTCGTGTTATTATCTATTGACCTCGTGTTATTATCTGTTGTCTTCGCGTTATAATCTGTTGTCGTCGCATTATTATCTGTTGAACTCGTGTTAATATATGTTGTCCTCGCATTATCTCTTGTCCTTCCGTTATTAACTGTTGTCCTCGTGTTATTATCTGTTGTCCTCGTGTTATTATCTGTTGTCTTCGCGTTATTATCTGTTGTACTTGCGTTATTAACTGTGGTCTTCGTGTTATTAGCTGTTGACCTCGCGTTACTAGCTGTTGTCCTCATGTTATTAGCTGTTGACCTCATAATATTAGCTGTTGACTTCGCGTTATTAGCTGTTGTCCTCGCGTTATTATCTGTTGTATTCGTGGTATTATCTGTTGTCCTTGCGTTAATAACTGTTGACCTCGCGTTATTAGCTGTTGACCTCGCGGTATTAGCTGTTGTCTTCGTGGTATTATGTGTTGTCCTCGCGTTATTAACTGTTGTCCTCGTTTTACTAGCTGTTGACCTCACGTTATTAGCTGTTGACTTGCGATATTTGCTGTAGACCTCGCGTTATTAGCTGTTGCCTTTGCGTTATTAACTGTTGACCTCGCGTTATTAGCGGTGTTCCAAGCGTTATTAGCTGTTGACCTCGCGTTGTTAGCGGTGTTCCTCGCGTTATTAGCTGTTGACCTCGCGTTATTAGCTGTTGACCTCGTGTTATTATCTGTTGACCTCGCATTATTAGCTGTTGACCTCGCGTTATTAGGTGTTGACTTCGCGTTATTAGCTGGTGTCCTCGCGTTATTATCTGTTGTCCTCGTGTAATTATCTGTTGTCCTCGCGTTATTAATTGATGACCACGCGTTATTAACTGATGAAATCGTGGTATTAGCTGTTGTCCTGGTGTTATTAGCTGTTGACCTCGCGTTATTAGCTGTTGACCTCGCGTTATTAGTTGTTGTTCTCGCGTTATTAGCTGTTGAGCTCGCGTTATTAGCTGTTGTCCTCGTGTTATTAGCTGTTGACCTCGCGTTATTAGCTGTTGACTTCGCGTTATTAGCTATTGTCCTCGCGGTATTACCTGTTGTCCTCGTGGTATTATTAGTTGTCCTTGTGTTATTATCTGTTGTCCTCGCGTTATTATCTGTTGTCTTTGCGTTATTAGCTGTTGTCCTAGCGTTATTAACTGTTGTCCTTGTGTTATTAGCTGCTGACCTCGCGTTACTAGCTGTTGACCTTGCGTTATTAGCTGTTGTCCTCTTGTTATTATCTGTTGTCTTCGCGGTATTAACTATTGGCCTCGTTTTATTCGCTTTTGACCTCGCGTTATTAGCTGTTGACTTGCGATATTAGCTGTTGACCTCGCGTTATTAGCTGTTGACTTCGCGTTATAAGCTGTTGTCCTCGCGTTATTAGCTGTTGTCCTCGTGGTATTATCTGTTGACCTCGTGTTATTATCTGTTGACCTCGCATTATTTGCTGTTGACCTCGCGTTATTAGCTTTTGACATCGCGTTATTAGCTGGTGTCCTCGCGTTATTATATGTTGTCCTCGCGTTATTAACAGTTGACCTGGCGTTATTAGCTGTTGACATCGTGGTATTAGCTATTGTCCTCGTGTTATGAGCTGTTGACCTCGCGTTAATAGCTGATGACCTCGCGTTATTAGCTGTTGACCTCGCGTTATTAGCTGTTGTCCTCGTGTTTTTAGCTGTTGACCTCGCGTTATTAGCTGTTGTCCTCGTGTTATTAGCTTTTGACCTCGCGTTATTAGCGGTTGACCTTGCGTTATTAGCTGTTGTCCTCGCGTTATTATCTGTTGTCCCCGTGTTATTATCTGTTGTCCTCGAGGTATTATCTGTTGTCCTCGCGTTATTAACTGTTGATCTTGCATTATTAGCTGTTGACCTCGTGGTATTATTTGTTGTCCTCGCGTTATAAACTGTTGTCCTCGTGTTATTAGCTGTTGTCCTCGCGTTATTAACTATTGTCCTCGTGTTATTACCTGTTGACCTCGCGTTATTAGCTGTTGAATTCTGCGTTATTAGCTGTTGATCTCGCTTTATTATCTGTTGTCCTCGTGTTATTATCTGTTGTCCTCGCTTTATTAACTGTTTTCCTCGTTTTATTAGCTATGACCTCGCGTTATTAGCTGTTGACCTCGCGTTATTAGCTGTTGACCTCGCGTTATTAGCTGTTGTCCTCGCGTTATTAGCTGTTGACCTCGCGTTATTAGCTGTTGACTTCGCGGTATAAGCTGTTTTCCTCGCGTTATTATCTGTTGGCCTCGTGTTATTTTCTGTAGACCACGTGTTATTATCTGTTGACCTCGCATTATTAGCTGTTGACCTCGCGTTATTAGCTGTTGACTTCGCGTTATTTGCTGTTGTCCTCGCGTTATTATCTGTTGTCCTCGTGTTATTATCTGTTGTCCTCGCGTTATTAACTGTTCACCTCGCGTTATTAGCTGTTGACATCGTGGTATTAGCTATTGTCCTCGTGTTATTAGCTGTTGACATCGCGTTATTAGCTGTTGACCTCGCGTTATTAGCTGTTGACCTCGCGTTATTAGCTGTTGACCTCGCGTCATAAGCGGTTGACCTTGCGTTATTAGCTGTTGTCCTCGCGTTATTAGCTGTTGACCTCGCGTTATTAGCTGTTGTCCTCGCGTTATTAGCTGTTGACCTCGAGTTATTAGTTGTTGACTTCGCGGTATAAGCTGTTGTCCTCGCGTTATTATCTGTTGTCCTCGTGTTATTTTCTGTTGACCACGTGTTATTATCTGTTGACCTCGCATTATTAGCTGTTGATCTCGCGTTATTAGCTGTTGACTTCGCGTTATTAGCTGTTGTACTCGCGTTATTAGCTGTAGACCACGCGTTATTAGCTGTTGTCCTCGTGTTATTAGCTGTTGACCTCGCGTTATTAGCGGTTGACCTTGCGTTATTAGCTGTTGTCCTCGCGTTATTAGCTGTTGACCTCGAGTTATTAGCTGTTGTCCTCGCGTTATTATCTGTTGACCTCGTGTTATTACCAGTTGTCTTCGCGTTATTATCTGTTATCCTCGCGTTATTATCTGTTGAGCTCGTGTTATTAGCTGTTGACCTCGGATTATTATCTATTGTCCTCGCGTTATTAACTGTTGTCCTCGTGTTATTAGCTGTTGACTTCGCGTTATTTGCTATTGTCCTCGCGTTATAATCTGTTGTTCTCGTGTTATAATCTGTTGACATCGCGTTGTTATGTGTTGTCCTCGCGTTATTATCTGTTGTCCTCGCGCTATTAACTGTTGTCCTCGCGTTATTTGCTGTTGACTTAGCGTTATTATCTGTTGACCTCGCGTTATTAGCGGTGTTCCTCGCGTTATTAGCTGTTGACCTCTCGTTATTAGCGGTGTTCCTTGCGTTATTAGATGTTGACCTCGCGTTATTAGGTGTTGACTTGGCATTATAAGCTGTTGTCCTCGCGTTATTATCTGTTAGTAGTGTAAACCGGGCCAATGACCGGCAATTTTGATTTTTTCCCATGCCGGTCATTGGCCCCTGGGTTTTTCGAACTTTTTTTCCCATGCCGGTCATTGGCCCCTGGGTTTTACGAACTGTTTTCACCATGCCGGTCATTGGCCCCTGGGTTTTACGAACTGTTTTCACCATGCCGGTCATTGGCCCCTAGGTTTTACGAACTGTGTTCACCATGCCGGTCTATGGCCCCTGGGTTTTACGAACTTTTTTTCTCCATGCCGGTCATTGGCCCCTGCCATTTTCGCTCAAGGGGATTAAACGGCCGCCTTCAGTCATCCCCAAATTTCGTTAGCTTAGTGACCCTGCACAGGCATGTTAAAGGGGATTAAAAAGCCGGTCATTGGCCCCAGGGTTTTCTCGAATTTTCTTTCATGGCCTGACCCATGCACAGGCATAGCCAATGGTCAATGACGTCATCAACTTACCTCGGGATTAAAAGGCCGGCTCCTGGCCCCATCATATTTCGTTGCCCCGGTGATATTTTCACTCCCCGTCTGTGTCCGTTTTCTAAGTTGTTTCGAAGTCATTGACATTTAACCGACGGCCCCTACTTGGCCTCATGTTTTTTCGTTACCCCACCGGGTGATTGCCTTGTAGTCCATGAAATTTCTCTCAAGGGGATTAAAAGGTCCCTTGTAGTCATACATGTTTTTGGTTACCCCTGGGTAGTCCAAGCACAGGCATCGCTAATAGTCAATGACGTCATCAGCTAGCCAGTCACCCCGTCTTCATCTTCCCTAAATAAGACCGTTTTCTGTTATAGTGTATTTATTTCCATTTTCAATATTTATAGCAAAGGGGATTAAAATACTGCCTTCTGTCAAGCCTAATGTGCAATGGCGTTAACGATTATAAGCTCGTTTTTCTCAATAAGGTGTTGCCGTACTGTTTCCCATTGTCTAAGATCATTTTATAGCTAAGATTACATAATAATAACATAAGAAATGAGTTCAAACCCTGTTACAGAACCAGTACTTACCCAGGTCTTTTTCCTAAATCTATAACTTATTCCAATTTATGTCCATTGTTTCATGTTCTGTATAGTGTTGATAATTTTAATAGTCTATTAATATTCCCCCTTTATCATGTCCATTCATTCACAGCTCTATCATGTCACCTCTATTTCTTTTCCTTTCTAGAGAACGTAATTTAAGCTTTGTCAATCTTTCTTCAGAGATTGCTTATTGAGCATAGGGCAAAATAAAAATGAAAACTTACTATCTCTCATTTGTATGAAAACAGACCCCTGCCAGGCGTAGTGACTTCAATGCGATTTCAGTACTAATCCAATATTACTGTAAAAACTAACAGTCCCTTGCCAGGCATGGTGACTTCAATGCGATTTCAGTACTAATCCAACATTACTGTATAAACTAACAGTCCCCTGCCAGGCATGGTAACTTCAATGAAAAGCAAGCCTCTCATGTTTTGAAATAAGGCCTTCGTTTCTGACGTCATCATCCCTAATGTGGCGCGAGGCGCGCTAAATGCGGATCCCAGGAGGTTCACACATAAGTGTGAACTCTTAATCAGGCTTAATACCTCACCTATACTCTATGCTTCATCAGAGTTGATATTCAGCTACAATAGCTCGTATTTTCGCTCATTGCTTATATTTTCTGTTATTCATAAACCCGATCAAACCTTCCTAACCTAACCTAACCTAACATATTATTTATAACAAACAAATACATTCTACAGAACAGTTATTGTTGTTGTTTAGTGACATCGTGAAAAGCGACCTCAGGTATAGGGACAATGTATTGATGGTCATTAGCATATAGGTGTGAAGGTATTACAGTACCTTACTGGTCAACTATGTATGACATCACCAGACAACCAATGCGCCCTTTGGCGTCCTACTTGCATGTGTATTTAATGTTATTATTCAAAAATGACTAGACTATCCATCCCCACCTATCCTAATCAGAGGTTTAAGAACATACATTTTAGTCATCCACAACTGTAATCATTATTCAGTGATAAGTTCGAAAGTATAACAGAAGCCCAAATGTCGTACTGCAATTTAAGCAGAATCGTACATCTGGAAGCATAGCAGGTGAGCTGAACATAAGAATAAAGGTAACTGCAGAGGTCCTATTGGCCCATACGAGGCAGCTCCTATATATTTCCACCCAATCTCATTCATGTCCACCCTATGCTTAAAACAACCCAAGGGATCCCACTTTAAGTATTAGTTTACAATAATAGTTTTAATAAATAGCTCTTATTCTAGTTTTATACACAACAGCAATTATGAAACCCTATAGCTAGATATTCTACTATAATCCACAAGTAGTTACCACACATCTGGCAGTACAGTGGATTAGTGGCTGTGTTCATAGGCTAGTCAACTGTCCTCACATCCATCAAATAGATATCCAAATGTCGCACCTCAATTCATCCATCTAGCTGGATGTTAGCCACTATATTCATAGGCTAATCATTTCTACACCTCAAAAAATCCTAGTCTTGCTACGCAAATCAGCTAACTTGTTTCTAAACCAACACTCGCAAATACAATCATGCATACCTACACATACTTCAAAACCTATGCATTCATAGAGAATAGCCTAGTTTTTTGCCACCATTTCCCCATTAATCAGATGTAATTTATGCCATACACACAGAAAATACAGCATTAACACACCAAATATGCCATTTATGCACAAAATATATTATTTACACTCAAAATATACCATCACACAAAAAAATATGAGATTTTCATACAAAATATGTCAGTTGCAAACAAAAATATACCATTTACACAATATTGCATGTACACTCAGAGTATGACATTTACACAAAGTACGGTATTTTGCACAAATATATCAAAAGTCTTATGCATTTAGACAATCAAAAATGCGCTTTCACTAAAATTACACAATTTCACAAACGTAATTTTCACAAAATACCCACACATTGTCTCATAAACCAAAATACACTTACACCATGAAGATCTATTTTATCAAATTACAGAGCTTACACAAAATACACAATTTTCACACACAAATACAGTTGCACCAGTTCCACTTCAACAAATTAAAAACACAACTTGCATAAATGCACTATTATCACAAAAATTATTATAAAACATGGACATTTATTACACAGTTTGTGTAATTATTTTACATCTTTGCACAATTAATACAAGAAAACTTGCTATATAATTACTCAGCTTGCACAATGACAATCAATACGCAAAGATATAAATAAACAATTCGTCCATATGCAATTACACAACATGCGCAATTAATACACAACTTATACAATATTACACATCTTTCATAATTATTACACACAACTTGCACAAATGCATATCTAGCACAAATACGTACAATACATAACTACCCCAAATATGAAAATACACAACTAGCATAAATACACGATTTACACAAATACAATTGCGACATTTACACAACTTGCTCAAAAATATAATCAATACACAACTTACCAAAATATGAACAATACATAACTAGCACATATTCATTAAATACACAACAATGCAATTTCCTCAAATGCACATACAAAAACATATACAATTAATACATACAACTTTCACAAAACAATACACAATTTATAGAAATATAATCAATACATAATTTCAATAATCATACAACTTATGCAAAATACATAATCTGCACAATTAATACACAAGTATATTCATTGTGCTATACATGTACAAACACAACCAACTGGGTCAAACAATACACAATTTGCATTATATTTTTCTAAGTATATTTAGGACATTAATTATAATATGCTGAGTTTAACCAACTCCCCAAAAGTCAGAATTTCACATATAAAAATGGTTCATATAACTTCCGATAAGCTCAATATATAACACATTCTTTTCCATTAAGATATCAACATTATTAGTGCTAAACTATTCATCTAACATATGTCCACTATTTTTATGTATTATTTATACCTTCCTTGTTACATTCTCTCCAATCAGACCACCATATTTATGTATTTATTCAAACCATCTAACAGACATATTTGTTCTAGCTTTAGTTATGTTAGGGCAGGTGGGGTTAGGTTGAGTCAGTATTTTCTATGATAATTTTAGACAAATTTGCTATATCTTATCAAAATGCATCTTGTTAAAACTTAAATTCATCTAAATCTATCAAAAATATACTTATACTACGCAAATTTGACTAAATTCAACCTAGCTAAACTAACTAAATATGAGCATCCCATATCCTCACATACAAGCCTATGTCGCCTCTGTCCATACATTATATGAGTCTGCCATATAGCGCGAACCCCAAATAGGAAAATTTACACTATTTCATAAACATACTAGTTCATTACCCTAAGATATTATATATGTCCTTCCCTACACGACCTCACCTAACCTGACCTAGCATATCCAACCCTGGATTTGTCAAAGTTTGCGAAATTTATGCTATGCCACCTAAATTTCACCAAATTTAAGGCAATTTCCGCCAAATATACCCAAATGTTGCGTAGCATAGCACTGCCAAAGCCCATTTTCTCCTATTCCATACTACCCTACACAACCTCACCTAACCTGACCTAGCATAACCAAACCTGGATTTGGTTAAAGTCTGCGAAATTCATGCTATGCCACCTAAATTTGACCAAATATACCCAAATGTTTCATATCACAGCACTGCCAAAGCCCATTTTTACCTACATTTTCTCCTATTCCATCCTACCCTATGCAACCTTACCTAACCTATCCTACCATATCCAAACCTAGATTTGGTTAAAGTCTGCGAAATTTAAGCTATCCCACCTAAATTCGATCTAATTTAAGGCAATTCCCACCAAATATCCCCAAATGTTGTGTATCACAGCACTGCCAAAGCCCATTTTTACCTACATTTTCTCCTATTCCATCCTACCCTACGCAACCTTAACTAACCTATCCTAGTATATCCAAACCTAGATTTGGTTAAAGTCGGCGAAATTTAAGTTATCCCATATAAATTCGACCTAATTTAAGGCAATTCCCACCAAATATCCCCCAAATGTTGTGTATCACAGCACTGCCTAAGCCCATTTTTACCTACATTTTCTTCTATTCCATCCTACCCTACGCAACCTTACCTAACCTATCCTAGCATATCCAAACCTAGATTTGGTTAAAGTCGGAGAAATTTAAGTTATCCCATATAAATTTGACCTAATTTTAGACAATTTCCACCAAATATACCCAAAAATGTTTTTGGAACATAGCACGGCCAAAGCTCATTTTAGCTGAGTTTTCACCTATTCCAACCTGCCCTAGACAACCCTACCCAGCCTCTCCTGGCATATCCAAAGTCAGATTTGCTTATAGTTGGCAAAATGTATGCCTTTCCCACCTAAATTTAACCTAATTTAAGCCAATTTCCACCGAATATACCCAAATGTTTTGTATCTTAGCATAGCCAAAGTTCATTTCACCCAAGTTTTCACCTATTCCATCTTACCTTACACAGCCTTACCTAACCTGACCTAGCATATCCCAAGCTAGATTTTATTAGAGTTCGTGAAATTTATGCTTACTCACCTAAATTCAGCCTAATTTAAGACAATTTCTACCCAATATACCCAAAATGTTTTGTTACATAGCTCAGCCAAAGACCATTTTAGCCGAGTTTTCACATATTCCAACCTACCCTACATAGCCTTACCTATCCCTGACCTAGCAGATTTGATTAAAGTTGGGGAAATTTATGCTATCGCCATCAAATTGGAGACAATTTCCACCAAATATGCCTAAATGTTGTGTATCATAGCACAGCCAAAACCCATTTTACCCACATTTTCACCCATTTCCATCTAAACCTGGACCTAGCCTCTGATACTACATATACTCAGAGAAGTGATGTTTTTTGGATATGAACCTAAATGCCTGTGCCTAACCTGCAAGAGTCTTGGAGCTTAGTTGAATATTTCTTCGAAAACTGAAGTTTTGGATATGAACCTATCCGCACTGTGCCTAACCTGCTAGGATCTTTGTTGAACATTGTAACCATATTCATAGAAAAGTGATGTTTTGGATATGGACCTAACAGCCCCTCTCCTTTAAAACTTGGAACTGTGTTCAATATTGTAGATATAGTGTTGGGTATGTGTTTTGTTTTTACACATCAACCCAACCGTCCTGGACCTAACCTCCCTTCATCTAACTTCAAATTTATCGTAAATATGGAAGGACGTGTTGTTTTTGCATCAACCCAACCGTCCTGGACCTAACCTCCCTTCATCTAACTTCAAATTTATCGTAAATATGGAAGGACGTGTTGTTTGTGCATCAACCCAATCGTCCTTGACCTAACCTCCATTTATCAAACTTCAAATTTATCATAAATATGGGAGGACCGTGTTATTTGTGCATCAACCCACCCATCCTGGGCCTAACCTCCCTTTATCTAACTTCAAATTTATTGTATTTATGGGAAGAAGGTGTTGTTTATGCATCAACCCAACCGCCCTGGACCTAACCTCTGATACACGAATCTTGGTTCAACATTGCATCATACTCGTAGCATATTTTTTTCACATAATTCAACCATCCTCAACCTAGCCTCTATTACCTGGGGGAGGGAGGTTAATGGAAAATATGATAATAATGGGAATTTTCTCTACATCAGTTCAACTTAACCATCCTTAACCTAACCTTAGCTAGAAAGGGACATAACTCACCAAAACTATTTAATTACCATTTACCTTATTTTCCTTATCCTAACCCATAACCAGAGGGTTTAGACCCCCCTTTACCTCGAAATTAGAGTACAGGGTTAAATTAGGGAATGTTAGGTTTATGTGTGAAAATATATTCCTACCTTAAATATATAGTATAATTTCGAGGTAAAGGGGGGTCTAAACCCTCTGGTTATGGGTTAGGATAAGGAAAATAAGGTAAATGGTAATTAAATAGTTTTGGTGAGTTATGTCCCTTTTTAGCTAAGGTTAGGTTAAGGATGGTTAAGTTGAACTGATGTAGAGAAAATTCCCATTATTATCATATTTTCCATTAACCTCCCTCCCCCAGGTAATAGAGGCTAGGTTGAGGATGGTTGAATTATGTGAAAAAAATATGCTACGAGTATGATGCAATGTTGAACCAAGATTCGTGTATCAGAGGTTAGGTCCAGGGCGGTTGGGTTGATGCATAAACAACACCTTCTTCCCATAAATACAATAAATTTGAAGTTAGATAAAGGGAGGTTAGGCCCAGGATGGGTGGGTTGATGCACAAATAACACGGTCCTCCCATATTTATGATAAATTTGAAGTTTGATAAATGGAGGTTAGGTCAAGGACGATTGGGTTGATGCACAAACAACACGTCCTTCCATATTTACGATAAATTTGAAGTTAGATGAAGGGAGGTTAGGTCCAGGACGGTTGGGTTGATGCAAAAACAACACGTCCTTCCATATTTACGATAAATTTGAAGTTAGATGAAGGGAGGTTAGGTCCAGGACGGTTGGGTTGATGTGTAAAAACAAAACACATACCCAACACTATATCTACAATATTGAACACAGTTCCAAGTTTTAAAGGAGAGGGGCTGTTAGGTCCATATCCAAAACATCACTTTTCTATGAATATGGTTACAATGTTCAACAAAGATCCTAGCAGGTTAGGCACAGTGCGGATAGGTTCATATCCAAAACTTCAGTTTTCGAAGAAATATTCAACTAAGCTCCAAGACTCTTGCAGGTTAGGCACAGGCATTTAGGTTCATATCCAAAAAACATCACTTCTCTGAGTATATGTAGTATCAGAGGCTAGGTCCAGGTTTAGATGGAAATGGGTGAAAATGTGGGTAAAATGGGTTTTGGCTGTGCTATGATACACAACATTTAGGCATATTTGGTGGAAATTGTCTCCAATTTGATGGCGATAGCATAAATTTCCCCAACTTTAATCAAATCTGCTAGGTCAGGGATAGGTAAGGCTATGTAGGGTAGGTTGGAATATGTGAAAACTCGGCTAAAATGGTCTTTGGCTGAGCTATGTAACAAAACATTTTGGGTATATTGGGTAGAAATTGTCTTAAATTAGGCTGAATTTAGGTGAGTAAGCATAAATTTCACGAACTCTAATAAAATCTAGCTTGGGATATGCTAGGTCAGGTTAGGTAAGGCTGTGTAAGGTAAGATGGAATAGGTGAAAACTTGGGTGAAATGAACTTTGGCTATGCTAAGATACAAAACATTTGGGTATATTCGGTGGAAATTGGCTTAAATTAGGTTAAATTTAGGTGGGAAAGGCATACATTTTGCCAACTATAAGCAAATCTGACTTTGGATATGCCAGGAGAGGCTGGGTAGGGTTGTCTAGGGCAGGTTGGAATAGGTGAAAACTCAGCTAAAATGAGCTTTGGCCGTGCTATGTTCCAAAAACATTTTTGGGTATATTTGGTGGAAATTGTCTAAAATTAGGTCAAATTTATATGGGATAACTTAAATTTCTCCGACTTTAACCAAATCTAGGTTTGGATATGCTAGGATAGGTTAGGTAAGGTTGCGTAGGGTAGGATGGAATAGAAGAAAATGTAGGTAAAAATGGGCTTAGGCAGTGCTGTGATACACAACATTTGGGGGATATTTGGTGGGAATTGCCTTAAATTAGGTCGAATTTATATGGGATAACTTAAATTTCGCCGACTTTAACCAAATCTAGGTTTGGATATACTAGGATAGGTTAGTTAAGGTTGCGTAGGGTAGGATGGAATAGGAGAAAATGTAGGTAAAAATGGGCTTTGGCAGTGCTGTGATACACAACATTTGGGGATATTTGGTGGGAATTGCCTTAAATTAGATCGAATTTAGGTGGGATAGCTTAAATTTCGCAGACTTTAACCAAATCTAGGTTTGGATATGGTAGGATAGGTTAGGTAAGGTTGCATAGGGTAGGATGGAATAGGAGAAAATGTAGGTAAAAATGGGCTTTGGCAGTGCTGTGATATGAAACATTTGGGTATATTTGGTCAAATTTAGGTGGCATAGCATGAATTTCGCAGACTTTAACCAAATCCAGGTTTGGTTATGCTAGGTCAGGTTAGGTGAGGTTGTGTAGGGTAGTATGGAATAGGAGAAAATGGGCTTTGGCAGTGCTATGCTACGCAACATTTGGGTATATTTGGCGGAAATTGCCTTAAATTTGGTGAAATTTAGGTGGCATAGCATAAATTTCGCAAACTTTGACAAATCCAGGGTTGGATATGCTAGGTCAGGTTAGGTGAGGTCGTGTAGGGAAGGACATATATAATATCTTAGGGTAATGAACTAGTATGTTTATGAAATAGTGTAAATTTTCCTATTTGGGGTTCGCGCTATATGGCAGACTCATATAATGTATGGACAGAGGCGACATAGGCTTGTATGTGAGGATATGGGATGCTCATATTTAGTTAGTTTAGCTAGGTTGAATTTAGTCAAATTTGCGTAGTATAAGTATATTTTTGATAGATTTAGATGAATTTAAGTTTTAACAAGATGCATTTTGATAAGATATAGCAAATTTGTCTAAAATTATCATAGAAAATACTGACTCAACCTAACCCCACCTGCCCTAACATAACTAAAGCTAGAACAAATATGTCTGTTAGATGGTTTGAATAAATACATAAATATGGTGGTCTGATTGGAGAGAATGTAACAAGGAAGGTATAAATAATACATAAAAATAGTGGACATATGTTAGATGAATAGTTTAGCACTAATAATGTTGATATCTTAATGGAAAAGAATGTGTTATATATTGAGCTTATCGGAAGTTATATGAACCATTTTTATATGTGAAATTCTGACTTTTGGGGAGTTGGTTAAACTCAGCATATTATAATTAATGTCCTAAATATACTTAGAAAAATATAATGCAAATTGTGTATTGTTTGACCCAGTTGGTTGTGTTTGTACATGTATAGCACAATGAATATACTTGTGTATTAATTGTGCAGATTATGTATTTTGCATAAGTTGTATGATTATTGAAATTATGTATTGATTATATTTCTATAAATTGTGTATTGTTTTGTGAAAGTTGTATGTATTAATTGTATATGTTTTTGTATGTGCATTTGAGGAAATTGCATTGTTGTGTATTTAATGAATATGTGCTAGTTATGTATTGTTCATATTTTGGTAAGTTGTGTATTGATTATATTTTTGAGCAAGTTGTGTAAATGTCGCAATTGTATTTGTGTAAATCGTGTATTTATGCTAGTTGTGTATTTTCATATTTGGGGTAGTTATGTATTGTACGTATTTGTGCTAGATATGCATTTGTGCAAGTTGTGTGTAATAATTATGAAAGATGTGTAATATTGTATAAGTTGTGTATTAATTGCGCATGTTGTGTAATTGCATATGGACGAATTGTTTATTTATATCTTTGCGTATTGATTGTCATTGTGCAAGCTGAGTAATTATATAGCAAGTTTTCTTGTATTAATTGTGCAAAGATGTAAAATAATTACACAAACTGTGTAATAAATGTCCATGTTTTATAATAATTTTTGTGATAATAGTGCATTTATGCAAGTTGTGTTTTTAATTTGTTGAAGTGGAACTGGTGCAACTGTATTTGTGTGTGAAAATTGTGTATTTTGTGTAAGCTCTGTAATTTGATAAAATAGATCTTCATGGTGTAAGTGTATTTTGGTTTATGAGACAATGTGTGGGTATTTTGTGAAAATTACGTTTGTGAAATTGTGTAATTTTAGTGAAAGCGCATTTTTGATTGTCTAAATGCATAAGACTTTTGATATATTTGTGCAAAATACCGTACTTTGTGTAAATGTCATACTCTGAGTGTACATGCAATATTGTGTAAATGGTATATTTTTGTTTGCAACTGACATATTTTGTATGAAAATCTCATATTTTTTTGTGTGATGGTATATTTTGAGTGTAAATAATATATTTTGTGCATAAATGGCATATTTGGTGTGTTAATGCTGTATTTTCTGTGTGTATGGCATAAATTACATCTGATTAATGGGGAAATGGTGGCAAAAAACTAGGCTATTCTCTATGAATGCATAGGTTTTGAAGTATGTGTAGGTATGCATGATTGTATTTGCGAGTGTTGGTTTAGAAACAAGTTAGCTGATTTGCGTAGCAAGACTAGGATTTTTTGAGGTGTAGAAATGATTAGCCTATGAATATAGTGGCTAACATCCAGCTAGATGGATGAATTGAGGTGCGACATTTGGATATCTATTTGATGGATGTGAGGACAGTTGACTAGCCTATGAACACAGCCACTAATCCACTGTACTGCCAGATGTGTGGTAACTACTTGTGGATTATAGTAGAATATCTAGCTATAGGGTTTCATAATTGCTGTTGTGTATAAAACTAGAATAAGAGCTATTTATTAAAACTATTATTGTAAACTAATACTTAAAGTGGGATCCCTTGGGTTGTTTTAAGCATAGGGTGGACATGAATGAGATTGGGTGGAAATATATAGGAGCTGCCTCGTATGGGCCAATAGGACCTCTGCAGTTACCTTTATTCTTATGTTCAGCTCACCTGCTATGCTTCCAGATGTACGATTCTGCTTAAATTGCAGTACGACATTTGGGCTTCTGTTATACTTTCGAACTTATCACTGAATAATGATTACAGTTGTGGATGACTAAAATGTATGTTCTTAAACCTCTGATTAGGATAGGTGGGGATGGATAGTCTAGTCATTTTTGAATAATAACATTAAATACACATGCAAGTAGGACGCCAAAGGGCGCATTGGTTGTCTGGTGATGTCATACATAGTTGACCAGTAAGGTACTGTAATACCTTCACACCTATATGCTAATGACCATCAATACATTGTCCCTATACCTGAGGTCGCTTTTCACGATGTCACTAAACAACAACAATAACTGTTCTGTAGAATGTATTTGTTTGTTATAAATAATATGTTAGGTTAGGTTAGGTTAGGAAGGTTTGATCGGGTTTATGAATAACAGAAAATATAAGCAATGAGCGAAAATACGAGCTATTGTAGCTGAATATCAACTCTGATGAAGCATAGAGTATAGGTGAGGTATTAAGCCTGATTAAGAGTTCACACTTATGTGTGAACCTCCTGGGATCCGCATTTAGCGCGCCTCGCGCCACATTAGGGATGATGACGTCAGAAACGAAGGCCTTATTTCAAAACATGAGAGGCTTGCTTTTCATTGAAGTTACCATGCCTGGCAGGGGACTGTTAGTTTATACAGTAATGTTGGATTAGTACTGAAATCGCATTGAAGTCACCATGCCTGGCAAGGGACTGTTAGTTTTTACAGTAATATTGGATTAGTACTGAAATCGCATTGAAGTCACTACGCCTGGCAGGGGTCTGTTTTCATACAAATGAGAGATAGTAAGTTTTCATTTTTATTTTGCCCTATGCTCAATAAGCAATCTCTGAAGAAAGATTGACAAAGCTTAAATTACGTTCTCTAGAAAGGAAAAGAAATAGAGGTGACATGATAGAGCTGTGAATGAATGGACATGATAAAGGGGGAATATTAATAGACTATTAAAATTATCAACACTATACAGAACATGAAACAATGGACATAAATTGGAATAAGTTATAGATTTAGGAAAAAGACCTGGGTAAGTACTGGTTCTGTAACAGGGTTTGAACTCATTTCTTATGTTATTATTATGTAATCTTAGCTATAAAATGATCTTAGACAATGGGAAACAGTACGGCAACACCTTATTGAGAAAAACGAGCTTATAATCGTTAACGCCATTGCACATTAGGCTTGACAGAAGGCAGTATTTTAATCCCCTTTGCTATAAATATTGAAAATGGAAATAAATACACTATAACAGAAAACGGTCTTATTTAGGGAAGATGAAGACGGGGTGACTGGCTAGCTGATGACGTCATTGACTATTAGCGATGCCTGTGCTTGGACTACCCAGGGGTAACCAAAAACATGTATGACTACAAGGGACCTTTTAATCCCCTTGAGAGAAATTTCATGGACTACAAGGCAATCACCCGGTGGGGTAACGAAAAAACATGAGGCCAAGTAGGGGCCGTCGGTTAAATGTCAATGACTTCGAAACAACTTAGAAAACGGACACAGACGGGGAGTGAAAATATCACCGGGGCAACGAAATATGATGGGGCCAGGAGCCGGCCTTTTAATCCCGAGGTAAGTTGATGACGTCATTGACCATTGGCTATGCCTGTGCATGGGTCAGGCCATGAAAGAAAATTCGAGAAAACCCTGGGGCCAATGACCGGCTTTTTAATCCCCTTTAACATGCCTGTGCAGGGTCACTAAGCTAACGAAATTTGGGGATGACTGAAGGCGGCCGTTTAATCCCCTTGAGCGAAAATGGCAGGGGCCAATGACCGGCATGGAGAAAAAAAGTTCGTAAAACCCAGGGGCCATAGACCGGCATGGTGAACACAGTTCGTAAAACCTAGGGGCCAATGACCGGCATGGTGAAAACAGTTCGTAAAACCCAGGGGCCAATGACCGGCATGGTGAAAACAGTTCGTAAAACCCAGGGGCCAATGACCGGCATGGGAAAAAAAGTTCGAAAAACCCAGGGGCCAATGACCGGCATGGGAAAAAATCAAAATTGCCGGTCATTGGCCCGGTTTACACTACTAACAGATAATAACGCGAGGACAACAGCTTATAATGCCAAGTCAACACCTAATAACGCGAGGTCAACATCTAATAACGCAAGGAACACCGCTAATAACGAGAGGTCAACAGCTAATAACGCGAGGAACACCGCTAATAACGCGAGGTCAACAGATAATAACGCTAAGTCAACAGCAAATAACGCGAGGACAACAGTTAATAGCGCGAGGACAACAGATAATAACGCGAGGACAACACATAACAACGCGATGTCAACAGATTATAACACGAGAACAACAGATTATAACGCGAGGACAATAGCAAATAACGCGAAGTCAACAGCTAATAACACGAGGACAACAGTTAATAACGCGAGGACAATAGATAATAATCCGAGGTCAACAGCTAATAACACGAGCTCAACAGATAATAACGCGAGGATAACAGATAATAACGCGAAGACAACTGGTAATAACACGAGGTCAACAGATAATAACGCGAGGACAACAGCTAATAACTCGAGGTCAACAGCTAATAACGCGAGGACAACAGCTAATAACGCAAGGTCAACCGCTAATAACGCGAGGTCAACAGCTAATAACACGAGGACAACAGCTAATAACGCGTGGTCTACAGCTAATAACGCGAGTACAACAGCTAATAACGCGAAGTCAACAGCTAATAACGCGAGATCAACAGCTAATAATGCGAGGTCAACAGATAATAACACGTGGTCAACAGAAAATAACACGAGGACAACAGATAATAACGCGAGGACAACAGCTTATACCGCGAAGTCAACAACTAATAACTCGAGGTCAACAGCTAATAACGCGAGGACAACAGCTAATAACGCGAGGTCAACAGCTAATAACGCGAGGACAACAGCTAATAACGCAAGGTCAACCGCTTATGACGCGAGGTCAACAGCTAATAACGCGAGGTCAACAGCTAATAACGCGAGGTCAACAGCTAATAACGCGATGTCAACAGCTAATAACACGAGGACAATAGCTAATACCACGATGTCAACAGCTAATAACGCGAGGTGAACAGTTAATAACGCGAGGACAACAGATAATAACACGAGGACAACAGATAATAACGCGAGGACAACAGCAAATAACGCGAAGTCAACAGCTAATAACGCGAGGTCAACAGCTAATAATGCGAGGTCAACAGATAATAACACGTGGTCTACAGAAAATAACACGAGGCCAACAGATAATAACGCGAGGAAAACAGCTTATACCGCGAAGTCAACAGCTAATAACGCGAGGTCAACAGCTAATAACGCGAGGACAACAGCTAATAACGCGAGGTCAACAGCTAATAACGCGAGGTCAACAGCTAATAACGCGAGGTCATAGCTAATAAAACGAGGAAAACAGTTAATAAAGCGAGGACAACAGATAATAACACGAGGACAACAGATAATAAAGCGAGATCAACAGCTAATAACGCAGAATTCAACAGCTAATAACGCGAGGTCAACAGGTAATAACACGAGGACAATAGTTAATAACGCGAGGACAACAGCTAATAACACGAGGACAACAGTTTATAACGCGAGGACAACAAATAATACCACGAGGTCAACAGCTAATAATGCAAGATCAACAGTTAATAACGCGAGGACAACAGATAATACCTCGAGGACAACAGATAATAACACGGGGACAACAGATAATAACGCGAGGACAACAGCTAATAACGCAAGGTCAACCGCTAATAACGCGAGGTCAAAAGCTAATAACACGAGGACAACAGCTAATAACGCGAGGTCAACAGCTAAAAACACGAGGACAACAGCTAATAACGCGAGGTCAACAGCTAATAACGCGAGGTCATCAGCTATTAACGCGAGGTCAACAGCTCATAACACGAGGACAATAGCTAATACCACGATGTCAACAGCTAATAACGCCAGGTCAACTGTTAATAACGCGAGGACAACATATAATAACGCGAGGACACCAGCTAATAACGCGATGTCAAAAGCTAATAACGCGAGGTCAACAGCAAATAATGCGAGGTCAACAGATAATAACACGAGGTCAACAGATAATACCACGAGGACAACAGCTAATAACGCGAGGACAACAGCTTATAACGCGAAGTCAACAGCTAATAACGCGAGGTCAACAGCTAATATCGCAAGTCAACAGCTAATAACGCGAGGTCAAAAGCGAATAAAACGAGGCCAATAGTTAATACCGCGAAGACAACAGATAATAACAAGAGGACAACAGCTAATAACGCAAGGTCAACAGCTAGTAACGCGAGGTCAGCAGCTAATAACACAAGGACAACAGTTAATAACGCTAGGACAACAGCTAATAACGCAAAGACAACAGATAATAACGCGAGGACAACAGATAATAACACAAGGACAACTAATAATACCACGAGGACAACAGGTAATACCGCGAGGACAATAGCTAATAACGCGAAGTCAACAGCTAATAACGCGAGGTCAACAGCTAATAACACGAGGACAACAGCTAATAACGCGAGCTCAACAGCTAATAACGCGAGAACAACAACTAATAACGCGAGGTCAACAGCTAATAACGCGAGGTCAACAGCTAATAACACCAGGACAACAGCTAATACCACGATTTCATCAGTTAATAACGCGTGGTCATCAATTAATAACGCGAGGACAACAGATAATTACACGAGGACAACAGATAATAACGCGAGGACACCAGCTAATAACGCGAAGTCAACACCTAATAACGCGAGGTCAACAGCTAATAATGCGAGGTCAACAGATAATAACACGAGGTCAACAGCTAATAACGCGAGGTCAACAGCTAATAACGCGAGGAACACCGCTAACAACGCGAGGTCAACAGCTAATAACGCTTGGAACACCGCTAATAACGCGAGGTCAACAGTTAATAACGCAAAGGCAACAGCTAATAACGCGAGGTCTACAGCAAATATCGCAAGTCAACAGCTAATAACGTGAGGTCAACAGCTAGTAAAACGAGGACAACAGTTAATAACGCGAGGACAACACATAATACCACGAAGACAACAGCTAATACCGCGAGGTCAACAGCTAATAACGCGAGGTCAACAGTTATTAACGCAAGGACAACAGATAATACCACGAATACAACAGATAATAACGCGAGGACAACAGCTAATAACGCGAAGTCAACAGCTAATATTATGAGGTCAACAGCTAATAACATGAGGACAACAGCTAGTAACGCGAGGTCAACAGCTAATAACACGAAGACCACAGTTAATAACGCAAGTACAACAGATAATAACGCGAAGACAACAGATAATAACACGAGGACAACAGATAATAACACGAGGACAACAGTTAATAACGGAAGGACAAGAGATAATGCGAGGACAACATATATTAACACGAGTTCAACAGATAATAATGCGACGACAACAGATTATAACGCGAAGACAACAGATAATAACACGAGGTCAATAGATAATAACACGAAGTCAACAGATAATAACCTGAGGACAGCAGATAATAACACGAGGTCAACAGGTAATAACACGAGGACAACAGATATTAACGCGAGGACAACAGAAAAAACACGAGTTCAACAGATAATAACGCGAGGACAACAGCTAATAACGCAAGGTCAACCGCTAATAACGCGAGGTCAAAAGCTAATAACACGAGGACAACAGCTAATAACGCGAGGTCAACAGCTAATAACACGAGGACAACAGCTAATAACGCGAGGTCAACAGCTCATAACACGAGGACAATAGCTAATACCACGATGTCAACAGCTAATAACGCCAGGTCAACAGTTAATAACGCGAGGACAACAGATAATAACGCGAGGACACCAGCTAATAACGCGATGTCAAAAGCTAATAACGCGAGGTCAACAGCAAATAATGCGAGGTCAACAGATAATAACACGAGGTCAACAGATAATACCACGAGGACAACAGCTATTAACGCGAGGTCAACAGCTCATAACACGAGGACAATAGCTAATACCACGATGTCAACAGCTAATAACGCCAGGTCAACAGTTAATAACGCGAGGACAACAGATAATAATGCGAGGACACCAGCTAATAACGCGATGTCAAAAGCTAATAACGCGAGGTCAACAGCAAATAATGCGAGGTCAACAGATAATAACACGAGGTCAACAGATAATACCACGAGGACAACAGCTAATAACGCGAGGACAACAGCTTATAACGCGAAGTCAACAGCTAATAACGCGAGGTCAACAGCTAATATCGCAAGTCAACAGCTAATAACGCGAGGTCAACAGCGAATAAAACGAGGCCAATAGTTAATACCGCGAAGACAACAGATAATAACAAGAGGACAACAGGTAATAACGCAAGGTCAACAGCTAGTAACGCGAGGTCAGCAGCTAATAACACAAGGACAACAGTTAATAACGCTAGGACAACAGCTAATAACGCAAAGACAACAGATAATAACGCGAGGACAACAGATAATAACACGAGGACAACTAATAATACCACGAGGACAACAGGTAATACCGCGAGGACAATAGCTAATAACGCGAGGTCAACAGATAATAACGCTAAGTCAACAGCAAATAACGCGAGGACAACAGTTAATAGCGCGAGGACAACAGATAATAACGCGAGGACAACACATAACAACGCGATGTCAACAGATTATAACACGAGAACAACAGATTATAACGCGAGGACAATAGCAAATAACGCGAAGTCAACAGCTAATAACACGAGGACAACAGTTAATAACGCGAGGACAATAGATAATAATCCGAGGTCAACAGCTAATAACACGAGCTCAACATATAATAACGCGAGGATAACAGATAATAACGCGAAGACAACTGGTAATAACACGAGGTCAACAGATAATAACGCGAGGACAACAGCTAATAACTCGAGGTCAACAGCTAATAACGCGAGGACAACAGCTAATAACGCAAGGTCAACCGCTAATAACGCGAGGTCAACAGCTAATAACGCGAGGACAACAGCTAATAACTCGAGGTCAACAGATAATAACGCGAGGACAACAGCTAATAACGCAAGGTCAACCGCTAATAACGCGAGGTCAAAAGCTAATAACACGAGGACAACAGCTAATAACGCGAGGTCAACAGCTAATAACACGAGGACAACAGCTAATAACGCGAGGTCAACAGCTCATAACACGAGGACAATAGCTAATACCACGATGTCAACAGCTAATAACGCCAGGTCAACAGTTAATAAAGCGAGGACAACAGATAATAACGCGAGGACACCAGCTAATAACGCGATGTCAAAAGCTAATAACGCGAGGTCAACAGCAAATAATGCGAGGTCAACAGATAATAACACGAGGTCAACAGATAATACCACGAGGACAACAGCTAATAACGCGAGGACAACAGCTTATAACGCGAAGTCAACAGCTAATAACGCGAGGTCAACAGCTAATATCGCAAGTCAACAGCTAATAACGCGAGGTCAACAGCGAATAAAACGAGGCCAATAGTTAATACCGCGAAGACAACAGATAATAACAAGAGGACAACAGCTAATAACGCAAGGTCAACAGCTAGTAACGCGAGGTCAGCAGCTAATAACACAAGGACAACAGTTAATAACGCTAGGACAACAGCTAATAACGCAAAGACAACAGATAATAACGCGAGGACAACAGATAATAACACGAGGACAACTAATAATACCACGAGGACAACAGGTAATACCGCGAGGACAATAGCTAATAACGCGAGGTCAACAGCTAATAACGCGAGGACAAAAACTAATAACGCGAGGTCAACAGCTAAAAACGCGAGGTCCACAGCTAATAACACGAGCACAACAGCTAATTCCACGATGTCAACAGTTAATAACGCGTGGTCATCAGTTAATAACGCGAGGACAACAGATAATAACACGAGGACACGAGCTAATAAAGCGAAGTCAACAGCTAATAACGCGAGGTCTACAGCTAATAACACGAGGTCAACAGATAATAACATGAAGACAACAGATAATAACGCGAGGATAACAGCTTATAACGCCAAGTCAACACCTAATAACGCGAGGTCAACATCTAATAACGCAAGGAACACCGCTAATAACGAGAGGTCAACAGCTAATAACGCGAGGAACACCGCTAATAACGCGAGGTCAACAGATAATAACGCTAAGTCAACAGCAAATAACGCGAGGACAACAGTTAATAGCGCGAGGACAACAGATAATAACGCGAGGACAACACATAACAACGCGATGTCAACAGATTATAACACGAGAACAACAGATTATAACGCGAGGACAATAGCAAATAACGCGAAGTCAACAGCTAATAACACGAGGACAACAGTTAATAACGCGAGGACAATAGATAATAATCCGAGGTCAACAGCTAATAACACGAGCTCAACATATAATAACGCGAGGATAACAGATAATAACGCGAAGACAACTGGTAATAACGCGTGGTCTACAGCTAATAACGCGAGTACAACAGCTAATAACGCGAAGTCAACAGCTAATAACGCGAGATCAACAGCTAATAATGCGAGGTCAACAGATAATAACACGTGGTCAACAGAAAATAACACGAGGACAACAGATAATAACGCGAGGACAACAGCTTATACCGCGAAGTCAACAACTAATAACTCGAGGTCAACAGCTAATAACGCGAGGACAACAGCTAATAACGCGAGGTCAACAGCTAATAACGCGAGGACAACAGCTAATAACGCAAGGTCAACCGCTTATGACGCGAGGTCAACAGCTAATAACGCGAGGTCAACAGCTAATAACGCGATGTCAACAGCTAATAACACGAGGACAATAGCTAATACCACGATGTCAACAGCTAATAACGCGAGGTGAACAGTTAATAACGCGAGGACAACAGATAATAGCACGAGGACAACAGATAATAACGCGAGGACAACAGCAAATAACGCGAAGTCAACAGCTAATAACGCGAGGTCAACAGCTAATAATGCGAGGTCAACAGATAATAACACGTGGTCTACAAAAAATAACACGAGGCCAACAGATAATAACGCGAGGAAAACAGCTTATACCGCGAAGTCAACAGCTAATAACGCGAGGTCAACAGCTAATAACGCGAGGACAACAGCTAATAACGCGAGGTCAACAGCTAATAACGCGAGGTCAACAGCTAATAACGCGAGGTCATAGCTAATAAAACGAGGAAAACAGTTAATAACGCGAGGACAACAGATAATAACACGAGGACAACAGATAATAAAGCGAGATCAACAGCTAATAACGCAGAATTCAACAGCTAATAACGCGAGGTCAACAGGTAATAACACGAGGACAATAGTTAATAACGCGAGGACAACAGCTAATAACACGAGGACAACAGTTTATAACGCGAGGACAACAAATAATACCACGAGGTCAACAGCTAATAATGCAAGATCAACAGTTAATAACGCGAGGACAACAGATAATACCTCGAGGACAACAGATAATAACACGGGGACAACAGATAATAACGCGAGGACAACAGCTAATAACGCAAGGTCAACCGTTAATAACGCGAGGTCAGAAGCTAATAACACGAGGACAACAGCTAATAACGCGAGGTCAACAGCTAATAACACGAGGACAACAGCTAATAACGCGAGGTCAACAGCTAATAACGAAAGGTCATCAGCTATTAACGCGAGGTCAACAGCTCATAACACGAGGACAATAGCTAATACCACGATGTCAACAGCTAATAACGCCAGGTCAACAGTTAATAACGCGAGGACAACAGATAATAATGCGAGGACACCAGCTAATAACGCGATGTCAAAAGCTAATAACGCGAGGTCAACAGCAAATAATGCGAGGTCAACAGATAATAACACGAGGTCAACAGATAATACCACGAGGACAACAGCTAATAACGCGAGGACAACAGCTTATAACGCGAAGTCAACAGCTAATAACGCGAGGTCAACAGCTAATATCGCAAGTCAACAGCTAATAACGCGAGGTCAACAGCGAATAAAACGAGGCCAATAGTTAATACCGCGAAGACAACAGATAATAACAAGAGGACAACAGGTAATAACGCAAGGTCAACAGCTAGTAACGCGAGGTCAGCAGCTAATAACACAAGGACAACAGTTAATAACGCTAGGACAACAGCTAATAACGCAAAGACAACAGATAATAACGCGAGGACAACAGATAATAACACGAGGACAACTAATAATACCACAAGGACAACAGGTAATACCGCGAGGACAATAGCTAATAACGCGAGGTCAACAGATAATAACGCTAAGTCAACAGCAAATAACGCGAGGACAACAGTTAATAGCGCGAGGACAACAGATAATAACGCGAGGACAACACATAACAACGCGATGTCAACAGATTATAACACGAGAACAACAGATTATAACGCGAGGACAATAGCAAATAACGCGAAGTCAACAGCTAATAACACGAGGACAACAGTTAATAACGCGAGGACAATAGATAATAATCCGAGGTCAACAGCTAATAACACGAGCTCAACATATAATAACGCGAGGATAACAGATAATAACGCGAAGACAACTGGTAATAACACGAGGTCAACAGATAATAACGCGAGGACAACAGCTAATAACTCGAGGTCAACAGCTAATAACGCGAGGACAACAGCTAATAACGCAAGGTCAACCGCTAATAACGCGAGGTCAACAGCTAATAACACGAGGACAACAGCTAATAACGCGTGGTCTACAGCTAATAACGCGAGTACAACAGCTAATAACGCGAAGTCAACAGCTAATAACGCGAGATCAACAGCTAATAATGCGAGGTCAACAGATAATAACACGTGGTCAACAGAAAATAACACGAGGACAACAGATAATAACGCGAGGACAACAGCTTATACCGCGAAGTCAACAACTAATAACTCGAGGTCAACAGCTAATAACGCGAGGACAACAGCTAATAACGCGAGGTCAACAGCTAATAACGCGAGGACAACAGCTAATAACGCAAGGTCAACCGCTTATGACGCGAGGTCAACAGCTAATAACGCGAGGTCAACAGCTAATAACGCGAGGTCAACAGCTAATAACGCGATGTCAACAGCTAATAACACGAGGACAATAGCTAATACCACGATGTCAACAGCTAATAACGCGAGGTGAACAGTTAATAACGCGAGGACAACAGATAATAGCACGAGGACAACAGATAATAACGCGAGGACAACAGCAAATAATGCGAAGTCAACAGCTAATAACGCAAGGTCAACAGCTAATAATGCGAGGTCAACAGATAATAACACGTGGTCTACAGAAAATAACACGAGGCCAACAGATAATAACGCGAGGAAAACAGCTTATACCGCGAAGTCAACAGCTAATAACGCGAGGTCAACAGCTAATAACGCGAGGACAACAGCTAATAACGCGAGGTCAACAGCTAATAACGCGAGGTCAACAGCTAATAACGCGAGGTCATAGCTAATAAAACGAGGAAAACAGTTAATAACGCGAGGACAACAGATAATAACACGAGGACAACAGATAATAAAGCGAGATCAACAGCTAATAACGCAGAATTCAACAGTTAATAACGCGAGGACAACAGATAATAACACGAGGTCAACAGATAATAACGCGAAGTCAATAGCTAATAACGCGAGGTCAACAGCTAATAACACGAGGACAATAGTTAATAACGCGAGGACAGCAGCTAATAAAGCGAGGAAAACAGCTAATAACGCAAGGTCAACCGCTAATAACGCGAGGTCAACAGCTAATAACACGAGGACAACAGCTAATAACGCGAGGACAACAGCTAATAACGCGAGGTCAACAGTTAATAACGCGAGGTCAACAGATAATAACACGAGGACAACAGATAATAACACGAGGACAACAGCTAATAACACGAGGGCAACATTTAATAACGCGAGGACAACAGATAATAACACGACGACAACATGTAATAACGCAAGGTCAACAGCAAATAACGCAAGGTCAACAGCTAATAACACGAGGACAACAGTTAATAACACGAGGACAACAGGTAAAAACGTTAAGACAACAGATAATAACCCGAGATCAACAGATAATAACACGAGGTCAACAGATAATAACACGAGGACAACAGATTATAACGCGAGGTCAGCAGCTAATAACGCGAGGTCAACAGTTAATAAAGCGAGGACAACAGATAGTACCACGAAGACAACAGATAATAACACGGGGACAACAGATAATAACGCGAGGACAAACAGCTAATAACGCGAAGTCAACAGCTAATAACGGGAGGTCAACAGCTAATAACGCGAGGTCAACAACTAATAACACGAGGACAATAGCTAATACCATGATGTCAACAGCAAATAACGCGAAGTCAACAGCTAATAACATGAGGACAACAGTTAATAACGCGAGAACAACAGCTAATAACGCAAGGACAACAGCTAAAAACGCGAAGACAACAGATAATAACACGAGATCAACAGATAATAACACGAGGTCAACAGAAAATAACACGAGGTCAACAGATAATAACACGAGGACAACAGATTATAACGCGAGGACAACAGGTAATAACATGAGGTCAACAGATAATAACACGAGGACAACAGATAATAACAAGAGGACAACAGCTAATACCGCGAGGTCAACAGCTAATAACGCGAGGTCAACAGTTAATAAAGCGAGACAACAGATAGTACCACGAAGACAACAGATAATAACACGGGGACAACAGATGATAACGCGAAAATAAACAGCTAATAACGCGAAGTCAACAGCTAATAACGCGAGATCAACAGCTAATAACACGAGGACAACAGCTAATACCTCGATGTCAACAGCTAATAACGCGAGGTCAACAGTTAATAACGCGAGTACAACAGATAATAACACGAGGATAACAGATAATGACGCGAGGACAACAGCTAATAACGCAAAGTCAACAGCTAATAACGCGAGGTCAACAGCTAATAATGCGAGGTCAACAGATAATAACGCAAAGTCAAGAGCTAATAACGCGAGGTCTACAGCTAATAACGCAAAGTCAACAGCTAATAACGCGAGGTCAACAGCTAATAACGCAAAGTCAACAGCTAATAACGCGAGGTCAACAGATAATAACGCAAAGTCAAGAGCTAATAACGCGAGGTCTACAGCTAATAACGCAAGGTCAACAGCTAATAACGCGAGGTCAACAGATAATAACGCAAAGTCAACAGCTAGTAACGCGAGGTCAACAGATAATAACACGAGGTCAACAGATAATAACGCCACACAGCAATGGACCAGAGTCGTTACTATTTAGCTGTTTGTTATAGTGCCACTAGATGGACATAAACGTAACGTAAACTCGATGTTGTAGTAGATTAGTCTCTTGTTGTTTAATAAATTATTTTTGTTAATAGATAACGGTCTTTGATTTCAACCCTTCAACTATTCTTTTCCACCCATGTTCTGCTTGATATGTTTGTTGCAATGTTTTTTTTTAATGAAGACTGTTCTTGGGAATTCGAATTCCAATTCATAGCACCACATCAAATACAAATATTTGATTGTGAGAACCCGTCGGTTACCTTTTATTGGTTTTAACATCCTGTTTAACAAGGAGGAACCAGCGTCCTATGTGGACAGGTTTTCACCCTAGTGGTGGAAGCCTGACGGTTTGCTCCCGCTTTTCCTTTTTCTATTGGTCTCATGCTTCGAGTAGAAATATCTGCCGTGTGCAGTACTTTATACTTGAGGTCCACCTCCTAAAGGAGGTAGGCGTAGAAAATATCTCACAGAAACCTCTTTACAGATTGCTTTGATATTTTGACACAACATTGCATATGAATAGGCGAGTGTTTTCATGCCTACTATATACATGCCTTACCTGTGACAGGAAAAACATGCTTTTTAAAAAAAAAAAAAAAAAACAGCACCATCTGTAGGACGTAAGAGCAACACACTCTGTAATCTCCGAAAGTTTTTCACCGAATGCTTTGATATTTTTACACAACGTTCCATTCCAATACAGGCGTGTTTTTATATACCTACTATTTAGATGCTAAACCTGTGACAGGTAAAAACATGCATGTTTTGAAAAACATCGCCATCTGTTACACGTAAGAGCAACACACAATATACAAAATATATTACGATTCTATTTCAATTTTTCCGATTGCATTGATAAATTTAATTTTCATAGATTTTGATTTATTTTTATTTTTATTTAATTATTTAGTTTGACGTTGCATTGGAATTGAGCTGTGTTGTTTACCATACTGTTCATTTTGTGAGTATAGCTTATTTGTCATTTTTATTGTTTTTCATTTCGTTTTTTAACTGTTCTTCTTATTCTTCAGTGCAATTGGTGAAATTGCACTGAAGACAGCTCAGTGAAATTGAGCTGTGTCGATTGATCTGCATTTGAATTGAAATATTTTGTTAGTATTTTTTTTTTTTGCAAGAAGAAAGTAGACAACTCGTTTATTTCACAGCTGCAAATGTGCAACAAGCCAACCCGTTCTCGCAAATTTAATAAGTCAATATTGACTTATTAAATATGTGCATAGGTGACATACTTAACATAATAGATACCCTTAAAAAGATTCATAGAAAGCACCGACCTTACCTAACCTACTTATATGTTAAGATAAGCATCTTATTGCTTCGTAATTACAATTATTACCTAACCTATAATAGGTATAGGTTAAGTAATAATTGTAATTACGAAGCAATAAGATGCTTATCTTAAGATACTAACAAGGTTAGGTAAGGTTGGTGTTTTCTATGAATCTTTTTAAGGGTATCTATTATGTTTAGTATATCACCTATGCACGTAGTTAATAAGTCAATATTGACTTTACGAATTTGCGAGAACGGGCTGAACAAGCAGCTATGAATCCACCGGCAACAACGTTAACTGCTTCTATCATGTTATGTCAAGATGACGTGTTTGCGAAAACACTGCTGTATTCGGATGTACCTACGTATTACACATGGAATGCCAGTAGAAAATCATTTGAACGACGTAAACAAGGAGAGCGAGTCGACGGACAACCTGGCATAATCAAACAAACTACGATAGGCAGACTGTACACCGTGCATTCCAATCAAGATGAATGCTTCTTTTTTCGCATGTTCTTGGTAAATGTGCCTGGTCCAACGTCTTTCCAGCCATTGAGATTTGATAACGGCGTAACACATGCCACTTTCCGTAGTGCATGTCAAGCTCGGAATTTATTGGAGAACGACGGACATTGGGATGTACGCATTAATGACGCGTCCAACACGCCACACCCAAATCAAATTTATGCCTTGTTTGCAATCATATTGACCACAGGCTCTCCTTCATCTCCAACAGAGTTATGGGAGAAATATAAACTGCACATGGCTGGAGATATTATCCAGCGAATATGAAGGAAAATTCAAATATGAACATGGATTTCACAGCAGAAATCTACTGAAATCAGCAGATTTGTGCTTAGAATTCGCGAACAAAGTTCTAAATCAATTGGAAATGCCATCACCGAATCGATCTGCTGCTGCTTCGTTCGATGTAGAATTGCGTCGTGAACAAAATTACAACATGAGTGATCTGTTGTCATATGTGCAATCAAATATTCGTAAGCTAACGCTGGAACGAAAAGGCATTTACAATCAAATAATTCAAACTGTCAATAACGGATTTGGAGAAATCTTCTTAGATGCGCCAGGAGGAACTGTAAATCCTTCCTAATTAAATTGATTCTGGCAGCATTTCGATCCCAAAATGGCATTACCTTAGCTCTTGCATCGTCCGGAATAGCAGCGACATTGTTACCAGTTGGAAGAACTGCTACTTCGGCTTTGAAATTGGCATTGAACATGCAATTCATTGAAACTCCCACGTGCAACATTTCCAAAGCATCCGGCATGGGAAAAGTATTGCAGAAATGTAAACTTATCATTTGGGATGAATGCACAATGGCCCACAAAAAATCGCTCGAGGCTCTTGATCGATCAATGCAAGATTTGCGTGGAAACATCAGACTATTTGGGAATGCATTAATATTGCTTGCAGGAGATTTCAGGCAAACATTACCTGTAATTCCTCGATACAAGTCCGTCGACACGGTTGAGAAACCAGATGAAGTGGTTAGTTATCCAACATAATTTTTTAAATCACCCAATCTGCTAGGGATACCATCACACGTAAGGCAATTGAAAATTTGCCTGCCAATTATCATGTTGCGAAATATCAATCAGCTAAAACTTTGCAACACCACGCGCCTTGCAGTAAAAAAAAATAATCAGCAACGTCGTAGAAGCAACAATCTTGACAGGTCCTTTCAAAGGTGAAGATGTCCTCATTCCTTGCATTTCTATGATTCCAACAGATATGCCATTTCAATTTAAGATATTGTAATTTCCAATTCGATTGGGGTTTACAATCACCATCAACAAAGCTCAAGGCCAATCTTTAAAATTGTGCGGTTTATATCTAGACATCGAATGCTTCTCACATGGACGATTATATGTTGCGTGTTCTAGAATCGGCAAACCAGACAATCTCGATATCTCCACAGACAATGGAACAACAAAACATATTGTATACCCACAAGCCAGGTGAAATTAAACATATTTGAAACGTGTGCTCTCTCTTTTCTTACTTTTCAGTTTAACCAGACTGAGCCACAGCAACGCATGGCGGGTACATCTAGTGTATAATAAATGAAGTGTAGTTTACTGTAAATTTTAGAGCCGATTACACTAACAAACTTTGGGGGGTTAATTTATAATGTGAAGTTACTGCACTTCAGTTAATAAAACATTGCGATGTTAATGCACATCAATTCATAAATCAAATATATATATATATATATATATATATATATATATATATATATATATATATATATATATATATATATATATATATATATATATATATATATATTTTATTAAATATGACCGAAAAAGTAAGATTAATAATTCTAACACGAATTTTCTCAATCTTTCGTACATTATGCTTCACTATTGGAGGTAAATCAAAAATCACTTCTCCAAAATTCATTTTTATTTCTAGTCTGACGCGACACGGGCGCGTTTCGTAAAACTTATTACATTTTCAAAGACTTCACAAATACACAACTGATTAGAACTTGCGTTTCCCTGGTTTTATATCTACATTTGAGTGAGGTGGGAAGGGTGATGTGGCATTACATTTGAGTAAGGTGGGAAGGATGATGTGGCATTAGAGGATATTAATAGGGTATTAAAAGTATCAACACAAGACAGAACACGAAACAATGGATATTGAATAGAAGTGTTTGTAGAAAGCCTATTGGTCCATATTTCTTGATGCTTCTATATTGGAGCGGAGTCTTGAGGTGGGTAGAATATAGTTGTGCAATAATTGGCTGTTGATTGCTGGTGTTGACTTCTTGATGTGTAGTGCCTCGCAAACGTCGAGCCGCCTGCTATCGCTGTATCTATCGATGATTTCTGTGTTGTTTACTAGGATTTCTCTGGCGATGGTTTGGTTATGGGAAGAGATTATATGTTCCTTAATGGAGCCCTGTTGTTTATGCATCGTTAAACGCCTAGAAAGAGATGTTGTTGTCTTGCCTATATACTGGGTTTTTTGGAGCTTACAGTCCCCAAGTGGGCATTTGAAGGCATAGACGACGTTAGTCTCTTTTAAAGCGTTCTGTTTCGTGTCTGGAGAGTTTCTCATGAGTAGGCTGGCCGTTTTTCTGGTTTTATAGTAAATCGTCAGTTGTATCCTCTGATTTTTGTCTGTAGGGATAACGTTTCTATTAACAATATCTTTCAGGACCCTTTCCTCTGTTTTATGAGCTGTGGAAAAGAAGTTCCTGTAAAATAGTCTAATAGGGGGTATAGGTGTTGTGTTAGTTGTCTCTTCGGAGGTTGCATGGCTTTTCACTTTCCTTCTTATGATGTCTTCGATGAAACCATTGGAGAAGCCGTTATTGACTAGAACCTGCCTTACCCTACAGAGTTCTTCGTCGACTTGCTTCCATTCTGAGCTGTGGCTGAGAGCACGGTCGACGTATGCGTTAACAACACTCCTCTTGTACCTGTCAGGGCAGTCGCTGTTGGCATTTAGGCACATTCCTATGTTTGTTTCCTTTGTGTAGACTGCAGTGTGGAAACCTCCGCCCTTTTCCATGACTGTTACATCTAGAAAAGGCAGCTTCCCATCCTTTTCCGTCTCGTAAGTGAAACGCAGCACGGAACTCTGCTCAAATGCCTCCTTCAGCTCCTGCAGATGTCTAACATCAGGTACCTGTGTAAAAATGTCGTCAACATACCTGCAGTATATGGCCGGTTTCAAGTTCATGTCGACTAAGACTTTTTGCTCGATGGTACCCATGTAGAAGTTTGCAAACAGGACACCTAGGGGAGAACCCATAGCGACCCCATCTACTTGCTTATACATGTGCCCATCCGGGCTCAAGAAGGGTGCCTCTTTAGTACAAGCTTGGAGTAGTTTCCTCAGAATACTTTCTGGCATGTCAAGAGGAGTACAGGCTGGATCACGATACACTCTGTCGGCTATCATTCCGATTGTCTCGTCCACAGGTACGTTGGAAAACAGCGATTCTACGTCCAACGAGGCTCTTATCCCTGTGGCCCGTGCGCCGCGCAGTAAGTCCACAAATTCCTTTGGAGACTTCAGGCTGAAGGCGCAAGGAACATAAGGAGTCAGCAGGCCGTTGAGTCGCTTCGCCAATCTGTACGTGGGTGTGGGTATCTGGCTAATGATTGGCCGAAGTGGGTTTCCAGGCTTGTGCGTCTTGACATTTCCATACGCATATCCAGGTTTATATTCCCCAATGATCTTTGGCAGGTGGAGTCCGGATTTCTTGGCGTTCACAGTTTCGATCAGTTTGTTGACCTTTGCTTTTAATTCGGCTGTAGTGTCCTTCGTTACCCTTTGGAACTTAGTTTGGTCAGAGAGTATGATGTTCATTTTCGCCAGATATTCGTCTTTTTTAAGAATGACATATATTGGCGACTTGTCACCTCTCCTGACAACTATCTCCTTGTTCTCACGAAGGCTTTTAGCTGCCGCTCTAAGCTCGGGGGACAGTATGGTGCTTCTGTAGTTGCCTCGATTCTTTCCTCCTTCTGCAATAAGTTCTGCTTGTAAGGTATCTTTGGTAGTGACCTTCTTTTGTGTCTCGAGGTCGATTATGTCGTCCAACAGAATTTCCAACTCCACTTTCCGGGCCATTTCACTCGGTCTGGACATAACATGACAGTTTATGCCCAGATTTAGGAGAGTGACTTGGTCCTCAGTGAGGTTAATTCCTGCAAGGTTCAGGAAGCCATCTCTTGGTCGTGGAATTGCCATAGGTCCTCCATATAATGTTGTTAGTTTCTTGATAATCCTTGTTTCAGTTTCAAACGTTTTTCTGGTTTCAAAAAACCAGAAAAACGGCCAGCCTACTCATGAGAAACTCTCCAGACACGAAACAGAACGCTTTAAAAGAGACTAACGTCGTCTATGCCTTCAAATGCCCACTTGGGGACTGTAAGCTCCAAAAAACCCAGTATATAGGCAAGACAACAACATCTCTTTCTAGGCGTTTAACGATGCATAAACAACAGGGCTCCATTAAGGAACATATAATCTCTTCCCATAACCAAACCATCGCCAGAGAAATCCTAGTAAACAACACAGAAATCATCGATAGATACAGCGATAGCAGGCGGCTCGACGTTTGCGAGGCACTACACATCAAGAAGTCAACACCAGCAATCAACAGCCAATTATTGCACAACTATATTCTACCCACCTCAAGACTCCGCTCCAATATAGAAGCATCAAGAAATATGGACCAATAGGCTTTCTACAAACACTTCTATTCAATATCCATTGTTTCGTGTTCTGTCTTGTGTTGATACTTTTAATACCCTATTAATATCCTCTAATGCCACATCATCCTTCCCACCTTACTCAAATGTAATGCCACATCACCCTTCCCACCTCACTCAAATGTAGATATAAAACCAGGGAAACGCAAGTTCTAATCAGTTGTGTATTTGTGAAGTCTTTGAAAATGTAATAAGTTTTACGAAACGCGCCCGTGTCGCGTCAGACTAGAAATAAAAATGAATTTTGGAGAAGTGATTTTTGATTTACCTCCAATAGTGAAGCATAATGTACGAAAGATTGAGAAAATTCGTGTTAGAATTATTAATCTTACTTTTTCGGTCATATTTAATAAAATATGTCTACAGGAAAGACTGCTACCAAAATATACTAATATATATTATATATATATATATATATATATATATATATATATATATATATATATATATATATATATATATATATAAATATTTTTTTTTTTTTTGGGGTACCACCTCTGGTGCAAGTGTAGGGACCCATAGCCTCGGAGAAGAAAATAAAGAGTACTCAGAGAAGACCTTGTGGATCCTCACTGAACACTTTGATATTTTCTTCTCCTACCACCCCTATTCTTTTGTTAAGTGTGTATATTTATCTAACTTTATTTGCAAATGTCATTACACAAAAAAAGTTACAATATTGATTACATGCAGGGTACAAGGCTGCTTGTCACAAGTTGAACAGCTCCTCCAGCTCCTCAGATGGCGGGCAGGAACCGTGGATGCAGTGAGCATTTCCTCTCTGGATTGCCACACTAAGGCGCTGAAAAAGAAAACTGGCAGCTCTAGGGTCTCTAGTTGTTTCGATTAGCTTAGACCCCAACTCCTTCAAAAAGCTAGCAGCACTTTTACCCCAGGCACCAAGTGTCTCTGAGGCAATGGGGACAAAATTGTAGTGGTGCTCAAGGTCTCTGTATTTACGTGACTTGGCCGCTTCCCGGTGATTGGCAGCTCTTCCTGCTTGTGTAGCACTGAAGTCAACATAGGTATTGGCTAAAGTTGAAACGCATGTGTAGTCCCACACCAACTGTCTACCATTCTTCCAGGGGTTCACCGTAATTCCGTCTGGGCGACCGACAGGCTCATCAGAGTTGCGGGACATTAGGTAACGGGGCTCTCTCTCTGCTGGACAACCGGCTGTGGTAAGGCTTCTCTTAATAATGTCATTAACCTCGCCGTGTCTTGCATGCCATCCTCCTGTCCTTTGGCAAAGAAGGCCATGCCGTCCATATCTGTCGGCCTCTGCCTCGCCGCAAATACACCTGTATTCGGTGTGGATTGGGGCAGCTAGGCAGAGAGCCACGGCAATTCGGAGGGCCTGCGGTGTGAGACGGGTGCCGGTTGCTGACATTGGGGTTGCTAATAGGAAATCACCTGCATGGGAGCTGCTACAGCTCGAAGTCGGGCAGTGTCATGTGGTGTTGTTGCAGCTTCTAGCAAAGTTGTATATATATATATATATATATATATGTATTTATATATATATAATGTAGACATATATTATTAAATATGACCGAAAAAGTAAGATTAATAATTCTAACACGAATTTTCTCAATGTTTCTTATATTCTTTTTCACTGTTGATGGTAACTGAAAAATCAATTCTCAAAAATTCATTTTTATTTCTAGTCTGACGCGACACCTGAACGCGTTTCGTAAAGCTTATTACATTTTCAAAGACTTAAGTTTACACACACACTCCCCCCTCCCCGCTCAGCTCGTTGTTGCCGTGAGGGGGGCTTATTGGGCGGCTGCCGGAGTGTGATGCTCCTTGGGACAGTCCTCTGTCCTTTTCTAGCCTTGTGCTCCTGCTGCCGTCCTCTCCAATTATGCTGAGCACCTTTTCTTTTTCCTTCTGTTTCGTTTTTCTCCCCCCTCTTCTCCTATCTGCTTGCCGTTTCCTGCCGACCTTTTACTTGTTCTGGTTCTTCCCTTGGACTTCTTCTATTTTGACGCCCGGGTGCTTGAGGAGGCATACTCTTGCACCCGTAGAACTGTAGTACCCAACGTCGAGAGCGAGGGGAACCTTTTATTGTCAATCCCCCTTGCGTCACTGAACCTGATCTCGACGGACTGTCGGTTCTTAAGGTGGCGTTTGTGGGGCGTATACTCACGACGCACCCCTAGGAGGCCCCGGCATGATCGGCGATAGCTTCTTGTTGGGTGTCCTGCCTCTAATTGTGGCTCCATGGTGGGTGTGGGGGCACATTCGTGAATGAATATTCCTTTTCGTAGTGATGATAACCCCTGTTTCGACTGTTTCTGCTTTACCTTCTCAGGCTCGTGGGGTGGGCGACCAAGCCCCCTAGTTGGTCCGTATTGGAAGACCGGGCTTCGTAGCCTCCGCTGCATTGGGCCCCGACCTTGCTCCTCCTTTGGCCTCTCTGACTCCTTCCCTTGGCTCCCCTCCCTCCTCTGTGGTTGGGTCGAGCCCCAAGCCCCCAGTGGTGACTACCTCGTCCCCTGGTGCAGCTCCATCTCTAGTTGTAACTACTGCGCCTTTTAACCCCTCTCTCTCTCTGGGGGTTCTCACCGCCGTCCTCGTCATGGCCGCCCTCGCTAGATTCCTTCCAGTTCTGCTACCTATCAAGCCTTGTTTGGTCCCGCTTCGTGGGCCAAACATTTTGATCTCCTCCCTCTTGATTCTGCGCCTCCTGACGATTTCTCCCTCCATCGACATCTCGTTGATTCCGTGGATGCCTCCGTTACTTTCAACCCCACTCGTCTCGGTACACGTGTCGTTGCTGCTCCTTCTCAGGATGCTGCTTCCCGCTTGGCTGCCTTATCCTGCCTTGGCGAGACCCCTGTTCGGATCTCGAAGAACGCTCAGTTGAATGCCAGTGTTGGCACTATTCTGCTCCCGCCCCATGTTGCGACCGGTGTTCGGGACCTGCGCGACTGCCACGACGATATTTGACATATCCTTGATGCCCAGGACCATTCTATTCTCCAGGTGGACACGTTTACTCGTCCCCCTCGTGGTAGTCGCCGTCAACCCCTCCGGGTTGTGAAGATCACCTTTGAGCACCTGGCACCTGGCCGGTGCCAGGTGCTCTGTCTAGGAGTACATTCCTTCTCCTCGGCTCTGTAACAAGTGCTGGAGGTTTGGGCATGGTGCCCTCCGCTGCTCCGGGACTGTCTCTCTCTGTCCTTTGTGTGGTGGCGAAGGTCACTCTAAGTCGGAGTGCGCTTCTCCCCAGGCTCGTTACCTCAACTGCGGTGAGGCCCATCCTACCTTCTCCCGTGCGTGTGTCCATTACAAGCTTGAGGCAGCCGTCCTCAACTTGAAGCACCGGGAGCGTTTATCTTTTCCTGAGGCGAGACGCCAGGTTCGCCGGCTCCCGCCTTATGCTAATATCTCTTATGCTCGCGTGTTGCCCTCTTCCTCTCCTTGTCCTTCCCACCTTCCTCAGACTCACAACCGTTTCCGGGCCTTGGACCCTGATACGCCCACTGCCCCCTCCTCTGTTCCTTTGGGTTCTCTCCCAAAGGATCCACCTCCTGGTCCTCTGTCTGGGGTTCCCCTTCTTTCTACCCGGTTTGTCTTGTCTCCTGTGTCTTCTTCCTCGTCTCCCTCCGTTCCTCCTTCCCATCCGTCTCTTGACTCTCCCCGCCGCCTGTCGGTGCGGGCTGATGTCCATCGCTCTCCAAACGGCCGTCATGTGTGCTTCTCCTGTTGAGACGCTAGAATCCGTTGCCCAGTACGTGGTTGCTGGGAAACCTGTCTCTTTAACCCTTAAGTTGCGCAACACATCATATGATGGGTTGAGTGACTTGCTATAAATTGTGTATCCCATCATATGATGTATTGGAGTACTACACAAGATTTAAACGGCCTGTGGATACACGGGATTCACCTCACCTTCATCAGGGCTCTTGTAAACAGACGCCATTTTTTTTTAAATCGTGGGCCAAATTCCTGGGTGTGAGGGCCTCAGTATTGAGTAAGCCACCAAGCCTGATGCATGCAACATGAGCTCACAGCACTGCTGTTCAGCTTGTGACCACAGCATCGCCTAAAAGTGCCATAATATACATGTTCATGCTATTATTTAGCTTTGATATTATTACAGAAGACCCCTGACTGTAAAAATTACCAGGATTCTGATAATAGCAGGATTGTTGTGATAATTAGCGCTATAGTGGGAGGAGTAATCTTGGTGGGGAGGGAGGTAGCATTGTCTGCTGACTGTGTGACCACGATTTACTGTCTGGACTCACTAGACTCACGATTTTTTTATTATTTTTCCCATGAACAGAGAACACAAATTAACAGATTAAGAAGAAAAAATAATGTTTTTTTTTTTTTTTTTTGGTATGCACCTGTGGGTGACAAATGCTAATTAGCCCTGAGCAACACAAGGGTTAAGTCAGAAGCGTAAGCCTGGCTCCTCTCCTTCCTCCTCCCCGGCAGGTAAGAAGGTTTCGCTTTCTTCCTCGGCCCCTACTTCTGCTTGTCTTACAGAATGCCTCTGTTCAGCTAGCAGTAAATAGGTATCTAGGAGTTAGTTAGGTTAGGTTAGGCTAGGTTAGGTTAGTTTTGGCTAGGAATTAGGCTAAGCTAGGTTAGGTTAGGTTACGTTCGGTTAGTTTAGGCTAGTTGAGTCTCGTCGTAGACGTGGTGGTGAGAAGACGTGTTTTGATTCACTCTGCTACTGGCGTCTGGTGGGTGGACGTGTTTGTCGTTGCTGTTGGCCTGCGTGTTGACGGATGGGCGGATAACGTCACGCTGGGGGTGGTATATGTGCCATCATGGGCTCCTACACACCTCCACTAAAGCGGAAGGAGTCCATAGGGCTCAAGTTTAGTTGTCATGCTGATCCCGACCTTGTATCCACCACGATCTTCGATGTGTTACAGATCAAGAAGGAAGAAATATTTGGTTACCAACCACTGCCAGGGAACAGAGTGGTGTTGAAATTTGAAAACAATGTGGCGTTTTCAGAGTTTCTTAAGAAGTATGATGATGTCACTATAAGTTTACCTAATGGGAAAGGATCAGTACAAGTGATTAATTTAAGCAAAACGTTTACATACGTTTCTGTGAGGGATGCGCCATTTGAAATGTTGAATAGAACTATTATACATATACTGGAACAATATGGGAAAGTAGTGGACAATGTTCGTTTTAATAAATATACCTATGGCCCAGGGAAAGGGTGTTTTAATGGAACACGAACAGTAAAGATGGAACTTCACCGTAATATTCCTTCATCAATGTCAGTAGCAGGTCATTATATTAAATTTATATACAATGGCCAAATGCAAACTTGTTTTAAGTGTGGGCGTACTGGTCACATGGCTGCTGCCTGCCAGGTGGAGGCATCAGAACGGATCAACATTTTTCATGAACATGACTTTCCGCCATTAATAGAGGATAGTGTATCAGGAAATAAACCCAATGTTGTAAATACTGTAGTTCCAGGTGAGGTAGATGAAGTAACCCACAACTCTGTAAGTGAAACGTCTGTGGGAGTGACTCCCAGTGCGAATGAGGCCGGTGAAGGTAACTTAGATCAGGACGATAAAGGTAATGCAGACAAGGAGGGTGCAGATGACACTGCTCAGGACGATAATGGTAATGCAGACAAGGAGGGTGCAGACGACACTGCTCAGGACGCTTTACCGGCTGTTGGTCACCCTGGTGAGGGTGAGGTAAGTCTGGACACTGTACATGTGGACGCCCATAACATAGGCGCTGACGCTGCGAAGAGCTGCGAGGCTGGCGGTGGTGCTGACCTTGGTGAGGTGACGATGGAACAAGTAATTGGTTGTCAACTGGATGTAGAGGATGACACCATGGAGGATAGTGATGTAGAAATGTCTGTGCAGAGGGCAACTCCACCCTCTTCAGTAAGGTATGATAGAAAGGGTAAGGGTAGTGTGAAGGCTGGGGGTGTGAAGGCTATGGGTGTGAAGGCTGGTTCTGTAACCAGTCTTGGGAGTAAACGAAAAAAATTTACTCGGAGTATTGATCTGGATCGTATGAAGGACTACGCCGCTAAATTAAAAGTCTCTGAAAAAATTGAGCAGGTTGTTGCCGTTGAAGTTCACCGTGACCAAGGCCACGAAGAGTCACCGAAACGTCGTAGCGAGGGCGCAGTACAACCGGTAAGTGGGGATCATGGTAAAGAGAACAGTGATAAGGCATGGTGGGATCTTGTGGAACATGAACAGAATCGAGACGCGAGTGCAAATATTAAACTTAGATTTCGAAAAGGGAAAGATGACACTAAGATAGTGTCAAGTGAGATAATGATGGATAACGAGTAATTTTGGTTTCTCTCAAAATTACATTCGGGAAGCCTATTAATTTTAATTGTGCTACTTTGAACATTAATGGGCTCAATTGTAGAAATAAACAGTTGCAGCTGTTATCATTGTTTAAATATCATAATTTGGATGTACTTTTAGTGCAAGAACACAATGTACAAGATGTTAAGAAACTTGATGTGCTGCTTGATTTCTTTGAAATATTGATATATCCAACGACCTTGTTGAAAGGTGGTACGATGATATTGCTGGCTAAGCGAGCCTACATCAAGGTTCTTAATACTGAAATGGATGATAATGGCAATGTTTCATATGCGAGGATTTCCTTTTTTGACACAATAATTCCTTTACTTAATGTGTATGCTCCCTCTGGCACCCGCAGGAAGAAAGAGGGAGGACTTGTTCTCTAACGAGTTATTATATTTTTTCAGAAATGATACACGTAACGTTATTTTTGGTGGTGACTTTAATTGTGTCACTTCTATGAGAGATTGTAGCATTCAGTCAAACGCATGTGTATCTCCTGCTTTAATTACACTTTTGAAATGTATTGGTCTCAAGGATGCAAATAGCATTAACGGAGGTGTATATGAATACACTTATGTTCGCCAGAATTATGGTTCTAGGCTTGACAGAATATATATGCACTCGTTACATGATAAAATTAGTTCTTGCAGTACTGTTCCGGTCAGCTGTTCAGATCACTGTATGGTTGTGGTGAAGCTTGTTATTGACGATCAGGTTAAAGTTGGGACAGGGTCATGGAAGCTCAATTGCAGTCTGTTGCAGAGTAGAGATGTAATTGATAATTTTCAAGTATTGTGGGAACATCTGGTTGGGCAACAACATAAGTTCAGATGTCTATTGGAGTGGTGGGACATGTGTAAAGTTGCATGCAAAAGTTTCTTCGTGAAAGTATCCAAACGAAAGGCGGCTGAAAAATATGGTCTGTTAAACTTATTCCAACACAGACTAAAACAACTTTATGTAAAGGTCAATATGGGATTAGACAAGTATGAAGAAATTACCATTTTAAAGGACAGAATTAACAAATTGCGGGATGAAATATCTGAAGGAGTCAATGTTCGCCTCCAGATTAATGATAGGATGTATGGTGAGAAACTCTCTCCTTATTTGTTAAGTAAAGCCAAGAATAACAAGGGTACAGCACTTGTGACTAGTATTAAAGCAGGTGATGGGACGGATATGACAAATACGGATGGGATTGTATGTTATGTTCGGGGTGAATTAGAGAAATTGTATAAAAAAGTGAACGTAGACCAACGTATGCGGGAGTATTTCCTTGGAAAATGTAGACGGGTTTTAACCCAGGATGACAACACGTCATTATTGGCAGATGTAGATAAGCAGGAAGTGTGGAGTGTGGTCAAGAGTTTAAAGAAAGGTAAATCACCTGGCTGTGATGGGTTCCCGGCGGAATTGTATTTCTATCTATGGAATGTCATTGGTAAAGACTTTGTACAAGTGGTGCAGTATAGCATACAGCATAGGAAGATTAGCATGTCACAATCTCATGGGATTATTAAGATGATACCTAAAACGGGTGATTTGCATATTCTAACGAACTGGAGGCCACTTTCCCTACTAAACCAGGATTATAAAATAGTATCGAAACTGTTGGCAAATAGACTTAGGATTGCAATGGATAAACTTATATCAAAGGAACAGTTTTGTGGTGTGCCTGGAAGATCTATAATCAATTGTAATAGTGTAATTAGGGATGTTGTGTATTATGTGTCTGAGAATAATGTTCCATCCTCCATGATAAACCTCGACTGGTCGAAAGCCTTTGACCGTGTTGATGTTCAGTTTGTATTAGAAATATTGGATTGGGTAGGAGTGGCACAAGAATTTATTGATTGGATCCGTATGCTTTATAAACAGTGTCGGAGCAGCGTCTGTATCAATGGTGTCTTAGGTAAACCATTTTCAGTTGAACGATCTGTACGTCAGGGATGTCCCCTTTCAATGATTTTGTATGTTATATTTCAAGAGCCACTGTACTTGGCAATAAAAAGCGATGACTTTATTGTTCCACCTCGTCTTCCTAATGCTATGACACTTCCTGTTGTTGATTATGCAGACGATACAACTATTTTTGTGTCGACAGAAGACTCGATGGTGAATGTTCAGAATGAGTTAGACAACCTTGAAAGAGGGACAGGTGGTGTCATTAACAAGAACAAAACGTGTATGATGGGGCTTGGCAGTTGGTGTAATAAGGTTAACTGGACAGGTTCATGGTTCAAGGTAGTGGAGTCTATTAAAGCTCTTGGGATTTGCTGGTGTAAAACATATGAAACATCACTGGTTACGAATTGGCAAGTACTATGTGGGAATATAATAGTTGCAACGAATATGTTGTCAAATAGGAAATTGACCCTGTTTCAGAAGGCTGTAATAATCAATTGCAAAATTTTGTCTAAAGTGTGGTATTTGTCTCACAACTTTCCAATAGACAAAAAAAGTGCTATAGAGATTGACAAAACTATTTTTAGATATGTATGGTATGGTAGATACCAACCAAATAAACGAACTACCCTATGTAAAGGTAAGAAAAACGATGGAATAGGAATACTGAATGTGTACCATAAGTCATTGGCAATCTTATGTGTTACTTTTAGAAAGGAGATAATGCCGAGGAATAGTGTAAATGCACTAGGACATTACTATTGTAAATTACGTGTTAGCTACTTGATACATATGCCAGAGTATACTGACCTTGCCTTTATTTCACCGCACCTTTGTTCATGTGCAATTGATGTTCTCAGGAGGATTTGTAATATTGAAGGTTTTTTAATGATGAACAGTAAACAAGTGTATGATGTTATACTACCAAATATAGTTCCTAGAGTAGAGGAGGCATATCCACTCTTTAGCTGGCAAGTAATATGGGCAAACCTTCATGTTAAATTTATTGCCCCAAAACAACGTGAGCTGTTGTATCGCTATATTCATGAGACCCTTCCTACTAATGATAGGTTGTTGATGTTGGGCAATAAGGACAACAATAGGTGTGACCAATGTACTGAAATTGAAAATAATATGCATATATTTTATTTCTGTAAGCAGAAAGTTGTTCTTGTAAACTGGATTAGAGACACTCTTAAAGCTTTATGTGGACCAAGTATTAGAGTGGAGTTAATGAGGTTTTTAATGTTTCATATTGACATAAAATGCAAGAAAATTAGGAATACAATAATTATGTTACTTTCTGGTTACATATTTTGTGTGTGGATAGGCAGGCAGGAAAGTTACTCAGTAGACAAAATATTGAAGTTCTTGCGAGGCAGGATCAGGTATAACATTTGGGGTTTAAGGCTCATGCTCGCTGATGATATGGAAAATCGATTTACTGAAAATTATATAAAATATATATAAATGTAATAATTTCCCCTGTATTTTAATGTAAATTTATTCTCCAATTTTTGTAAATCGTTTATAGGTAAATAAGTATAACATTCAGGTTTTTTTTAAAGATCTTGTTCAGTACTACTGAAACACTTGTTCACTAAGAATTGTAATGTATAATTGCCTTGTAACACTTATGTATATGTAATTTATATTGTATTTTTTTCGCTATTCACTCAGCCAGCCAGCCCCTAAAATATAAGGGGCCCACCACCACCTACCCACGGTGGTGGGCCTGTATGTGTGGTGGTGGGGGGTCTGTATGTGTGGTGGTGGTGGGCCTGTATGTGTGGTGGTGGTGGTGGTCTGTATGTGTGGTGGTGGTGGGCCTGTATGTGTGGTGGTGGGGGGTCTGTATGTGTGGTGGTGGTGGGCCTGTATGTGTGGTGGTGGTGGTGGTCTGTATGTGTGGTGGTGGTGGGCCTGTATGTGTGGTGGTGGGGGTCTGTATGTGTGGTGGTGGTGGGCCTGTATGTGTGGTGGTGGGGGGTCTGTATGTGTGGTGGTGGTGGGCCTGTATGTGTGGTGGTGGTGGTGGTCTGTATGTGTGGTGGTGGTGGTCTGTATGTGTGGTGGTGGTGGGTCTGTATGTGTGGTGGTGGTGGGCCTGTATGTGTGGTGGTGGTGGTGGTCTGTATGTGTGGTGGTGGTGGGTCTGTATGTGTGGTGGTGGTCTGTATGTGTGGTGGTGGTGGTCTGTATGTGTGGTGGGTCTGCATGTGTGGTGGTGGTGGGCCTGTATGTGTGGTGGTGGGTCTGTATGTGTGGTGGTGGTGGTCTGTATGTGTGGTGGTGGTGGTCTGTATGTGTGGTGGTGGGTCTGTATGTGTGGTGGTGGGTCTGTATGTGTGGAGGTGGTGTTCTGTATGTGTGGAAGTGGAGGTCTGTATGAGTGGTGGTGGGTCTGTATGTGTGGTGTTGGTGGTCTGTATGTGTGGTGGTGGGTCTGTATGTGTGGTAGTGGGCCTGTATGAGTGGTGGTGGTGGTCTGTATGTGTGGTGGTGGGTCTGTATGTGTGGTGGTGGTGGTCTGTATGTGTGGTGGTGGAGGTCTGTATGTGTGGTGGTGGAGGCCTGTATGTGTGGTGGTGGTGGTCTGTATGTGTGGTGGTGGTGGTCTGTATGTGTGGTGGTGGAGGTCTGTATGTGTGGTAGTGGTGGTCTGTATGTGTGGTGGTGGTGTGTCTGTATGTGTGGTGGTGGTGGTCTGTATGTGTGGTGGTGGAGGTCTGTATGTGTGGTGGTGGAGGTCTGTATGTGTGGTAGTGGAGGGTCTGTATGTGTTGTGGTGGGTCTGTATGTGAGGGGGTGGAGGTCTGTATGTGTGGTAGTGGAGGTCTGTATGTGTGGTGGTGGAGGTCTGTATGTGTGGTGGTGGAGGCCTATATGTGTGGTGGTGGAGGCCTGTATGTGTGGTAGTGGAGGTCTGTATGTGTGGTGGTGGTGGTCGGTATGTGTGGTGGTGGAGGTCTGTATGTGTGGTGGTGGAGGCCTGTATGTGTGGTAGTGGAGGTCTGTATGTGTGGTGGTAGAGGTCTGTATGTGTGGTGGTGGTGGGTCTGTATGTGTGGTGGTGGTGGGTCTGTATGTGTGGTGATGGTGGGTCTGTATGTGTGGCAGTGGAGGTCTGTATGTGTGGTGGTGGAGGTCTGTATGTGTGGTGGTGGAGGTCTGTATGTGTGCTGGTGGTGGTCTGTATGTGTGGTGGTGGGTCTGTATGTGTGGTGGTGGTGGTCTGTATGTGTGGTGGTGGAGGTCTGTATGTGTGGTGGTGGTGGTCTGTATGTGTGGTAGTGGAGGTCTGTATGTTTGGTGGTGGTGGTCTGTATGTGTGGTGGTGGTGGTCTGTATGTGTGGTGGTGGAGGTCTGTATGTGTGGTGGTGGTGGTCTGTATGTGTGGTGGTGGTGGTCTGTATGTGTGGTGGTGGAGGTCTGTATGTGTGGTGGTGGTGGTCTGTATGTGTGGTGGTGGTGGTCTGTATGTGTGGTGGTGGTGGTCTGTATGTGTGGTGGTGGCCTGTATGTGTGGTAGTGGAGGTCTGTATGTGTGGAGGTGGAGGTCTGTATGTGTGGTGGTGGCCTGTATGTATGGTGGTGGTGGTCTGTATGTGTGGTGGTGGAGGTCTGTATGTGTGGTGGTGGTTTTCTGTATGTGTGGTGGTGGGTCTGTATGTGCGGTGGTGGTGGTCTGTATGTGTGGTGGTGGTGGTCTGTATGTGTGGTGGTGGAGGCCTGTATGTGTGGTGGTGGTGGGTCTGTATGTGTGGTGGTGGTGGTCTGTATGTGTGGTGGTGGAGGTCTGTATGTGTGGTGGTGGTCTGTATGTGTGGTGATGGAGGCCTGTATGTGTGGTGATGGGTCTGTATGTGTGTTGGTGGAGGTCTGTATGTGGTAGTGGAGGCCTGTATGTGTGGTGGTGGGTCTGTATGTGTGGTGGTGGAGGTCTGTATGTGTGGTGGTGGGTCTGTATGTGTGGTGGTGGTGGTCTGTATGTGTGGTGGTGGAGGTCTGTATGTGTGGTAGTGGTGGCCTGTATGTGTGGTGGTGGAGGCCTGTATGTGTGGTGGTGGTGGTCTGTATGTGTGGTGGTGGTGGGTCTGTATGTATGGTGGTGGTGGTCTGTATGTGTGGTGGTCGTGGTCTGTATGTGTGATGGTGGTGGTCTGAATGTGTGGTGGTGGAGGTCTGTATGTGTGGTGGTGTAGGTCTGTATGTGTGGTAGTGGTTTTCTGTATGTGTGGTGGTGGGTCTGTATGTGTGGTGGTGGGCCTGTATGTGTGGTGGTGGTGGTCTGTATGTGTAGTGGTGGTGGTCTGTATGTGTGGTGGTGGAGGTCTGTATGTGTGGTGGTGGTGGTCTGTATGTGTGGTGGTGGTGGGTCTGTATGTGTGGTTGTGGAGGCCTGTATGTGTGGTAGTGGTGGTCTGTATGTGTGGTGGTGGAGGTCTGTATGTGTGGTAGTGGAGGCCTGTATGTGTGGTGGTGGTGGTCTGTATGTGTGGTGTTGGGTCTATATGTGTGGTGGTGGAGGTCTGTATGTGTGGTGGTGGAGGTCTGTATGTGTGGTGGTGGTGGTCTGTATGTGTGGTGTTGGGTCTATATGTGTGGTGGTGGAGGTCTGTATGTGTGGTGGTGGAGGTCTGTATGTGTGGTGGTGGAGGTCTGTATATGTTGTAGTGGTGGTCTGTATGTGTGGTGGTGGAGGTCTGTAAGTGTGGTGGTGGAGGCCTGTATGGGTGGTGGTGGTGGTCTGTATGTGTGGTAGTGGAGGTCTGTATGTGTGGTAGTGGAGGTCTGTATGTGTGGCAGTTGAGGCCTGTATGTGTGGTGGTGGTGGGTCTCTATGTGTGGTGGTGGAGGTCTGTATGTGTGGTAGTGGAGGCCTGTATGTGTGATGGTGGAGGTCTGTATGTGTGGTAGTGGAGGCCTGTATGTGTGGTGTTGGGTCTGTATGTGTGGTGGTGGAGGTCTGTATGTGTGGTGGTGGAGGTCTGTATGTGTGGTGGTGGAGGTCTGTATGTGTGGTAGTGGAGGCCTGTATGTGTGGTGGTGGAGGTCTGTATGTGTGGTAGTGGAGGCCTGTATGTGTGGTGTTTGGTCTGTATGTGTGGTGGTGGAGGTCTGTATGTGTGGTGGTGGAGGTCTGTATGTGTGGTGGTGGTGGTCTGTATGTGTGGTGGTGGTCTGTATGTGTGGTGGTGGAGGTCTGTATGTGTGGTGGTGGACACCTGTATGTGTGGTGGTGGTGGGTCTGTATGTGTGGTGGTGAAGGTCTGTATGTGTGGTAGTAGTTGTCTGTATGTGTGGTAGTGGAGGTCTGTATGTGTGGTGGTGGTGGAGGGCTGTATGTGTTATGGTGGAGGGCTGTGTGTGTGGTGGTGGGTCTGTATGTGTTGTGGTGGACGTCTGTATGTGTGGTGGTGGAGGTCTGTATGTGTGGTGGTGGTGGTCTGTATGTGTGGTGTTGGGTCTATATGTGTGGTGGTGGAGGTCTGTATGTGTGGTGGTGGAGGTCTGTATGTGTGGTGGTGGAGGTCTGTATATGTTGTAGTGGTGGTCTGTATGTGTGGTGGTGGAGGTCTGTAAGTGTGGTGGTGGAGGCCTGTATGGGTGGTGGTGGTGGTCTGTATGTGTTGTGGTGGAGGTCTGTATGTGTGGTGGTGGAGGTCTGTATGTTTGGTATTGGAGGCCTGTATGTGTGGTAGTGGAGGTCTGTATGTGTGGTAGTAGAGGTCTGTATGTGTGATGGTGGTGGGTCTCTATGTGTGGTGGTGGAGGTCTGTATGTGTGGTAGTGGAGGCCTGTATGTGTGGTGGTGGAGGTCTGTATGTGTGGTAGTGGAGGCCTGTATGTGTGGTGTTGGGTCTGTATGTGTGGTGGTGGAGGTCTGTATGTATGGTGGTGGAGGTCTGTATGTGTGGTGGTGGTGGTCTGTATGTGTGGTGGTGGTCTGTATGTGTGGTGGTGGAGGTCTGTATGTGTGGTGGTGGACACCTGTATGTAAGGTGGTGGTGGGTCTGTATGTGTGGTGGTGAAGGTCTGTATGTGTGGTAGTAGTTGTCTGTATGTGTGGTAGTGGAGGTCTGTATGTGTGGTGGTGGTGGAGGGCTGTATGTGTTATGGTGGAGGGCTGTGTGTGTGGTGGTGGGTCTGTATGTGTTGTGGTGGAGGTCTGTATGTGTGGTGGTGGAGGTCTGTATGTGTGGTATTGGAGACCTGTATGTGTGGTGGTGGTGGGTCTGTATGTGTGGTAGTGGTGGGTCTGTATATGTGGTGGTGGAGGTCTGTATGTGTGGTAGTGGTGGGTCTGTATGTGTGGTGGTGGTGGTCTGTATGTGTGGTGGTGGAGGTCTGTATGTGTGGTATTGGAGGCCTGTATGTGTGGTGGTGGTGGGTCTGTATGTGTGGTAGTGGTGGGTCTGTATGTGTGGTGGTGGAGGTCTGTATGTGTGGTAGTGGTGGGTCTGTATGTGTGGTGGTGGTGGTCTGTATGTGTGGTAGTGGTGGGTCGGTATGTGTGGTGGTGGAGGTCTGTATGTGTGGTGGTGGTGGCCTGTATGTGTGGTGGTGGGTCTGTATGTGTGGTGGTGGAGGCTTGTATGTGTGGTGGTGGAGGCCTGTATGTGTGGTGGTGGGTCTGTATATGTGGTGGTGGAGGCCTGTATGTGTGGTGGTGGACGCCTGTATGTGTGGTGGTGGGTCTGTATGTGTGGTGGTGGCCTGTATGTGTGGTGGTGGGTCTGTATGTGTGGTGGTGGAGGCCTGTATGTGTGGTGGTGGACGCCTGTATGTGTGGTGGTGGTAGGTCTGTATGTGTGGTGGTGGTGGAGGTCTGTATGTGTGGTGGTGGTGGTGGGTCTGTATGTGTGGTGGTGGTGGCCTGTATGTGTGGTGGTGGGTCTGTATGTGTGGTGGTGGAGGTCTGTATGTGTGGTGGTGGAGGTCTGTATGTGTGGTGGTGGGTCTGTATGTATGGTGGTGGAGGTCTGTATGTATGGTGGTGGAGGTCAGTATGTGTGGTGGTGGAGGTCTGTATGTGTGGTGGTGGAGGCCTGTATGTGTGGTAGTGGAGGGCTGTATGTGTGGTGGTGGTGGGTCTGTATGTGTGGTAGTGAAGGCCTGTACGTGTGGTGGTGGTGGTTCTGTATGTGTGGTAGTGGTAGGGTTGTATGTGTGGTGGTGGAGGTCTGTATGTGTGGTGGTGGTGGTGGGTCTGTATGTGTGGTGGTGGTGGCCTGCATGTGTGGTGGTGGGTCTGTATGTGTGGTGGTGGAGGCCTGTATGTGTGGTGGTGGTGGGTCTGTATGTGTGGTAGTGGTAGGTTTGTATGTGTGGTGGTGGAGGCCTGTATGTGTGGTGGTGGAGGTCTGTATGTGTGGTGGTGGAGGCCTGTATGTGTGGTGGTGGTGGGTCTGTATGTGTGGTAGTGGTAGGTTTGTATGTGTGGTAGTGGAGGCCTGTATGTGTGGTAGTGGTATGTCTGTATGTGTGGTGGTGGTCTGTATGTGTGGTAGTGAAGACCTGTACGTGTGGTGGTGGAGGGCTGTATGTGTGGTAGTGGAGGTCTGAATGTGTGGTGGTGGCGGGTCTGAATGTGTGGTAGTGTAAGTCTGTATATGTGGTGGTTGTGGGTCTGTATGTGTGGTAGTGGTGGGTCTGTATGTGTGGTAGTGGAGGCCTGTATGTGTGGTGGTGGGTCTGTATGTGTGGTAGTGGTGGGTCTGTATGTGTGGTAGTGGAGGCCTGTATGTGTGGTGGTGGAGGCCAGTATATGAGGTGGTGGAGGTCTGTATGTGTGGTGGTGGAGGTCTGTATGTGTGGTGGTGGAGGTCTGTATGCGTGGTGGTGGGTCTGTATGTGTGGTGGTGGAGGCCTGTATGGGTGGTGGTGGTGGTCTGTATGTGTGGTAGTGGAGGTCTGTATGTGTGGTGGTGGAGGCCTGTATGTGTGGTAGTGGTGGTCTGTATGTAAGGTGGCGGGTCTGTATGTGTGGTGGTGGAGGGCTGTATGTGTGGTATTGGTGGCCTGTATGTGTGGTAGTGGTGGGTCTGTATGTGTGGTGGTTGAGGCCTGTATGTGTGGTCGTGGTGGTCTGTATGTGTGGTAGTGGATGTCTGAATGTGTGGGGGTGGAGGGCTGTATGTGTGGTGGTAGAGGGCTGTATGTGTGGTGGTGATGGGTCTGTATGTGTGGTAGTGGTGGGTCTGTATGTGTGGTAGTGGTGGTCTGTATGTGTGGTGGTGGAGGTCTGTAAGTGTGGTAGTGGAGGCCTGTATGTGTGGTAGTGGTGGTCTGTATGTCTGGTAGTGGTGGGTCTGTATGTGTAGTAGTGGAGGTCTGTATGTGTGGTGGTGGAGGTCTGTATGTGTGGTAGTGGAGGTCTGTATGTGTGGTGGTGGTGGGTCTGTATGTGTGGTAGTGGAGGCCTGTATGTGTGGTAGTGGTGGTCTGTATGTGTGGTAGTGAAGGCGTGTATGTGTGGTGGTGGAGGCCTGTATGAGTATTAGTGGAGGCCTGTATGTGTGGTGGTGGTGGGTCTGTATGTGTGGTGGTGGAGGTCTGTATGTGTGGTGGTGGGTCTGTATGTGTGGTGGTGGAGGTCTGTATGTGTGGCAGTGGTGGTCTGTATGTGTGCTGGTGGTGGTCTGTATGTGTGGTAGTGGAGGACTGTATGTGTGGTGGTGGAGGTCTGTATGTGAGCTGGTGGAGGTCTGTATGTGTGGTAGTGGTGGGTCTGTATGTGTGGTGGTGGAGGTCTGTATGTGTGGTGGTGGAGGCCTGTATGTGTGGTAGTGGTGGTCTGTATGTGTGGTGGTGGAGGTCTGAATGTGTGGTGGTGGAGGTCTGTATGTGTGGTGGTGGAGGCCTGTATGTGTGGTGGTGGTGGGTCTATATGTGTGGTGGTGGAGGTCTGTATGTGTGGTAGTCGAGGTCTGTATGTGTGGTAGTGGAGGTCTGTATTTGTGGTAGTGGAGGTCTGTATGTGTGGTGGTGGAGGTCTGTATGTGTGGTGGTGGAGGCCTGTATGTGTGGTAGTGGTGGTCTGTATGTGTGGTGGTGGAGGTCTGTATGTGTGGTAGTGGAGGCCTGTATGCGTGGTGGTGGTGGTCTGTATGTGTGGTGTTGGGTCTATATGTGTGGTGGTGGAGGTCTGTATGTGTGGTGGTGGAGGTCTGTATGTGTGGTGGTGGTGGTCTGTATGTGTGGTGTTGGGTCTATATGTGTGGTGGTGGAGGTCTGTATGTGTGGTGGTGGAGGTCTGTATGTGTGGTGGTGGAGGTCTGTATATGTTGTAGTGGTGGTCTGTATGTTTGGTGGTGGAGGTCTGTAAGTGTGGTGGTGGAGGCCTGTATGGGTGGTGGTGGTGGTCTGTATGTGTGGTAGTGGAGGTCTGTATGTGTGGTAGTGGAGGTCTGTATGTGTGGTAGTGGAGGCCTGTATGTGTGGTGGTGGTGGGTCTCTATGTGTGGCGGTGGAGGTCTGTATGTGTGGTATTGTAGGCCTGTATGTGTGGTGGTGAAGGTCTGTATGTGTGGTGTTGGGTCTGTATGTGTGGTGGTGGAGGTCTGGATGTGTGGTGGTGGAGGTCTGTATGTGTGGTAGAGTTGGTCTGTATGTGTGGTGGTGGAGGTCTGTATGTGTGGTGGTGGACGCCTGTATGTGTGGTGGTGGTGGGTCTGTATGTGTGGTGGTGGAGGTCTGTATGTGTGGTAGTAGTTGTCTGTATGTGTGGTGGTGGAGGCCTGTATGTGTGGTGGTGGTGGAGGGCTGTATGTGTTATGGTGGAGGTCTGTATGTGTGGTATTGGAGGCCTGAATGTGTGGTGGTGGTGGGTCTGTATGTGTGGTAGTGGTGGGTCTGTATGTGTAATGGTGGAGGTCTGTATGTGTGGTATTGGAGGCCTGTATGTGTGGTGGTGGTGGGTCTGTATGTGTGGTAGTGGTGGGTCTGTATGTGTGGTGGTGGAGGTCTGTATGTGTGGTAGTGGTGGGTCTGTATGTGTGGTGGTGGAGGCCTGTATGTGTGGTGTTGGTGGGTCTGTATGTGTGGTAGTGGTGGGTCTGTATGTGTGGTGGTGGAGGTCTGTATGTGTGGTAGTGGTGGGTCTGTATGTGTGGTGGTGGAGGCCTGTATGTGTGGTGTTGGTGGGTCTGTATGTGTGGTAGTGGTGGGTCTGTATGTGTGGTGGTGGAGGTCTGTATGTGTGGTATTGGAGGCCTGTATGTGTGGTGGTGGTGGGTCTGTATGTGTGGTAGTGGTGGGTCTGTATGTGTGGTGGTGGAGGTCTGTATGTGTGGTAGTGGTGGGTCTGTATGTGTGGTGGTGGAGGCCTGTATGTGTGGTGTTGGTGGGTCTGTATGTGTGGTAGTGGTGGGTCTGTATGTGTGGTGGTGGAGGTCTGTATGTGTGGTATTGGAGGTCTGTATGTGTGGTGGTGGTGGGTCTGTATGTGTGGTAGTGGTGGGTCTGTATGTGTGGTGGTGGAGGTCTGTATGTGTGGTAGTGGTGGGTCTGTATGTGTGGTGGTGGAGGTCTGTATGTGTGGTGGTGGTGGGTCTGTATGTGTGGTGGTGGTGGCCTGTATGTGTGGTGGTGGGTCTGTATGTGTGGTGGTGGAGGCCTGTATGTGTGGTGGTGGAGGCCTGTATGTGTGTTGGTGGGTCTGTATGTGTGGTGGTGGAGGCCTGTATGTGTGGTGGTGGACGCCTGTATGTGTGGTGGTGGTGGGTCTGTATGTGTGGTGGTGGTGGCCTGTATGTGTGGTGGTGGGTCTGTATGTGTGGTGGTGGAGGCCTGTATGTGTGGTGGTGGACGCATGTATGTGTGGTGGTGGTGGGTCTGTATGTGTGGTGGTGGTGGGTCTGTATGTGTGGTGGTGGAGGTATGTTTGTGTGGTGGTGGTGGTGGGTCTGTATGTGTGGTGGTGGTGGCCTGTATGTGTGGTGGTGGGTCTGTATGTGTGGTGGTGGAGGTCTGTATGTGTGGTGGTGGAGGTCTGTATGTGTGGTGGTGGGTCTGTATGTATGGTGGTGGAGGTCTGTATGTATGGTGGTGGAGGTCAGTATGTGTGGTGGTGGAGGTCAGTATGTGTGGTGGTGGAGGCCTGTATGTGTGGTGGTGGAGGCCTGTATGTGTGGTGGTGGAGGCCTGTATGTATGGTGGTGGAGGCCTGTATGTGTGGTGGTGGAGGCCTGTATGTGTGGTGGTGGGTCTGTATGTGTGGTGGTGGAGGCCTGTATGTGTGGTGGTGGAGGCCTGTATGTGTGGTGGTGGAGGCCTGTATGTATGGTGGTGAAGGCCTGTATGTGTGGTGGTGGAGGCCTGTATGTGTGGTGGTGGAGGCCTGTATGTGTGGTGGTGGAGGCCTGTATGTGTGGTGGTGGAGGCCTGTATGTATGGTGGTGGAGGCCTGTATGTGTGGTGGTGGAGGCCTGTATGTGTGGTGGTGGGTCTGTATGTGTGGTGGTGGAGGCCTGTATGTGTGGTGGTGGAGGCCTGTATGTGTGGTGGTGGAGGCCTGTATGTATGGTGGTGAAGGCCTGTATGTGTGGTGGTGGAGGCCTGTATGTGTGGTGGTGGAGGCCTGTATGTGTGGTGGTGGAGGCCTGTATGTATGGTGGTGGAGGCCTGTATGTGTGGTGGTGGAGGCCTGTATGTGTGGTGGTGGGTCTGTATGTGTGGTGGTGGAGGTCTGTATGTGTGGTGGTGGAGGCCTGTATGTGTGGTGGTGGAGGCCTGTATGAGTGGTGGTAGGTCTGTATGTGTGGTGGTGGAGGTCTGTATGTGTGGTGGTGGTGGTCTGTATGTGTGGTGGTGGGGGCCTGTATGTGTGGTGGTGGTGGGTCTGTATGTGTGGTGGTGGTGGGTCTGTATGTGTGGTGGTGGAGGTCTGTATGTGTGGTGGTGGTGGTGGGTCTGTATGTGTGGTGGTGGCGCTCTGTACGTGTGGTGGTGGGTCTGTTTGTGTGGTGGTGGAGGCCTGTATGTGTGGTGGTGGAGGCCTGTATGTGTGGTGGTGGGTCTGTATGTGTGGTGGTGGAGGCCTGTATGTTTGGAGGTGGAGGCCTGTATGTGTGGTGGTGGAGGTCTGTATGTGTGGTGGTGGTGGTCTGTATGTGTGGTGGTGGAGGTCTGTATGTGTGGTGGTGGGTCTGTATGTGTGGTGGTGGGTCTGTATGTGTGGTGGTGGAGGTCTGTATGTGTGGCAGTGGTGGTCTGTATGTGTGCTGGTGGTGGTCTGTATGTGTGGTAGTGGAGGACTGTATGTGTGGTGGTGGAGGTCTGTATGTGAGCTGGTGGAGGTCTGTATGTGTGGTAGTGGTGGGTCTGTATGTGTGGTGGTGGAGGCCTGTATGTGTGGTAGTGGTGGTCTGTATGTGTGGTGGTGGAGGTCTGTATGTGTGGTGGTGGAGGTCTGTATGTGTGGTAGTCGAGGTCTGTATGTGTGGTAGTGGAGGTCTGTATGTGTGGTAGTGGAGGTCTGTATGTGTGGTAGTGGAAACCTGTATGTGTGGTGGTGGTGGGTCTGTATGTGTGGTGGTGGAGGCCTGTATGTGTGGTAGTGGTGGTCTGTATGTGTGGTGGTGGAGGTCTGTATGTGTGGTAGTGGAGGCCTGTATGCGTGGTGGTGGTGGTCTGTATGTGTGGTGTTGGGTCTATATGTGTGGTGGTGGAGGTCTGTATGTGTGGTGGTGGAGGTCTGTATGTGTGGTGGTGGTGGTCTGTATGTGTGGTGTTGGGTCTATATGTGTGGTGGTGGAGGTCTGTATGTGTGGTGGTGGAGGTCTGTATGTGTGGTGGTGGAGGTCTGTATATGTTGTAGTGGTGGTCTGTATGTTTGGTGGTGGAGGTCTGTAAGTGTGGTGGTGGAGGCCTGTATGGGTGGTGGTGGTGGTCTGTATGTGTGGTAGTGGAGGTCTGTATGTGTGGTAGTGGAGGTCTGTATGTGTGGTAGTGGAGGCCTGTATGTGTGGTGGTGGTGGGTCTCTATGTGTGGCGGTGGAGGTCTGTATGTGTGGTATTGTAGGCCTGTATGTGTGGTGGTGAAGGTCTGTATGTGTGGTGTTGGGTCTGTATGTGTGGTGGTGGAGGTCTGGATGTGTGGTGGTGGAGGTCTGTATGTGTGGTAGTGTTGGTCTGTATGTGTGGTGGTGGAGGTCTGTATGTGTGGTGGTGGACGCCTGTATGTGTGGTGGTGGTGGGTCTGTATGTGTGGTGGTGGAGGTCTGTATGTGTGGTAGTAGTTGTCTGTATGTGTGGTGGTGGAGGCCTGTATGTGTGGTGGTGGTGGAGGGCTGTATGTGTTATGGTGGAGGTCTGAATGTGTGGTATTGGAGGCCTGTATGTGTGGTGGTGGTGGGTCTGTATGTGTGGTAGTGGTGGGTCTGTATGTGTGGTGGTGGAGGTCTGTATGTGTGGTATTGAAGGCCTGTATGTGTGGTGGTGGTGGGTCTGTATGTGTGGTAGTGGTGGTCTGTATGTGTGGTGGTGGAGGTCTGTATGTGTGGTAGTGGTGGGTCTGTATGTGTGGTGGTGGAGGCCTGTATGTGTGGTGTTGGTGGGTCTGTATGTGTGGTAGTGGTGGGTCTGTATGTGTGGTGGTGGAGGTCTGTATGTGTGGTAGTGGTGGGTCTGTATGTGTGGTGGTGGAGGTCTGTATGTGTGATATTGGAGGCCTGTATGTGTAGTGGTGGTGGGTCTGTATGTGTGGTAGTGGTGGGTCTGTATGTGTGGTGGTGGGGGTCTGTATGTGTGGTAGTGGTGGGTCTGTATGTGTGGTGGTGGAGGCCTGTATGTGTGGTGTTGGTGGGTCTGTATGTGTGGTAGTGGTGGGTCTGTATGTGTGGTGGTGGAGGTCTGTATGTGTGGTATTGGAGGCCTGTATGTGTGGTGGTGGTGGGTCTGTATGTGTGGTAGTGGTGGGTCTGTATGTGTGGTGGTGGAGGTCTGTATGTGTGGTAGTGGTGGGTCTGTATGTGTGGTGGTGGAGGTCTGTATGTGTGGTGGTGGTGGGTCTGTATATGTGGTGGTGGTGGCCTGTATGTGTGGTGGTGGGTCTGTATGTGTGGTGGTGGAGGCCTGTATGTGTGGTGGTGGAGGCCTGTATGTGTGTTGGTGGGTCTGTATGTGTGGTGGTGGAGGCCTGTATGTGTGGTGGTGGACGCCTGTATGTGTGGTGTGGTGGCCTGTATGTGTGGTGGTGGGTCTGTATGTGTGGTGGTGGAGGCCTGTATGTGTGGTGGTGGACGCCTGTATGTGTGGTGGTGGTGGGTCTGTATGTGTGGTGGTGGTGGGTCTGTATGTGTGGTGGTGGAGGTATGTTTGTGTGGTGGTGGTGGTGGGTCTGTATGTGTGGTGGTGGTGGCCTGTATGTGTGGTGGTGGGTCTGTATGTGTGGTGGTGGAGGTCTGTATGTGTGGTGGTGGAGGTCTGTATGTGTGGTGGTGGGTCTGTATGTATGGTGGTGGAGGTCTGTATGTATGGTGGTGGAGGTCAGTATGTGTGGTGGTGGAGGTCAGTATGTGTGGTGGTGGAGGTCAGTATGTGTGGTGGTGGAGGCCTGTATGTGTGGTGGTGGAGGTCAGTATGTGTGGTGGTGGAGGCCTGTATGTGTGGTGGTGGAGGCCTGTATGTGTGGTGGTGGAGGCCTGTATGTATGGTGGTGGAGGCCTGTATGTGTGGTGGTGGAGGCCTGTATGTGTGGTGGTGGGTCTGTATGTGTGGTGGTGGAGGCCTGTATGTGTGGTGGTGGAGGCCTGTATGTGTGGTGGTGGAGGCCTGTATGTATGGTGGTGGAGGCCTGTATGTGTGGTGGTGGAGGCCTGTATGTGTGGTGGTGGAGGCCTGTATGTGTGGTGGTGGAGGCCTGTATGTATGGTGGTGGAGGCCTGTATGTGTGGTGGTGGAGGCCTGTATGTGAGGTGGTGGGTCTGTATGTGTGGTGGTGGAGGTCTGTATGTGTGGTGGTGGAGGCCTGTATGTGTGGTGGTGGAGGCCTGTATGAGTGGTGGTAGGTCTGTATGTGTGGCGGTGGAGGTCTGTATGTGTGGTGGTGGTGGTCTGTATGTGTGGTGGTGGGGGCCTGTATGTGTGGTGGTGGTGGTGGGTCTGTATGTGTGGTGGTGGTGGGTCTGTATGTGTGGTGGTGGAGGTCTGTATGTGTGGTGTTGGTGGTGGGTCTGTATGTGTGGTGGTGGTGCTCTGTACGTGTGGTGGTGGGTCTGTATGTGTGGTGGTGGAGGCCTGTATGTGTGGTGGTGGAGGCCTGTATGTGTGGTGGTGGGTCTGTATGTGTGGTGGTGGAGGCCTGTATGTTTGGAGGTGGAGGCCTGTATCTGTGGTGGTGGAGGTCTGTATGTGTGGTGGTGGTGGTCTGTATGTGTGGTGGTGGAGGTCTGTATGTGTGGTGGTGGGTCTGTATGTGTGGTGGTGGAGGCCTGTATGTGTGGTGGTGGTGGTCTGTATGTGTGGTGGTGGGTCTGTATGTGTGGTGGTGGAGGTCTATATGTGTGGTGGTGGAGGCCTGTATGTGTGGTGGTGGAGGTCTGTATGTGTGGTGGTGGAGGTCTGTATGTGTGGTAGTGGAGGCCTGTATGTGTGGTGGTGGAAGTCTGTATGTGTGGTGGTGGAGGCCTGTATGTGTGGTGGTGGAGGCCTGTATGTGTGGTGGTGGGTCTGTATGTGTGGTGGTGGAGGTCTGTATGTGTGGTGGTGGAGGTCTGTATGTGTGGTGGTGGGTCTGTATGTGTGGTGGTGGAGGCCTGTATGTGTGGTGGTGGAGGTCTGTATGTGTGGTAGTGGAGGCCTGTATGTGTGGTAGTGGTGGTCTGTAGGTGTTGTGGTGGTGGTCTGTATGTGTGGTGGTGGGTCTGTATGTGTGGTGGTGGAGGTCTGTATGTGTGGTGGTGGAGGCCTGTATGTGCGGTGGTAGAGGCCTGTATGTGTGATAGTGAAGGCCTGTATGTGTGGTAGTGGAGGTCTGTATGTATGGTGGTGGAGGCCTGTATGTGTGGTGGTGGAGGCCTGTATGTGTGGTGGTGGAGGCCTGTATGTGTGGTGGTGGAGGCCTGTATGTATGGTGGTGGAGGCCTGTATGTGTGGTGGTGGAGGCCTGTATGTGTGGTGGTGGGTCTGTATGTGTGGTGGTGGAGGTCTGTATGTGTGGTGGTGGAGGCCTGTATGTGTGGTGGTGGAGGCCTGTATGAGTGGTGGTAGGTCTGTATGTGTGGTGGTGGAGGTCTGTATGTGTGGTGGTGGTGGTCTGTATGTGTGGTGGTGGGGGCCTGTATGTGTGGTGGTGGTGGGTCTGTATGTGTGGTGGTGGTGGGTCTGTATGTGTGGTGGTGGAGGTCTGTATGTGTGGTGGTGGTGGTGGGTCTGTATGTGTGGTGGTGGTGCTCTGTACGTGTGGTGGTGGGTCTGTATGTGTGGTGGTGGAGGCCTGTATGTGTGGTGGTGGAGGCCTGTATGTGTGGTGGTGGGTCTGTATGTGTGGTGGTGGAGGCCTGAATGTTTGGAGGTGGAGGCCTGTATGTGTGGTGGTGGAGGTCTGTATGTGTGGTGGTGGTGGTCTGTATGTGTGGTGGTGGAGGTCTGTATGTGTGGTGGTGGGTCTGTATGTGTGGTGGTGGAGGCCTGTATGTGTGGTGGTGGTGGTCTGTATGTGTGGTGGTGGGACTGTATGTGTGGTGGTGGAGGTCTATATGTGTGGTGGTGGAGGCCTGTATGTGTGGTGGTGGAGGTCTGTATGTGTGGTGGTGGAGGTCTGTATGTGTGGTAGTGGAGGCCTGTATGTGTGGTGGTGGAAGTCTGTATGTGTGGTGGTGGAGGCCTGTATGTGTGGTGGTGGAGGCCTGTATGTGTGGTGGTGGGTCTGTATGTGTGGTGGTGGAGGTCTGTATGTGTGGTGGTGGAGGTCTGTATGTGTGGTGGTGGGTCTGTATGTGTGGTGGTGGAGGCCTGTATGTGTGGTGTTGGTGGGTCTGTATGTGTGGTAGTGGTGGGTCTGTATGTGTGGTGGTGGAGGTCTGTATGTGTGGTATTGGAGGCCTGTATGTGTGGTGGTGGTGGGTCTGTATGTGTGGTAGTGGTGGGTCTGTATGTGTGGTGGTGGAGGTCTGTATGTGTGGTAGTGGTGGGTCTGTATATGTGGTGGTGGAGGCCTGTATGTGTGGTGTTGGTGGGTCTGTATGTGTGGTAGTGGTGGGTCTGTATGTGTGGTGGTGGAGGTCTGTATGTGTGGTATTGGAGGCCTGTATGTGTGGTGGTGGTGGGTCTGTATGTGTGGTAGTGGTGGGTCTGTATGTGTGGTGGTGGAGGTCTGTATGTGTGGTAGTGGTGGGTCTGTATGTGTGGTGGTGGAGGTCTGTATGTGTGGTGGTGGTGGGTCTGTATGTGTGGTGGTGGTGGCCTGTATGTGTGGTGGTGGGTCTGAATGTGTGGTGGTGGAGGCCTGTATGTGTGTTGGTGGGTCTGTATGTGTGGTGGTGGAGGCCTGTATGTGTGGTGGTGGACGCCTGTATGTGTGGTGGTGGTGGTCTGTATAAGTGGTGGTGGGGGCCTGTATGTGTGGTGGTGGTGGGTCTGTATGTGTGGTGGTGGTGGGTCTGTATGTGTGGTGGTGGAGGTCTGTATGTGTGGTGGTGGTGGTGGGTCTGTATGTGTGGTGGTGGTGCTCTGTACGTGTGGTGGTGGGTCTGTATGTGTGGTGGTGGAGGCCTGTATGTGTGGTGGTGGAGGCCTGTATGTGTGGTGGTGGGTCTGTACGTGTGGTGGTGGAGGCCTGTATGTTTGGAGGTGGAGGCCTGTATGTGTGGTGGTGGAGGTCTGTATGTGTGGTGGTGGTGGTCTGTATGTGTGGTGGTGGAGGTCTGTATGTGTGGTGGTGGGTCTGTATGTGTGGTGGTGGAGGCCTGTATGTGTGGTGGTGGTGGTCTGTATGTGTGGTGGTGGGTCTGTATGTGTGGTGGTGGAGGTCTATATGTGTGGTGGTGGAGGCCTGTATGTGTGGTGGTGGAGGTCTGTATGTGTGGTGGTGGAGGTCTGTATGTGTGGTAGTGGAGGCCTGTATGTGTGGTGGTGGAAGTCTGTATGTGTGGTGGTGGAGGCCTGTATGTGTGGTGGTGGAGGCCTGTATGTGTGGTGGTGGGTCTGTATGTGTGGTGGTGGAGGTCTGTATGTGTGGTGGTGGAGGTCTGTATGTGTGGTGGTGGGTCTGTATGTGTGGTGGTGGAGGCCTGTATGTGTGGTGTTGGTGGGTCTGTATGTGTGGTAGTGGTGGGTCTGTATGTGTGGTGGTGGAGGTCTGTATGTGTGGTATTGGAGGCCTGTATGTGTGGTGGTGGTGGGTCTGTATGTGTGGTAGTGGTGGGTCTGTATGTGTGGTGGTGGAGGTCTGTATGTGTGGTAGTGGTGGGTCTGTATGTGTGGTGGTGGAGGCCTGTATGTGTGGTGTTGGTGGGTCTGTATGTGTGGTAGTGGTGGGTCTGTATGTGTGGTGGTGGAGGTCTGTATGTGTGGTATTGGAGGCCTGTATGTGTGGTGGTGGTGGGTCTGTATGTGTGGTAGTGGTGGGTCTGTATGTGTGGTGGTGGAGGTCTGTATGTGTGGTAGTGGTGGGTCTGTATGTGTGGTGGTGGAGGTCTGTATGTGTGGTGGTGGTGGGTCTGTATGTGTGGTGGTGGTGGCCTGTATGTGTGGTGGTGGGTCTGTATGTGTGGTGGTGGAGGCCTGTATGTGTGTTGGTGGGTCTGTATGTGTGGTGGTGGAGGCCTGTATGTGTGGTGGTGGACGCCTGTATGTGTGGTGGTGGTGGGTCTGTATGTGTGGTGGTGGTGGCCTGTATGTGTGGTGGTGGGTCTGTATGTGTGGTGGTGGAGGCCTGTATGTGTGGTGGTGGACGCCTGTATGTGTGGTGGTGGTGGGTCTGTATGTGTGGTGGTGGTGGGTCTGTATGTGTGGTGGTGGAGGTATGTTTGTGTGGTGGTGGTGGTGGGTCTGTATGTGTGGTGGTGGTGGCCTGTATGTGTGGTGGTGGGTCTGTATGTGTGGTGGTGGAGGTCTGTATGTGTGGTGGTGGAGGTCTGTATGTGTGGTGGTGGGTCTGTATGTATGGTGGTGGAGGTCTGTATGTGTGGTGGTGGAGGTCTGTATGTGTGGTGGTGGAGGTCTGTATGTGTGGTGGTGGGTCTGTATGTATGGTGGTGGAGGTCTGTATGTGTGGTGGTGGAGGTCAGAATGTGTGGTGGTGGAGGCCTGTATGTGTGGTGGTGGAGGCCTGTATGTATGGTGGTGGAGGCCTGTATGTGTGGTGGTGGAGGCCTGTATGTGTGGTGGTGGGTCTGTATGTGTGGTGGTGGAGGCCTGTATGTGTGGTGGTGGAGGCCTGTATGTGTGGTGGTGGAGGCCTGTATGTATGGTGGTGGAGGCCTGTATGTGTGGTGGTGGAGGCCTGTATGTGTGGTGGTGGAGGCCTGTATGTGTGGTGGTGGAGGCCTGTATGTATGGTGGTGGAGGCCTGTATGTGTGGTGGTGGAGGCCTGTATGTGTGGTGGTGGGTCTGTATGTGTGGTGGTGGAGGTCTGTATGTGTGGTGGTGGAGGCCTGTATGTGTGGTGGTGGAGGCCTGTATGAGTGGTGGTAGGTCTGTATGTGTGGTGGTGGAGGTCTGTATGTGTGGTGGTGGTGGTCTGTATGTGTGGTGGTGGGGGCCTGTATGTGTGGTGGTGGTGGGTCTGTATGTGTGGTGGTGGTGGGTCTGTATGTGTGGTGGTGGAGGTCTGTATGTGTGGTGGTGGTGGTGGGTCTGTATGTGTGGTGGTGGTGCTCTGTACGTGTGGTGGTGGGTCTGTATGTGTGGTGGTGGAGGCCTGTATGTGTGGTGGTGGAGGCCTGTATGTGTGGTGGTGGGTCTGTATGTGTGGTGGTGGAGGCCTGTGTGTTTGGAGGTGGAGGCCTGTATGTGTGGTGGTGGAGGTCTGTATGTGTGGTGGTGGTGGTCTGTATGTGTGGTGGTGGAGGTCTGTATGTGTGGTGGTGTGTCTGTATGTGTGGTGGTGGAGGCCTGTATGTGTGGTGGTGGTGGTCTGTATGTGTGGTGGTGGGTCTGTATGTGTGGTGGTGGAGGTCTATATGTGTGTTGGTGGAGGCCTGTATGTGTGGAGGTGGAGGTCTGTATGTGTGGTGGTGGAGGTCTGTATGTGTGGTAGTGGAGGCCTGTATGTGTGGTGGTGGAAGTCTGTATGTGTGGTGGTGGAGGCCTGTATGTGTGGTGGTGGAGGCCTGTATGTGTGGTGGTGGGTCTGTATGTGTGGTGGTGGAGGTCTGTATGTGTGGTGGTGGAGGTCTGTATGTGTGGTGGTGGGTCTGTATGTGTGGTGGTGGAGGCCTGTATGTGTGGTGGTGGAGGTCTGTATGTGTGGTAGTGGAGGCCTGTATGTGTGGTAGTGGTGGTCTGTAGGTGTTGTGGTGGTGGTCTGTATGTGTGGTGGTGGGTCTGTATGTGTGGTGGTGGAGGTCTGTATGTGTGGTGGTGGAGGCCTGTATGTGTGGTGGTAGAGGCCTGTATGTGTGGTAGTGAAGGCCTGTATGTGTGGTAGTGGAGGTCTGTATGTATGGTGGTGGAGGTCTGTATGTGTTGTGGTGGAGGTCAGTATGTGTGGTAGTGAAGGCCTGTATGTGTGGTGGTGGACGCCTGTATGTGTGGTGGTGGTGGGTCTGTATGTGTGGTGGTGGTGGCCTGTATGTGTGGTGGTGGGTCTGTATGTGTGGTGGTGGAGGCCTGTATGTGTGGTGGTGGTGGTCTATATGTGTGGTGGTGGAGGCCTGAATGTGTGGTGGTGGAGGCCTGTATGTGTGGTGGTGGAGGCCTGTATGTGTGGTGGTGGAGGTCAGTATGTGTGGTGGTGGAGGTCTGTATGTGTGGTGGTGGAGGTCTGTATGTGTGGTAGTGATGGGTCTGTATGTGTGGTGGTAGAGGTCTGTATGTGTGGTAGTGAAGGCCTGTATGTGTGGTGGTGGACGCCTGAATGTGTGGTGGTGGTGGGTCTGTATGTGTGGTGGTGGTGGCCTGTATGTGTGGTGGTGGGTCTGTATGTGTGGTGGTGGAGGCCTGTATGTGTGGTGGTGGAGGTCTGTATGTGAGGTGGTGGAGGTCTGTATGTGTGGTAGTGAAGGCCTGTATGTGTGGTAGTGGAGGTCTGTATGTATGGTGGTGGAGGTCTGTATGTGTGGTGGTGGAGGCCTGTATGTGTGGTGGTAGAGGCCTGTATGTGTGGTATTGAAGGCCTGTATGTGTGGTAGTGGAGGTCTGTATGTATGGTGGTGGAGGTCTGTATGTGTGGTGGTGGAGGTCAGTATTTGTGGTGGTGGAGGCCTGTATGTGTGGTGGTGGAGGCCAGTATGTGTGGTGGTGGAGATCTGTATGTGTGGTGGTGGAGGTCTGTAAGTGTGGTGGTGGGTCTGTATGTGTGGTGGTGGAGGCCTGTATGTGTGGTGGTGGAGGTCTGTATGTGTGGTAGTGGAGGCCTGTATGTGTGGTGGTGGTGGGTCTGTATGTGTGGTAGTGAAGGCCTGTATGTGTGGTAGTGGAGGTCTGTATGTGTGGTGGTGGAGGTCTGTATGTGTGGTGGTGGAGGTCTGTATGTGTGGTGGTGGAGGCCTGTATGTGTGGTAGTGGTGGGTCTGTATGAGTGGTAGTGGAGGCCTGTATGTGTGGTAGTGGTTGGTCTGTACGTGTGGTAGTGGAGGTCTGTATGTGTGGTAGTGGTGGTTTGTATGTGTGGTGGTGGAGGTCTGTATGTGTGGTGGTGGAGGCCTGTATGTGTGGTGGTGGAGGCCTGTATGTGTGGTGCTGGAGGTTTGTATGAGTGGTGGTGGAGGTCTGTATGTCTGATAGTGGTGGTCTGTATGTGTGGTAGTGGAGTCCTGTATGTGTGGTGGTGGAGGGCTGTATGTGTGGTAGTGGAGGTCTGTATGTGTGGTGGTGGTGGGTCTGTTTGTGTGGTAGTGGTGGGTCTGTATGTGTGGTAGTGGAGGCCTGTATGTGTGGTGGTGGGTCTGTATGTGTGGTAGTAGAGGCCTGTATGTGTGGTAGTGGAGGCCTGTATGTGTGGTGGTGGAGGCCAGTATGTGTGGTGGTGGAAGTCTGTATGTGTGGTGTTGGAGGTCTGTATGTGTGGTGGTGGGTCTGTATGTGTAGTGGTGAAGGCCTGTATGTGTGGTGGTGGTGGTCTGTATATGTGGTAGTGGAGGTCGGTATATGTGGTAGTGGAGGTCTGTATGTGTGGTAGTGAAGGCCTGTATGTGTGGTAGTGGTGGGTCTGTATGTGTGGTAGTGGAGATCTGTATGTGTGGTGGTGGTGGTCTGTATGTGTGGTAGTGGAGGTCTATATGTGTGGTGTTGGAGGTCTGTATGTGTGGTAGTGGTGGTCTGTATGTGTGGTGGTGGAGGTCTGTATGTGTGGTGGTGGAGGTCTGTATGTTTGGTAGTGGAGGGCTGTATGTGTGGTGGTTGTGGAGGTCTGTATGTGTGGTGGTGGAGGCCTGTATGTGTGGTAGTGGAGGTCTGTATGTTTGGTAGTGGAGGCCTGTATGTGTGGTAGTGGAGGTCTGTATGTGTGGTGGTGGAGGTCTGTATGTGTGGTGGTGGAGGTCTGTATGTGTGGTGGTGGAGGTCTGTATGTGTGGTGGTGGTGGTCTGTATGTGTGGTGGTGGAGGTCTGTACGTGTGGTGGTGGAGGTCTGTATGTGTGGTGGTGGAGGTCTGTATGTGTGGTGGTGGTGGTCTGTATGTGTGGTGGTGGAGGTCTGTATGTGTGGTAGTGGAGGTCTGTATGTGTGGTGGTGGAGGGCTGTATGTGTGGTGGTGGGGGGCTGTATGTGTGGTGGTGGAGGTCTGTATGTGTGGTGGTGGAGGGCTGTATGTTTGGTGGTGGAGGTCTGTATGTGTGGTGGTGGAGGTCTGTTTGTGTGGTGGTGGTGTCTGTATGTGTGGTGGTGGTGGGTCTGTATGTGTGGTGGTGGAGGGCTGTATGTGTGGTTGTGGAGGTCTATATGTGTGGTGGTGGAGGTCTGTATGTGTGGTGGTGGAGGTCTGTATGTGTGGTAGTGGTGGGTCTGTACGTGTGGTGGTGGAGGGCTGTATGTGTGGTAGTGAAGGTCTGTATGTGTGGTAGTGGTGGTCTGTATGGGTGGTGGTGGAGGTCTGTATGTGTGGTGGTGGAGGGCTGTATGTGTGGTAGTGGTGGTCTGTATGTGTGGTAGTGGAGGTCTGTATGTGTGGTGGTGGAGGGCTGTATGTGTGGTAGTGAAGGTCTGTATGTGTGGTGGTGGAGGTCTGTATGTGTGGTGGTGGAGGTCTGTATGTGTGGTAGTGGAGGTCTGTATTTTGTGGTGGTGGAGGGCTGTATGTGTGGTAGTGAAGGTCTGTATGTGTGGTAGTGGAGGCCTGTATGTGTGGTAGTGGAGGTCTGTATGTGTGGTGGTGGAGGTCTGTATGTGTGGTGGTGGAGGTCTGAATGTGTGGTAGTGGAGGCGTGTATGTGTGGTGGTGGAGGGCTGTATGTGTGGTAGTGAAGGTCTGTATGTGTGGTAGTGGAGGCCTGTATGTGTGGTGGTGGAGGTCTGTATGTGTGGTGGTGGAGGTCTGTATGTGTGGTGGTGGAGGTCTGTATGTGTGGTAGTGGAGGCCTGTATGTGTGGTGGTGGAGGGCTGTATGTGTGGTAGTGAAGGTCTGTATGTGTGGTAGTGGAGGCCTGTATGTGTGGTAGTGAAGGTCTGTATGTGTGGTGGTGGAGGCCTGTATGTGTGGTAGTGGAGGCCTGTATGTGTGGTAGTGGAGGTCTGTATGTGTGGTAGTGGAGGCCTGTATGTGTGGTGGTGGTGGGTCTGTATGTGTGGTAGTGGTGGGTCTGTATGTGTGGTGGTGGTGGGTCTGAATGTGTGGTAGTGGTGGGTCTGAATTTGTGTGGTGCATCTGATGGGCCAATGGGCCGTCTGCGTTGTCCAAGTATTGTACCTCACCTCACTTCACCACTCTCTCCTTGCCTATTTATACCCATCACTCGATCTGTAAAATCACTCCTTCTGAAGATGTATTAATATACGAAAGTACTTAAGGAAATTCCTGTTTCGTTTTTCCTCCGTGGTCTGACATTGTCATATATATATATATATATATATATATATATATATATATATATATATATATATATATATATATATATATATATATATATATATATATACATATATATATATATATATATATATATATATATATATATATATATATATGTATATATATATATGTATATATATATATATATATATATATATATATATATATATATATATATGAATAAAAACTCACACCCCAGAAGTGACTCGAACCCATACTCCCAGAAGCAACGCAACTGGTAACTACAGGGCGCCTTAATCCGCTTGACCATCACGGCCGTCAAAAGGAAGTGATAGCCGAGGCTATTTGAGCCACTTCCCCGACGGCAACTCGGATGGTAATCTTGGGCATAGCATTTCACCAAATCACCTCATTCTTTGGGGCACACGTGAGGAACACAAATGCGAACAAGCCTGAATGGTCCCCAGGACTATATGCGAATGAAAACTCACACCCCAGAAGTGACTCGAACCCATACTCCCAGAAGCAACGCAACTGGTAACTACAGGGCGCCTTAATCCGCTTGACCATCACGGCCGTCAAAAGGAAGTGATAGCCGAGGCTATTTGAGCCACTTCCCCGACGGCAACTCGGATGGTAATCTTGGGCATAGCATTTCACCAAATCACCTCATTCTTTGGGGCACACGTGAGGAACACAAATGCGAACAAGCCTGAATGGTCCCCAGGACTATATGCGAATGAAAACTCACACCCCAGAAGTGACTCGAACCCATACTCCCAGAAGCAACGCAACTGGTAACTACAGGGCGCCTTAATCCGCTTGACCATCACGGCCGTCAAAAGGAAGTGATAGCCGAGGCTATTTTGACGGCCGTGATGGTCAAGCGGATTAAGGCGCCCTGTAGTTACCAGTTGCGTTGCTTCTGGGAGTATGGGTTCGAGTCACTTCTGGGGTGTGAGTTTTCATTCGCATATAGTCCTGGGGACCATTCAGGCTTGTTCGCATTTGTGTTCCTCACGTGTGCCCCAAAGAATGAGGTGATTTGGTGAAATGCTATGCCCAAGATTACCATCCGAGTTGCCGTCGGGGAAGTGGCTCAAATAGCCTCGGCTATCACTTCCTTTTGACGGCCGTGATGGTCAAGCGGATTAAGGCGCCCTGTAGTTACCAGTTGCGTTGCTTCTGGGAGTATGGGTTCGAGTCACTTCTGGGGTGTGAGTTTTCATTCGCATATAGTCCTGGGGACCATTCAGGCTTGTTCGCATTTGTGTTCCTCACGTGTGCCCCAAAGAATGAGGTGATTTGGTGAAATGCTATGCCCAAGATTACCATCCGAGTTGCCGTCGGGGAAGTGGCTCAAATAGCCTCGGCTATCACTTCCTTTTGACGGCCGTGATGGTCAAGCGGATTAAGGCGCCCTGTAGTTACCAGTTGCGTTGCTTCTGGGAGTATGGGTTCGAGTCACTTCTGGGGTGTGAGTTTTCATTCGCATATAGTCCTGGGGACCATTCAGGCTTGTTCGCATATATATATATATATATATATATATATATATATATATATATATATATATATTTTTTTTTTTTTTTTTTTTTTACTTGCTCTCGTCATTGAAATTTCAAATTGTTTCTGTATCCACTTTTATGAAATCACTGGCTTCAAATTCATAATTTCCTATACATTTGGTCTACATTTTGTACTCAAAATTTAGTATCGTTTCCCGTTTAATGTTTCACGTCAATAAGCCATGTTTTACGAAGATAAAAACATTTTTTCTGAACCTTTTTGGGACTCACGTTGTTACCAGAAGTCCATCAGAGCTCTGATTTCTCAATCTTCAAACATTGTCCAGCTCCATCACTCATCTGGCTCCATCACTTTCACCGCTGAATATCTCGTCTGGCTCCATCGCTGAGATTCCATCGGTCTTCGGGGTCCATTGTTCGTCCACCTCCTTCGTTACTTCGTCAACTCTGAAAATTCTTGGCCGATATTAGGTGTACTTTCCCTCCATCGTTGCCCTCCAGTACCACACGAAGGAGGCAGCGTAACGGTGCTCTCCTTATATCAGCGTTTACACCTGTAGAAACATTCAACATCTTCGTTTGCATTAAATAAGAGAAAAAGAAGAAGAGAATATTAAGACATGGAAGACAGGAAGATGTTGAACAAGTGGTTGATAATGACGACCTTGACGAAGATAACAATGATGAGGAGGATGATGATAAGAGTAACAAGAACAAACTAATCATCAGTACAAGAAGAGAATATTCATCAGTACCGATAATAACGAATTGCTCCCAATGTACTATATTAGGCTTCAGCTCCGATGTTGAGGGGTAATGTTAGGCTTAAGCTCCGATGTTGAGGGATAATGTTAGGCTTCAGCTCCGATGTTGAGGGATAATGTTAGGCTTCAGCTCCGATGTTGAGGGATAATATTAGGCTTCAGCTCCGATGTTGAGGGGTAATGTTAGGCTTCAGCTCCGATGTTGAGGGATAATATTAGGCTTCAGCTCCGATGCTGAGGGATAATATTAGGCTTCAGCTCCGATGTTGAGGGGTAATGTTAGGCTTCAGCTAGCGATGTTGAGGGGTAATGTTAGGCTTCAGCTCCGATGTTGAGGGGTAATGTTAGGCTTCAGCTCCGATGTTGAGGGGTAATGTTAGGCTTCAGCTCCGATGTTGAGGGGTAATGTTAGGCTTCAGCTCCGATGTTGAGTGATAATGTTAGGCTTCAGCTCCAAAGTTGAGGGGTAATATTAGGCTTCAGCTCCGATGTTGAGGGGTAATGTTAGGCTTCAGCTCCGATGTTGAGGGGTAATGTTAGGCTTCAGCTCCGATGTTGAGGGGTAATATTAGGCTTCAGCTCCGATGTTGAGGGGTAATGTTAGGCTTCAGCTCCGATGTTGAGGGGTAATGTTAGGCTTCAGCTCCGATGTTGAGGGGTAATGTTAGGCTTCAGCTCCGATGTTGAGGGGTAATGTTAGGCTTCAGCTCCGATGTTGAGGGATAATGTTAGGCTTCAGCTCCGATGTTGAGGGGTAATATTAGGCTTCAGCTCCGATGTTGAGGTGTAATGTTAGGCTTCAGCTCCGATGTTGAGGGGTAATGTTAGGCTTCAGCTCCGATGTTGAGGGGTAATATTAGGCTTCAGCTCCGATGTTGAGGGGTAATGTTAGGCCTCAGCTCCGATGTTGAGGGATAATATTAGGCTTCAGCTCCGATGTTGAGGGGTAATGTTAGGCTTCAGCTCCGATGTTGAGGGGTAATATTAGGCTTCAGCTCCGATGTTGAGGGGTAATATTAGGCTTCAGCTCCGATGTTGAGGGGTAATGTTAGCCTTCAGTTCCGATGTTGAGGGGTAATATTAGGCTTCAGCTGCGATGTTGAGGGGTAATGTTAGGCTTCAGCTCCGATGTTGAGGGGTAATGTTAGGCTTCAGCTCCGATGTTGAGGGATAATGTTAGGCTTCAGCTCCGATGTTCAGGGGTAATATTAGGCTTCAGCTCCGATGTTGAGGGATAATATTAGGCTTCAGCTCCGATGTTGAGGGGTAATGTTAGGCTTCAGCTCCGATGTTGAGGGATAATGTTAGGCTTCAGCTCCGATGTTGAGGGGTAATATTAGGCTTCAGCTCCGATGTTGAGGGGTAATATTAGGCTTCAGCTCTGATGTTGAGGGATAATGTTAGGCTTCAGCTCCGATGTTGAGGGATAATGTTAGGCTTCAGCTCCGATGTTGAGGGGTAATGTTAGGCTTCAGCTCCGATGTTGAGGGGTAATATTAGGCTTCAGCTCCGATGTTGAGGGGTAATGTTAGGCTTCAGCTCCGATGTTGAGGGATAATGTTAGGCTTCAGCTCCGATGTTGAGGGGTAATATTAGGCTTCAGCTCCGATGTTGAGGGGTAATATTAGGCTTCACCTCCGATGTTGAGGGGTAATGTTAGGCTTCACCTCCGATGTTGAGGGATAATGTTAGGCTTCAGCTCCGATGTTGAGGGGTAATATTAGGCTTCAGCTCCGATGTTGAGGGGTAATATTAGGCTTCAGCTCCGATGTTGAGTGATAATGTTAGGCTTCAGCTCCAAGTTGAGGGGTAATATTAGGCTTCAGCTCCGATGTTGAGGGGTAATGTTAGGCTTCAGCTCCGATGTTGAGGGGTAATATTAGGCTTCAGCTCCGATGTTGAGGGGTAATGTTAGGCTTCAGCTCCGATGTTGAGGGGTAATGTTAGGCTTCAGCTCCGATGTTGAGGGGTAATATTAGGCTTCAGCTCCGATGTTGAGGGGTAATGTTAGGCTTCAGCTCCGATGTTGAGGAGTAATGTTAGGCTTCAGCTCCGATGTTGAGGGGTAATGTTAGGCTTCAGCTCCGATGTTGAGGGGTAATGTTAGGCTTCAGCTCCGATGTTGAGGGATAATGTTAGGCTTCAGCTCCGATGTTGAGGGGTAATATTAGGCTTCAGCTCCGATGTTGAGGTGTAATGTTAGGCTTCAGCTCCGATGTTGAGGGGTAATGTTAGGCTTCAGCTCCGATGTTGAGGGGTAATATTAGGCTTCAGCTCCGATGTTGAGGGGTAATGTTAGGCCTCAGCTCCGATGTTGAGGGATAATATTAGGCTTCAGCTCCGATGTTGAGGGGTAATGTTAGGCTTCAGCTCCGATGTTGAGGGGTAATATTAGGCTTCAGCTCCGATGGTGAGGGGTAATATTAGGCTTCAGCTCCGATGTTGAGGGGTAATGTTAGCCCTTCAGCTTCCGATGTTGAGGGGTAATATTAGGCTTCAGCTCCGATGTTGAGGGGTAATGTTAGGCTTCAGCTCCGATGTTGAGGGGTAATGTTAGGCTTCAGCTCCGATGTTGAGGGATAATGTTAGGCTTCAGCTCCGATGTTCGAGGGGTAATATTAGGCTTCAGCTCCGATGTTGAGGGATAATATTAGGCTTCAGCTCCGATGTTGAGGGGTAATGTTAGGCTTCAGCTCCGATGTTGAGGGATAATGTTAGGCTTCAGCTCCGATGTTGAGGGGTAATATTAGGCTTCAGCTCCGATGTTGAGGGGTAATATTAGGCTTCAGCTCTGATGTTGAGGGATAATGTTAGGCTTCAGCTCCGATGTTGAGGGATAATGTTAGGCTTCAGCTCCGATGTTGAGGGGTAATATTAGGCTTCAGCTCCGATGTTGAGGGGTAATGTTAGGCTTCAGCTCCGATGTTGAGGGGTAATATTAGGCTTCAGCTCCGATGTTGAGGGTAATGTTAGGCTTCAGCTCCGATGTTGAGGGATAATGTTAGGCTTCAGCTCCGATGTTGAGGGGTAATATTAGGCTTCAGCTCCGATGTTGAGGGGTAATATTAGGCTTCAGCTCCGATGTTGAGGGGTAATGTTAGGCTTCAGCTCCGATGTTGAGGGATAATGTTAGGCTTCAGCTCCGATGTTGAGGGGTAATATTAGGCTTCAGCTCCGATGTTGAGGGGTAATATTAGGCTTCAGCTCCGATGTTGAGGGATAATGTTAGGCTTCAGCTCCGATGTTGAGGGGTAATATTAGGCTTCAGCTCCGATGTTGAGGGGTAATGTTAGGCTTCAGCTCCGATGTTGAGGGGTAATGTTAGGCTTCAGCTCCGATGTTGAGGGGTAATGTTAGGCTTCAGCTCCGATGTTGAGGGGTAATGTTAGGCTTCAGCTCCGATGTTGAGGGATAATGTTAGGCTTCAGCTCCGATGTTGAGGGGTAATATTAGGCTTCAGCTCCGATGTTGAGGGGTAATGTTAGGCTTCAGCTCCGATGTTGAGGGGTAATGTTAGGCTTCAGCTCCGATGTTGAGGGGTAATATTAGGCTTCAGCTCCGATGTTGAGGGGTAATGTTAGGCCTCAGCTCCGATGTTGAGGGATAATATTAGGCTTCAGCTCCGATGTTGAGGGGTAATGTTAGGCTTCAGCTCCGATGTTGAGGGGTAATATTAGGCTTCAGCTCCGATGTTGAGGGGTAATATTAGGCTTCAGTTCCGATGTTGAGGGGTAATGTTAGGCTTCAGTTCCGATGTTGAGGGGTAATATTAGGCTTCAGCTCCGATGTTGAGGGGTAATGTTAGGCTTCAGCTCCGATGTTGAGGGGTAATGTTAGGCTTCAGCTCCGATGTTGAGGGATAATGTTAGGCTTCAGCTCCGATGTTCAGGGATAATATTAGGCTTCAGCTCCGATGTTGAGGGATAATATTAGGCTTCAGCTCCGATGTTGAGGGGTAATGTTAGGCTTCAGCTCCGATGTTGAGGGATAATGTTAGGCTTCAGCTCCGATGTTGAGGGGTAATATTAGGCTTCAGCTCCGATGTTGAGGGGTAATGTTAGGCTTCAGCTCCGATGTTGAGGGATAATATTAGGCTTCAGCTCCGATGCTGAGGGATAATATTAGGCTTCAGCTCCGATGTTGAGGGGTAATGTTAGGCTTCAGCTAGCGATGTTGAGGGGTAATGTTAGGCTTCAGCTCCGATGTTGAGGGTAATGTTAGGCTTCAGCTCCGATGTTGAGGGGTAATGTTAGGCTTCAGCTCCGATGTTGAGGGGTAATGTTAGGCTTCAGCTCCGATGTTGAGTGATAATGTTAGGCTTCAGCTCCAAAGTTGAGGGGTAATATTAGGCTTCAGCTCCGATGTTGAGGGGTAATGTTAGGCTTCAGCTCCGATGTTGAGGGGTAATGTTAGGCTTCAGCTCCGATGTTGAGGGGTAATATTAGGCTTCAGCTCCGATGTTGAGGGGTAATGTTAGGCTTCAGCTCCGATGTTGAGGGGTAATGTTAGGCTTCAGCTCCGATGTTGAGGGGTAATGTTAGGCTTCAGCTCCGATGTTGAGGGGTAATGTTAGGCTTCAGCTCCGATGTTGAGGGATAATGTTAGGCTTCAGCTCCGATGTTGAGGGGTAATATTAGGCTTCAGCTCCGATGTTGAGGTGTAATGTTAGGCTTCAGCTCCGATGTTGAGGGGTAATGTTAGGCTTCAGCTCCGATGTTGAGGGGTAATATTAGGCTTCAGCTCCGATGTTGAGGGGTAATGTTAGGCCTCAGCTCCGATGTTGAGGGATAATATTAGGCTTCAGCTCCGATGTTGAGGGGTAATGTTAGGCTTCAGCTCCGATGTTGAGGGGTAATATTAGGCTTCAGCTCCGATGTTGAGGGGTAATATTAGGCTTCAGCTCCGATGTTGAGGGGTAATGTTAGCCTTCAGTTCCGATGTTGAGGGGTAATAGTAGGCTTCAGCTGCGATGTTGAGGGGTAATGTTAGGCTTCAGCTCCGATGTTGAGGGGTAATGTTAGGCTTCAGCTCCGATGTTGAGGGATAATGTTAGGCTTCAGCTCCGATGTTCAGGGGTAATATTAGGCTTCAGCTCCGATGTTGAGGGATAATATTAGGCTTCAGCTCCGATGTTGAGGGGTAATGTTAGGCTTCAGCTCCGATGTTGAGGGATAATGTTAGGCTTCAGCTCCGATGTTGAGGGGTAATATTAGGCTTCAGCTCCGATGTTGAGGGGTAATATTAGGCTTCAGCTCTGATGTTGAGGGATAATGTTAGGCTTCAGCTCCGATGTTGAGGGATAATGTTAGGCTTCAGCTCCGATGTTGAGGGGTAATGTTAGGCTTCAGCTCCGATGTTGAGGGGTAATATTAGGCTTCAGCTCCGATGTTGAGGGGTAATGTTAGGCTTCAGCTCCGATGTTGAGGGATAATGTTAGGCTTCAGCTCCGATGTTGAGGGGTAATATTAGGCTTCAGCTCCGATGTTGAGGGGTAATATTAGGCTTCACCTCCGATGTTGAGGGGTAATGTTAGGCTTCACCTCCGATGTTGAGGGATAATGTTAGGCTTCAGCTCCGATGTTGAGGGGTAATATTAGGCTTCAGCTCCGATGTTGAGGGGTAATATTAGGCTTCAGCTCCGATGTTGAGTGATAATGTTAGGCTTCAGCTCCAAAGTTGAGGGGTAATATTAGGCTTCAGCTCCGATGTTGAGGGGTAATGTTAGGCTTCAGCTCCGATGTTGAGGGGTAATATTAGGCTTCAGCTCCGATGTTGAGGGGTAATGTTAGGCTTCAGCTCCGATGTTGAGGGGTAATGTTAGGCTTCAGCTCCGATGTTGAGGGGTAATATTAGGCTTCAGCTCCGATGTTGAGGGGTAATGTTAGGCTTCAGCTCCGATGTTGAGGAGTAATGTTAGGCTTCAGCTCCGATGTTGAGGGGTAATGTTAGGCTTCAGCTCCGATGTTGAGGGGTAATGTTAGGCTTCAGCTCCGATGTTGAGGGATAATGTTAGGCTTCAGCTCCGATGTTGAGGGGTAATATTAGGCTTCAGCTCCGATGTTGAGGTGTAATGTTAGGCTTCAGCTCCGATGTTGAGGGGTAATGTTAGGCTTCAGCTCCGATGTTGAGGGGTAATATTAGGCTTCAGCTCCGATGTTGAGGGGTAATGTTAGGCCTCAGCTCCGATGTTGAGGGATAATATTAGGCTTCAGCTCCGATGTTGAGGGGTAATGTTAGGCTTCAGCTCCGATGTTGAGGGGTAATATTAGGCTTCAGCTACGATGGTGAGGGGTAATATTAGGCTTCAGCTCCGATGTTGAGGGGTAATGTTAGCCTTCAGTTCCGATGTTGAGGGGTAATATTAGGCTTCAGCTCCGATGTTGAGGGGTAATGTTAGGCTTCAGCTCCGATGTTGAGGGGTAATGTTAGGCTTCAGCTCCGATGTTGAGGGATAATGTTAGGCTTCAGCTCCGATGTTCAGGGGTAATATTAGGCTTCAGCTCCGATGTTGAGGGATAATATTAGGCTTCAGCTCCGATGTTGAGGGGTAATGTTAGGCTTCAGCTCCGATGTTGAGGGATAATGTTAGGCTTCAGCTCCGATGTTGAGGGGTAATATTAGGCTTCAGCTCCGATGTTGAGGGGTAATATTAGGCTTCAGCTCTGATGTTGAGGGATAATGTTAGGCTTCAGCTCCGATGTTGAGGGATAATGTTAGGCTTCAGCTCCGATGTTGAGGGGTAATATTAGGCTTCAGCTCCGATGTTGAGGGGTAATGTTAGGCTTCAGCTCCGATGTTGAGGGGTAATATTAGGCTTCAGCTCCGATGTTGAGGGGTAATGTTAGGCTTCAGCTCCGATGTTGAGGGATAATGTTAGGCTTCAGCTCCGATGTTGAGGGGTAATATTAGGCTTCAGCTCCGATGTTGAGGGGTAATATTAGGCTTCACCTCCGATGTTGAGGGGTAATGTTAGGCTTCACCTCCGATGTTGAGGGATAATGTTAGGCTTCAGCTCCGATGTTGAGGGGTAATATTAGGCTTCAGCTCCGATGTTGAGGGGTAATATTAGGCTTCAGCTCCGATGTTGAAGGATAATGTTAGGCTTCAGCTCCGATGTTGAGGGGTAATATTAGGCTTCAGCTCCATTGTTGAGGGGAAATGTTAGGCTTCAGCTCCGATGTTGAGGGGTAATGTTAGGCTTCAGCTCCGATGTTGAGGGGTAATGTTAGGCTTCAGCTCCGATGTTGAGGGGCAATGTTAGGCTTCAGCTCCGATGTTGAGGGATAATGTTAGGCTTCAGCTCCGATGTTGAGGGGTAATATTAGGCTTCAGCTCCGATGTTGAGGGGTAATGTTAGGCTTCAGCTCCGATGTTGAGGGGTATTGTTAGGCTTCAGCTCCGATGTTGAGGGGTAATATTAGGCTTCAGCTCCGATGTTGAGGGGTAATGTTAGGCCTCAGCTCCGATGTTGAGGGATAATATTAGGCTTCAGCTCCGATGTTGAGGGGTAATGTTAGGCTTCAGCTCCGATGTTGAGGGGTAATATTAGGCTTCAGCTCCGATGTTGAGGGGTAATATTAGGCTTCAGTTCCGATGTTGAGGGGTAATGTTAGGCTTCAGTTCCGATGTTGAGGGGTAATATTAGGCTTCAGCTCCGATGTTGAGGGGTAATGTTAGGCTTCAGCTCCGATGTTGAGGGGTAATGTTAGGCTTCAGCTCCGATGTTGAGGGATAATGTTAGGCTTCAGCTCCGATGTTCAGGGATAATATTAGGCTTCAGCTCCGATGTTGAGGGATAATATTAGGCTTCAGCTCCGATGTTGAGGGGTAATGTTAGGCTTCAGCTCTGATGTTGAGGGATAATGTTAGGCTTCAGCTCCGATGTTGAGGGATAATGTTAGGCTTCAGCTCCGATGTTGAGGGGTAATATTAGGCTTCAGCTCCGATGTTGAGGGGTAATGTTAGGCTTCAGCTCCGATGTTGAGGGGTAATGTTAGGCTTCAGCTCCGATGTTGAGGGATAATGTTAGGCTTCAGCTCCGATGTTGAGGGGTAATATTAGGCTTCAGCTCCGATGTTGAGGGGTAATATTAGGCTTCAGCTCCGATGTTGAGGGATAATGTTAGGCTTCAGCCTGGATGTTAATGGATGATACTAGGTTCGCGGAGATCGCCGCGGTTCGCGGAGATCGAGGTTCGCGGTGGTGGGGGTTCGCGGTGGTGGGGGTCGCGGTGGTGAGGGTTGGCGGTGGTGGGGGTTGGCGGTGGTGGGGGTTTACGGTGATGGGGGTTGGCGGTGGTGGGGGTTGGCGGTGGTGGGGGTTGGCGGTGATGGGAGCACGCTGTGGCGCTATTTAGGTGACGTATCAGCTTCCTACTTACTATTCTGTTGAGATCTCTCTCGAACAATAACAACATTCACTTTCATACCACCACAACCACTACCATTACTACAACCACAACCCCCTATCGCAACCACCACCACCACCACCACCCTTCACGATAATCATTGCCATTACATTACCACAACAGAACCATTACAACCACAACCACAACTACCGCATCACCATTCCAATACCACCACAAACACTACCACTACAATCACAAACATTTCAACTGTAACCACAACCTTAACCACCACAACTACCACTACTATATATAGGGCGCCTGACAGCTGGATGGACTGTGCTTTGGATTCGTAGTCCTGAGGCTCCGGGTTCGATCCCCAGTGGAGGCAGAGACAAATGGGCAAAATGTTTCTTTCACACTGATGCCCCCTGTTACCTAGCAGTAAATAGGTACCTGGGAGTTAGACAGCTGCTACGGGCTGCTTTCTGGGGGTGGAGGCCTGGTCGAGGACCGGGCCGCCGGGACGTTAAGCCCCGAAATCACAGATAACCTTAAAATAGCCATATATATCTACCCACTGGAACATTATCTAACACAGGGCTAATTTACAACCCAAACAGACCACTGGAACACTGTCTAACACAGTACAGAGTTCAACCCAAATAAGATTTTAACCGAGATTTAACAGCGCAGTTAAAGAAGTTGTTACACACACTGGGCCATACCTTACAGAGGCCACCGTGTGAGTCATAAACACTCATCCACTGACTGAGTAAAACTGAAATGAGTAACACTTAGTGGGCTAGCAAGAGACTCGGGACCCACGAAGGAATATCACAGGAGATAACAAAAAATCCTGCCACTACGACAATCCCATAAGGCGTTAATTAACGTTAAATTAACTACGACAATTATGTTAATTATAACGTACGAGGTGCATCACGACCAGTTGGCGGAGCAAAACACAGCTGGAACTCCCATTCCTGAATAGGCTATTAGATAACCATTCGTACGTACACACACAAAAACCTAGATAGGTTAGGCAGTGATGTGGTGGAGGCTGACTCTATACATAGTTTATAATGTAAATATGATCAAGCCCAGTAGGCTCAGGAATCTATATACAGTACACCGGTTGATCAACAGTTGCGAGGCGGGACCAAAGAGCCAGAGCTCTTTGCACAACTAGGTGAGTACAACCAGGTGAGCACACACACACATGCGGACATTAACACTCCCAAAATAGCCAACAGCAACAACAACCACGAAAACAGCAACAACAACCACGAAAACATATACAAGGACAGCAGCAGGTACTTGATGCGTCAACACCACCACCAACAATACAATGAAACAGCAATTGTACCAGCAAACACAGCCACAACAGCATCTGTACCAGCAAACACAGCCACAACAGCAACTGTACCAGGTGTTTGTTGTCCCGGCTCTGGATGTTATGGCGTCCCCGGTGGATGGGCGAGACCCTTGGCAATGGGTGCTCTGGGAGGCGTTCAATGCAAGATTCCCGCGGAGTTGCGTGGTGACCGCCGGCCAGGTCGGACGTTCCTGAGGTCTCTCCGCACTGGCTTGTGTTTACGTTGGGTGATCGCTTGTTTGCCCTGCTGGTGGTGGTTTGCCACTGACGGGGTGACGTTTGCTTCGCCATGGGGACGTTTCGCCCTCCATTGCAGAGGACGCTGTCAGCTGGTCTGGCGTTTACGGTGCCGGTGGACCATCCATTGGTTGGTGTCGCCCTAGTAGACGTGCTGCATGTGCAGCTGTCTGACCTGGTGGGCATCCAGCTGCTTCAGGGCCACCGTGCTGTGGTCAAGTTCCGCCTCCAGGCTGCCTTTCAGGCGTTTCTCGAGCGGTGTGAGGGGCGTGTTTACCCTCTCCCTGATTCAGCTGGCTCAGTTAAGGTAGTGAATCTTAGTGTCACCTTGACGTCTGTGACGGTGCATGGTGCCCCCTTCGAATTTCAGGACGACTTTTTAACCTCCTGTTTCGAACTTTTTGGGACAGTGTTGAGTGTTCGGTGGAACAAGGTCGTTGCCGGGCACTGTGTTGGTATGCTTGACGGCTCCCGCACCCTGACGATGTCGCTGAAGGGTAGTGTACCGTCGTCGTTGTCCGTGTTGGGTTACACGCTCCGCTGCCAGTACCGGGGTCAACCGCGCACCTGTTATCGGTGTGGTCACGAGGGTCTTCTGGCTGCTGCGTGCGACGTGGGAGCGACTGGTCGTGTGCATGTTCTTCGTGCGGAGGATTTTCCGCCCCTGTTGCGTTCGGGCGGTGTGGGTGCTGTGCCTGAGGCGCCTGCCTGCCTGTCTGCTGCTCCGCCTGTTGAGGAGAGCTCTCCGGCCTGTGCGACACGTCTAGTGCCAGCTGTGGCCCCTGGGGTTGTTCAGCCGGTGTGTGAGGGTGTCGGGCTGTCGCCTGAGCTGTGTGTAGTGATCGGTGTCCCGGTGGAGGTTCATGTTCCGCCCCCGCCTGTGAATGTGTTACCGGCTCCCGGGGACGCGGGTTCTGCCGTTTTGGAGGGGGTGCTTCGTGGTGAGGTGCCTGCCGTGCCTGTGTGTGTTGACTACTGTAGTTCTGCTCTTCCCATTCCTTTGCAGAAGCGTGCGCGTCGGTGTTCTGAGGCTGTTTCCGTGGATGATGTAGACAGTGTGGGTGATGTGGCCTCTGTGGACTCTTCGGACGGTGCGGGTGTGGCCTGTGTGGATGTGACGGTGGAGGCTGTGCCTGCGGCGGGGCCTGCTGGGCGTGGTGTGGTGCGGCCTGTCTCGAAGCGTTCGCGGCGGGCTCAGAGTGTCTCCCCCCTTCGTGGTGTGCCTTGGGAGGAGGTGGGGGAGTATGGTGCTCAGCTGGCGTCCCCCGCCGAGGATGATGGTGCTGTGAGGGGCTCCGACGTTGCTTCCTGTGCCCCCCCTCCTGCGTCTCCTGCTGTTGGGTCCCCGCAGTGGGGGGTTGTCCCTGATGGTCGGGACCTCGTCGTAAAGTTGCGGAAAGATGTGCGCCGGGGGGCCTCGGCTCCTGTGCCCTGTGGTGGGGTCGCTGCCGCGCCTGCAGTTCCCCCTCCTTCCTTGCCCCGGTCTGGGGGTTGCCTAGTCCCGTCTGCTGGGGTCGTGCCCTGTGAGGGTCCGGAGTTGGGCCCTTATCGGGATGCCCGGGTGCTTCCGATCCCGTGGTGTTCGTCAACCATCTGGGTGTCGTCAAAGAAGGAGTTTGTTTATAGGGTGCCGGATAGGATGTCTCAGCCGAAGCTACTGCCTGATGGCCGGCTGCCCGCCGACCTGTGGGTGGTTTGGGAAGCGTACCGCTTGCGCTTTCCGTACCGTAAGTTTCCGGAGAAATATTAGTTCCCGTCTTGCGCACACCGCTACGCCGTGCCTGGATCAGCTGCCACCGTGACCATGACGCCCCGCCCCCCGGTGCGGGAAGTCTCCCTCTGACGTTCCCCTCTGTTTTCGTCGCCACTCCTCTCTCTACGGCCCATCACGTCTACCGCTTTTGACTTTCTTCTCCTCTTTACCATCAACGCGTCTCCTTACATCTGTCCTGGTGCAGTCATCGGGAGGATTACCCCTTCATGCAAACTGCACCTATTCTCAAGAAGAAGTAGATTCCCGCGGGCCGAGTTCCCGGGCAAGTTTGTGCTCTGATTTCTTGTGTATTTGCTCTATGACATGCTGTGTGCCCTTCTGGCTGTTTGTTTGCCCTGTTCTATTCTGTGCTTCTGCCTCTCCCTTTGTGCGTAGCTTTGCCGTGTGGCATATTAGTTTCTAGTGCTTGGCGCCACTCGTTTCGCGTTTTGGCTTGGCGTTTCGCCTTCCCTGGCTTTGCGATTCACCCTTCACGGGTACGCCGGGGCGCATCCGATCCCACGATCGTCGTCGCCCCTAACTCAACAACAACATATATACAGCTTAAACCACGTGGTCTCTTTTCCTTCCAGTCATCTGTAGATATAAACCTACAATTCCTGTATAACAGGCTATGTGTTTTGTTTACATATATGTGTGTGTGCGTAACTATCTAAATGTACTTACATGACGAGAGCTTCGCTCGTGGTGTCCCGTCTGGATTTATATTACAATAAATGTATAACTTGAGAATAATTTCTGTTTAGGACAAAGGTTCATTTCCCTGTTTGTCAGTAGGCTATCACTGAACCGTAATATGCTTTCGGACCATCGCAAATACTTAGATAACTACCGAGGTGGTCTGAGAGGGAGGTTCGTGTATGCTTCCCAGTGTGTACGTGTGGGCGTACATATGTGCGGACGTACGTACGTGCGGGTGTACTTATGTGCGGGCGTACATATGTGCTGGAATGCGTCTATTACGCCCGAGTGTTTATTGATGAACACTCATGGGTTTGGCGGTGCTATGAGTCCATGGGCGGCATGAGTACGTGGGCGGCATGAGTGTGTGTGTATGTGTACCTCACGAGTGTCATGAGGCATAGGAGCGTGGGTGACACAGGCTCGCAGACTGCACATGTGCCTGTGCAGCTTACTCATATGGGAAGCATAGACGTGAGGGCAGCATACTTGAGGGCTTCATACACACGTCATACACACGTCACACACACACACACACCTGCTAGCGGCATACAAGTGTGTGTGAGGCACTCAGATGTAGGGGGGAGGTGAGTGCCACTGGCCTCAGATGACAGATGAGGAGTTATGAGGAAAGGGCAGATGAGTGGGGGGGGGGGTCCTGGAGTGAAGAGGCAGGTGGATGAGGGGGTGAGGGGAAACTACTGTGGACCCTCTCACCTGCTGACATTTCACACCAACCTCCACCCACTCACTCACCCCTCTCACAGTCCATTCACTCTCACTCACCCTCTCTTACAGTCCAATCACTCTCACTCACCCTCTCTCACAGTTACTCACTCTCACCCTCACAGTTCACTCACTCTCACTCACCCTCTCTCACAGTCACTCACTCTCACTCAGCCCTCTTACAGTTCACTCACTCTCACCCTCACAGTTCACTCACTCTCACTCACCCCCCAAAACCACATATTTCTAAACACGCAGCCTCATATGTACCAATATCACATGCCACACCCGTCATCTCACACATCATCGTCATTCCCCCCCCCTAGTATCTGTGGTCCTCCACACCTACATGGCCTCCCACACCTGCAACAACACCCACACCTGTGTCTCCTCCCACACCTGGGTGACCCACACTAACCTGAGACAAAGCCTTTAACAGCCGCGTGGTGAGACAGTCGGAGTGGCTGTAGGCGGCCCAGCTCCTCCCTCCCCCCCCCCCCCCCCCCACCACACTCATGACAGACAGCTCAGTAAACTCAACATATCCACCAAAATAATAATTTATTGCAAATAAGGAAAGCAATTGAAAATTAGATAGAATCAACAGGACCAGCAAAAAACGAAATTGGTTTGCTGTTTATGCAAATGGTAGGCACCCACAAACCTTCACGCCGTTTTCTATGACATGGAGTAAAGTAATGAGTAATTTATAGTCTATAGATTCTAAGTACAACATTATGAAAAGTCTTGTTACTTCTGATGAGATAACTAGGCCTTTTTATGAGGGAAAATGGGTAAGGGTAGAACTAATTATTTTGAAAAGTTCATTGGGCGGAGTTGTTAGAATAGTGTTGTGAGGGGGAAGAGGCTACTGGAGACATTCTCCATGTCTGCTACAAGTACATCTGTGGCTGCACATGTCATCCTTACATTGACGCTTGTCTTTAAGGCCTAAGGCCTATCTGCAAGGTTCTTAAGGTGACCACAAGTATACTGGACTAAAGTATACTCTCAGTATACAGCAAAAAAGGGGAGTTATACTTCTCAGTGTATATATATATCCACGTCTATCGTTGTGGTGTATATTTAGACCGTTAAATAATTAAATTTTAAATCCCTACCTCCTTTCAAATTTGAACCATGACGGTTAACGGTATTGTCAACCGTCAAATAATTCAATTTCAAATGTCTTCCCGCTACTTGTTCTATTTGGGTGTTGGTGTCCATGCTTCTAATATTGCTGGGTTTGGTTCATACAGTTTAGCCACTACACCAAAATAAAAGTGGTTTGGAAGAGCTACAGTTGTATTTTAAACTTTATCTTATATATATTTTAAGGTGTGGAGTCTCTTGGGGCCTCTATCTCTTTCACTCTTCACGCTGAAGCTGTTTTTGTTCCTTCATGTTAAAGCTGTCTTTGTTTCTTGACGCTAAAGCTGTTTTTGTTCCTTCATGCTAAAGCTGTTTTTGTTCTTTCATGCTAAAGCTGTTTTTGTTCCTTCATGCTAAAGCTGTTTTTGTTCCTTCATGCTAAAGCTGTTTTTGTTCCTTCATGCTAAAGCTGTTTTTGTTCCTTCATGCTAAAGCTGTTTTTGTTCCTTCACGCTAAAGCTGTTTTTGCTCCTTCATGCTAAAGCTGTTTTTGTTCCTTCATGTTAAAGCTGTCTTTGTTTCTTGGCGCTGAAGCTGTTTTTGTTCCATCATGCTAAAGCTGTTTTTGTTCTTTCATGCTAAAGCTGTTTTTGTTTCTTGACGCTGAAGCTGTCTTTGTTTCTTGACGCTGAAGCTGTCTTTGTTTCTTGACGCTGAAGCTGTTTTTGTTTCTTGACGCTGAAGCTGTTTTTGTTCCTTCATGCTAAAGCTGTTTTTGTTCCTTCACGCTAAAGCTGTTTTTGCTCCTTCATGCTAAAGCTGTTTTTGTTCTTTCATGCTAAAGCTGTTTTTGTTCCTTCATGCTAAAGCTGTTTTTGTTCCTTCATGCTAAAGCTGTTTTTGCTCCTTCATGCTAAAGCTGTTTTTGTTCCTTCACGCTAAAGCTGTTTTTGCTCCTTCATGCTAAAGCTGTTTTTGTTCCTTCATGCTAAAGCTGTTTTTGTTTCTTGACGCTGAAGCTGTCTTTGTTTCTTGACGCTGAAGCTGTCTTTGTTTCTTGACGCTGAAGCTGTTTTTGTTTCTTGACGCTGAAGCTGTTTTTGTTTCTTGACGCTGAAGCTGTTTCTTCACGCTAAAACAGTCTGTCTTTCACCCTATTATTTGTTTTGTATAACCTTTTACTTGCAAATGCTACCAATAATTAAGTCTTAATTTCCTTCAAATATATGTTTTTAAGCAATGATTATTATGCATGGCAATGGGGAAAAAAGTATGGCAATAGGGTAAACAAGTATGGCAATAGGGTAAAAAAAGTATGGCAATAGGGTAAAAAAAGTATGGCAATAGGGTAAACAAGTATGGCAATAGGGTAAACAAGTATGGCAATAGGGTAAAAAAAAGTATGGCAATAGGGTAAAAAAAGTATGGCAATGGGGCTCAAAATGCATGTGAATGGGTAAAACAGTGTTGGTAAACTCATGGCAATGTTGCAAACAATTATACTAAGATGGTTTTATGCTGTTGCATCTGCCACGAGCTGTGTTGCCCTCAGCCTGGACCTGCGGGGGGGGGGGGTCTTTAAGATCACTAAGACAGTCTTTACTAAGTCCTGGATGGACGGTGTCCAGTTCAGCCTTAAGTGAGTCAGCCTTTTGGATGACGCCAGCATCCAGTGAGTCATATTAGAGTCGTAGATTAACGCCCATACGCACACACACACAGCCGGTGGCCGAGTGGACAGCACGCTGGACACGTGATCGTGTGGTTACGGGTTCGATCCCGGGCGCCGGCGAGAAACGATGGGCAGAGTTTCTTTTACCCTGAATGCCTCTGTTACCTAGCAGTAAATAGGTACCTGGGAGTTAGACAGCTGCTACGGGCTGCTTCCTGTGTGTGTGTGTGTACTCACCTAATTGTACTCACCTAATTGTGCTTGCGGGGGTTGAGCTCTGGCTCTTTGGTCCCGCCTCTCAACCGTCAATCAACTGGTGTACAGATTCCTGAGCCTATTGGGCTCTATCATATCTACATTTGAAACTGTGAATGGAGTCAGCCTCCACCACATCACTTCCTAATGCATTCCATTTGCTAACTACTCTGACACTGAAAAAGTTCTTTCTAACGTCTCTGTGGCTCATTTGGGTACTCAGCTTCCACCTGTGTCCCCTTGTTCGCGTCCCACCAGTGTTGAAAAGTTCATCCTTGTTTACCCGGTCGATTCCCCTGAGGATTTTGTAGGTTGTGATCATGTCCCCCCTTACTCTTCTGTCTTCCAGTGTCGTGAGGTGCATTTCCCGCAGCCTTTCCTCATAACTCATGCCTCTTAGTTCTGGGACTAGTCTAGTAGCATACCTTTGGACTTTTTCCAGCTTCGTCTTGTGCTTGACAAGGTACGGGCTCCATGCTGGGGCCGCATACTCCAGGATTGGTCTTACATATGTGGTGTACAAGATTCTGAATGATTCCTTACACAGGTTCCTGAACGCCGTTCTGATGTTAGCCAGCCTCGCATATGCCGCAGACGTTATTCTCTTTATGTGGGCTTCAGGAGACAGGTTTGGTGTGATATCAACTCCTAGATCTTTCTCTCTGTCTGTTTCATTAAGTACTTCGTCTCCTATTCTGTATCCTGTGCCTGGCCTCCTGTTTCCACTGCCTAGTTTCATTACTTTGCATTTACTCGGGTTGAACTTCAACAGCCATTTGTTGGACCATTCACTCAGTCTATCCAGGTCATCTTGTAGCCTCCTACTATCATCCTCTGTTTCAATCCTCCTCATAATTTTTGCATCGTCGGCAAACATTGAGAGGAACGAATCTATACCCTCTGGGAGATCATTTACATATACCAGAAACAGTATAGGTCCAAGGACTGACCCCTGCGGGACTCCACTTGTGACGTCTCGCCAATCTGAGACCTCACCCCTCACACAGACTCGTTGTCTCCTGTTGCTTAGGTATTCCTCTATCCACCGGAGTACCTTCCCTCTCACTCCAGCCTGCATCTCCAACTTTCGCACTAGCCTCTTGTGTGGCACTGTATCAAAGGCTTTCTGACAATCCAAAAATATGCAGTCTGCCCACCCTTCTCTTTCTTGCCTTATTTTTGTTGCCTGGTCGTAGAATTCAAGTAACCCTGTGAGGCAGGACCTGCCATCCCTGAACCCATGTTGATGCTGTGTTACAAAGTTCCTTCGCTCCAGATGCTCCACTAGTTTTTTTCGCACAATCTTCTCCATCAGCTTGCATGGTATGCAGGTTAGGGACACTGGCCTGTAGTTCAGTGCCTCCTGTCTATCCCCTTTCTTGTATATCGGGACTACGTTAGCTGCTTTCCAAATATCTGGCAGTTCCCCTGTTGCCAGTGATTTGTTATACACTATGGAGAGTGGTAGGCTCAGTTCTCTTGCTCCTTCCTTTAGAACCCAAGGGGAGATTCCATCTGGGCCTATAGCCTTCGTCACGTCCAACTCTAGTAAACACTTCCTTACTTCCCCACTGGTAATCTCAAACTCTTCCAGTGGTTCCTGGTTAGCTATTCCCTCACTTACCTCTGGAATTTCTCCTTGTTCTAAGGTGAAGACCTCCTGGAATTTCTTATTCAATTCCTCACACACTTCCTTGTCATTTGTAGTGAATCCTTCCGCCCCTATCCTTAATCTCATAACCTGTTCCTTTACTGTTGTTTTTCTCCTAATGTGGCTATGCAACAATTTAGGCTGAGTCTTTGCCTTGCTTGCGATGTCATTTTCGTATTGTCTTTCTGCCTCTCTTCTCATCCTGACATATTCATTCCTGGCATTCTGGTATCTTTCTCTGCTCTCCAGTGTCCTGTTATTCCTATAGTTTCTCCATGCCCTTTTACTTTGCTGCTTAGCTAGCCTACATCTTTGATTAAACCATGGGTTTCTCATCTTCATTTCTCTGTTTTCCTTTTGGACTGGGACAAACTTGTTTGCTGCGTCCTTGCACTTCTGCGTGATGTAATCCATCATATCTTGGGCCGTCTTTCCCCTGAGCTCTGTTTCCCATGCTATATCTGTTAGGAATTTTCTTATCCCCTCATAGTTTCCCTTTCGGTATGCTAACCTTTTGGTTTCGGTATCCCTCCTCGAGTTCAATAACCCTTCTTCAATCAAGTACTCAAACACCAGTACACTGTGGTCGCTCATTCCTACTGGGTCCTCAAAACCGATTTCTCTTATGTCGGAGTCGTTCAGAGTGAAGACTAGGTCGAGTCTCGCTGGTTCGTCATTGCCTCTCATCCTTGTGGGTTCTCCGACATGCTGCGTTAAAAAGTTGCTTGTCACCACCTCCAATAGTTTGGCTCTCCACGTATCCTCGCCTCCATGCGGTTCCTTGTTCTCCCAGTCAATCTTTCCGTGATTGAAGTCGCCCATGATGAGCAGGTGGGATCTATTTCTACAGGCAGCAGAGGCTGCCCTCTCAATTATTGTGTTAACTGCCTTGTTGTTGTTTTCATACTCTTGACTGGGTCTCCTGTCATTTGGTGGAGGGTTGTATATTACTGCTACTACTATTCTTGGTCCTCCCATTGTTATTGTGCCTGTGTGTGTGTGTGTGTGTGTGTGTGTGTGTGTACTCACCTAGTTGTGTTTGCGGGGGTTGAGCTCTGGCTCTTTGGTCCCGCCTCTCAACAGGTGTACAGATTCCTGAGCCTACTGGGCTCTATCATATCTACACTTGAAACTGTGTATGGAGTCAGCCTCCACCACATCACTTCCTAATGCATTCTATTTGTCAACCACTCTGACACTAAAAAAGTTCTTTCTAATATCTCTGTGGCTCATTTGGCGCTCAGTTTCCACCTGTGTCCCCTTGTGCATGTGCCCCTTGTGTTAAATAGCCTGTCATTATCTACCTTATCAATTCCCTTGAGAATCTTGAATGTGGTGATCATGTCCCCCCTAACTCTTCTGTCTTCCAACACTGTGTGTGTGTGTGTGTGTGTGTGTGTGTGTGTGTGTGTGTGTGTATGTGTGTGTGTGTGTGTGTGTGTGTGTGCGCATAAGAGGCTGGTACATAAGCTGGAGAGACAGGCAGGTGTAGCTGGTAAGGTGCTCCAGTGGATAAGGGAGTATCTATGCAATAGGAAGCAGAGAGTTACGGTGAGGGGGTGAGACCTCCGATTGGCGTGAAGTCACCAGTGGAGTCCCACAGGGCTCTGTACTCGGTCCTATCTTGTTTCTGATATATGTAAATGATCTCCCGGAGGGTATCGATTCATTTCTCTCAATGTTTGCGGACGCTGCTAAAATTATGAGAAGGATTAAAACCAAAGAGGACTTTTTGAGGTTTCAAGAAGACCTAGACAAGCTGAAGGAATGGTCGAACAAATGGTTGTTAGAGTTTAACCCAACCAAATGTAATGTAATGGAGATAGGTGTAGGGAGCAGGAGGCCAGATACAAGGTATCATCTGGGAGAGGAAATTCTTCAGAAGTCAAAGAAGGAAAAAGACTTAGGGGTTGATATCACGCCAGACCTGTCTCCTGCAGCACATATCAAGAGGATAACATCAGCGGTATATGCCAGGCTGGCCAACATACGAACGGCATTCAGAAACTTGTGTAAAGAATCATTCAGAACTTTGTATACCACATAAGTCAGGCCAATCCTGGAGTATGCAGCCCCAGCATGGAGTCCATATCTAGTCAAGGATAAGACTAAACTGGAAAAGGTTCAAATGTGTGCCACCAGACTAGTACCCGAGCTGTGAGGTATGAGCTACGAGGAGAGACTATGGGAATTTAACCTCACTTCGCTGGAAGACAGAAGAGTTAAGGGGGACATGATCACCACATTCAAGATTCTGAAGGGAATTGATAAGGTAGATAAAGACGGTCTATTTAACACAAGGGGCACACGCACTAGGGGACACAGGTGGAAACTGAGTGCCCAAATGAGCCACAGAGATATTAGAAAGAACTTTTTTAGTGTCAGAGTGGTTGACAAATGGAATGCATTAGGAGGTGATGTGGTGGAGGCTGACTCCATACACAGTTTCAAGTGTAGATATGATAGAGCCCAATAGGCTCAGGAATCTGTACACCTGTTGATTGACGGTTGAGAGGCGGGACCAAAGAGCCAGAGCTCAACCCCCGCAAACACAACTAGGTGAGTACAACTATGTGAGTACACACACACACACACACATGTCAGTTAGCCTAAATTCTCCAATATTCATTCATAAAACTGCCTCACGGGACTGCAACCTTATCAAACAAAGCTGTCAGGTCTTTCTAACTGTCAACACAAATTAACAACTTCACATCTCAATCATTGCAACTGTTGATAAATAGACACTAACTAACCTTGCTATGAGATATAAATACAAGTGCCAAATTTGATTCAGAAGGCAACTCCAGCGTGGCCTAGTCGGATAGAACAAGTTCCTAATCCGGATAGACCTGCGTTCGAGCCTGTCGAAACGGTTGCAAGTACAGGGCACAGATTTCTCTGTGTGTCCCCTCCTGTAGGAGCATCAGTTTCGATAGATTCTCTGGATAGCCGAAGATTGATTGACCGACTCCTTGGAATGTGGGGAAGGGTTGAAGTCCGGGGGGCCACGGACGGATACCTGGATCCACTGACCTCGGGCAGGTCTTTCAATCCACCTGGATTTCAGGTGGGGAGAAGGGAGGCAATTTGGGTCGACACAAATAGCTTCCTGGACCCAAAACCCCTTGGATACACGGACACGGACACTCACACGGACACGCACACGGACACTCATGGACTCTGACACGAACCGAAGGTTCGTGTCAGATAATAAGAAGGGAGGTTAGGTTAGGTTGGTTAGGTTAGGTTAGGTTGGTTAGGTTAGGTTGGTTAAGTAGGTTGGTTGGTTAGGTTAGGTTGCTTAGGTTAGGTTGGTTAGGTTAGGTTGCTTAGGTTAGGTTGCTTAGGTTGATTAGGTTAGGTTGGTTGATTAGGTTAGGTTAGGTTAGGTTAGGTTAGGTTGGTTAGGTTAGGTTGGTTAAGTAGGTTGGTTGGTTAGGTTAGGTTAGGTTAGGTTAGGTTAGGTTAGGTTAGGTTAGGTTAGGTTGCTCAGGTTAGGTTGCTCAGGTTCGGTTGCTCAGGTTCGGTTGCTCAGGTTCGGTTGCTCAGGTTCGGTTGCTCAGGTTCGGTTGCTCAGGTTCGGTTGCTCAGGCTCGGTTGCTCAGGTTTGGTTGCTCAGGTTAGGTTGCTCAGGTTAGGTTGCTCAGGTTAGGTTGCTCAGGTTCGGTTGCTCAGGTTCGGTTGCTCAGGTTAGGTTGCTCAGGTTAGGTTGCTCAGGTTCGGTTGCTCAGGTTCGGTTGCTCAGGTTAGGTTGCTCAGGTTAGGTTGCTCAGGTTAGGTTGCTCAGGTTAGGTTGCTCAGGTTAGGTTGCTCAACCTTAGGTTAGGTTAGGTTACATTGCTTAGGTTAGGTTGGTTACGTTGGTTCGTTAGGTTAGATAGCTTAGGTTGGTTGGTTGGATAGCTTAGGTTGGTTGGTTGGATAGCTTAGGTTGGTTGGTTGGATTGCTTAGGTTGGTTGGTTAGGTTGGTTGGTTTGGTTGGTTAGGTTGGTTGGTTAGGTTGCTTGGTTAGGTTAGATAGCTTAGGTTTGTTAGGTTGGTTGGTTGGATAGCTTAGGTTGGTTGGTTGGTTTGATAGCTTAGTTAGGTTGGTTACGTTGGTTAGGATGGTTGATTACGTTGGTTAGCTTAGGTTGGGTTGGTTGGTTAGGTTGCTTGGTTAGGTTGGTTGATTAGGTTCTTTGGTTAGGTTGGTTGATTAGGTTCTTTGGTTAGGTTGGTTGATTAGGTTCTTTGGTTAGGTTGGTTGGTTAGGTTGCTTGGTTAGGTTGGTTGGTTGATTAGGTTCTTCGGTTAGGTTGGTTGGTTAGGTTGCTTGGTTAGGTTGGTTGGTTAGGTTAGGTTGCTTAGGTTGGTTGCTTAGGTTGGTTGCTTAGGTTGCTTAGGTTGGTTGGTTAGGTTAGATAGCTTAGGTTGGTTGGTTAGTTTAGATAGCTTAGGTTGGTTGGTTAGGTTAGATAGCTTAGGTTGGTTGGTTAGGTTGGTTACGTTGGTTAGGTTGGTTGGTTAGGTTGGTTACGTTGGTTAGGTTGGTTGGCTAGGTTAGATAGCTTACGTTGGTTAGGTTGGTTGGTTAAGTTCCTTGGTTAGGTTGGTTGGTTAGGTTGCTTGGTTAGGTTGGTTGGTTAGGTTAGATAGCTTAGCTTGGTTGGTTAGGTTAGATAGCTTACGTTGGTTGGTTAGGTTAGATAGCTTAGGTTGGTTGGTTAGGTTAGATAGCTTACGTTGGTTGGTTAGGTTGGTTGGTTAGGTTAGATAGCTTACGTTGGTTGGTTAGGTTGGTTGGTTAGGTTAGATAGCTTATGTTGGTTAGGTTAGATAGCTTACGTTGGTTAGGTTGGTTGGTTAGGTTGCTTGGTTAGGTTGGTTGGTTAGGTTGGTTGGTTAGCTGGTTGCTTGGTTAGGTTTGATAGCTTAAGTTGGTTGGTTAGGTTGGTTGGTTAGGTTAGATTGCTTAGGTTGGTTAGGTTGGTTGGTTAGTTAGGTTGGTTAGGTTGGTTGGTTGGATAGCTTAGGTTGGTTGGTTAGGTTGGTTGGTTAGGTTGGTTGGTTAGGTTGGTTGGTTAGGTTGGTTGGTTAGGTTAGGTTGGGCTGGTTGGTTAGGTTAGGTTGGTTGGTTTGGTTGGTTGGTTTGGTTGGTTTGGTTAGTTGGTTAGGTTGGTTGGTTAGGTTGGTTGGTTAGGTTGGTTGATTAGGTTCTTTGGTTAGGTTAGGTTGGTTGGTTAGGTTGCTTGGTTTTGTTGGTTGGTTAGTTGCTTGGTTAGGTTAGATAGCTTAGGTTGGTTGGTTAGGTTAGATAGCTTAGGTTGGTTGGTTAGGTTAGATAGCTTAGGTTAGATAGCTCAGGTTGGTTGGATAGGTTGGTTGGTTAGGTTGGTTGGTTTGTTAGGCTGGTTTGTTAGGTTGGTTTGGTTGGTTGGTTAGGTTGGTTGGTTAGGTTGGTTGGTTAGGTTAGGTTGGTTAGGTTAGGTTGGTTAGGTTGGTTGCTTAGGTTGGTTAGGTTGGTTACGTTGGTTAGGTTGGTTGGTTAGGTGTGTTAGGTTGGTGGGTTAGGTTAGATAGCTTATGTTGGTTAGGTTGGTTGGTTAGTTAGGTTGGTTAGTTAGGTTGGTTGGTTAGATAGCTTAGGTTGGTTAGGTTGGTTGGTTGGTTAGGTTCCTTGGTTAGGTTGGTTGGTTAGGTTGCTTGGTTAGGTTGCTTGGTTAGGTTAGATAGCTTAGGTTGGTTGGTTAGGTTAAATAGTTTACGTTGGTTGGTTAGTTAGGTTGGTTAGTTAGGTTGGTTCGTTAGATAGCTTAGGTTGGTTGATTAGGTTGGTTGGTTAGTTAGGTTGGTTGGTTGGTTAGGTTGGTTGGTTAGGTTAAGTTGGTTACGTTATTACGTTGGTTAGGTTGGTTGGTTACGTTGGTTAGGATGGTTGGTTACGTTGGTTAGGTTGGTTGGTTGGTTAGGTTAGGTTGGTTGGTTGGTTAGGTTAGTTTGGTTGGTTAGGTTAGGTTAGTTTGGTTGGTTAGGTTAGGTTAGGTTGGTTGGTTAGGTTGCTTGGTTAGGTTAGATAGCTTAGGTTGGTTGGTTAGGTTAGATAGCTTAGGTTGGTTGGTTAGGTTAGATAGCTTAGGTTGGTTAGGTTGGTTGGTTAGTTAGGTTGGTTGGTTAGATAGCTTAGGTTGGTTAGGTTGGTTGGTTAGGTTCCTTGGTTAGGTTGCTTGGTTAGGTTGCTTGGTTAGGTTAGATAGCTTACGTTGGTTGGTTAGGTTAGTTAGGTTGGTTGGTTAGGTTAGATATTTTGGTTGGTTAGGTTGGTTGGTTAGGTTAGATAGCTTACGTTGGTTAGGTTGGTTGGTTAGTTAGGTTGGTTAGTTAGGTTGGTTGGTTAGATAGCTTAGGTTGGTTAGGTTGGTTGGTTGGTTAGGTTCCTTGGTTAGGTTGGTTGGTTAGGTTGGTTGGTTAGGTTGCTTGGTTAGGTTGCTTGGTTAGGTTAGATAGCTTAGGTTGGTTGGTTAGATTAGTTAGGTTGGTTGGTTGGTTAGGTTAAATAGTTTACATTGGTTGGTTAGTTAGGTTGGTTAGTTAGGTTGGTTGGTTAGATAGCTTAGGTTGGTTGATTAGGTTGGTTGGTTAGTTGGGTTGGTTGGTTAGTTAGGTTGGTTAGGTTGGTTAGGTTGGTTGGTTAGGTTGGTTCGTTAGGTTAAGTTGGTTACGTTATTACGTTGGTTAGGTTGGTTGGTTACGTTGGTTAGGATGGTTGGTTACGTTGGTTAGGATGGTTGGTTACATTGGTTAGGTTGGTTGGTTAGGTTAGGTTAGGTTAGTTTGGTTGGTTAGGTTAGGTTAGGTTGGTTGGTTAGGTTGCTTGGTTAGGTTGGTTGATTAGGTTCTTTGGTTAGGTTGGTTGGTTAGGTTGCTTGGTTAGGTTGGTTGGTTAGGTTGCTTGGTTAGGTTAGATAGCTTAGGTTGGTGCGTTAGGTTAGATAGCTTAGGTTGGTTGGTTAGGTTAGATAGCTAAGGTTGGTTGGATAGGTTGGTTGGTTAGGTTAGATAGCTTAGGTTGTTTGGTTAGGTTGGTTGGTTAGTTAGGTTGGTTTGTTAGGTTGGTTAGGTTGGTTGGTTGGTTGGTTAGGTTAGATTGGTTGGTTAGGTTGGTTGGTTAGGTTGGTTGGTTAGGTTGGTTGGTTGGTTAGGTTAGGTTGCTTTGGTTGGTTGCTTAGGTTGGTTGGTTAGGTTGGTTACGTTGGTTAGGTTGGTTGGTTACATTGGTTAGGTTGGTTGGTTACATTGTTTAGGTTGGTTGGTTAGGTTGGTTGGTTACGTTGGTTGGTTGGTTGGTTGGTTACGTTAGGTTAGGTTGGTTGGTTAAGTTAGTTGGTTGGTTAGGTTTGGTTGGTTACGTTGGTTGGTTACGTTGGTTAGGATGGTTGGTTACGTTGTTTAGGTTAGGTTGGGTTGGTTGGTTAGGTTAGGTTAGGTTGGTTACGTTGGTTAGGATGGTTGGTTACGTTGATTAGGTTAGGTTGGGTTGGTTGGTTAGGTTAGGTTAGGTTGGCTGGTTAGGTTGCTTGGTTAGGTTTGTTGGTTAGGTTGCTTGGTTAGGTTGCTTGGTTAGGTTGGTTGGTTAGGTTGCTTGGTTAGGTTGGTTGGTTAGATTGCTTGGTTAGGTTAGATAGCTTAGGTTGGTTGGTTAGGTTAGATAGCTTGGGTTGGTTGGTTAGGTTAGATAGCTTAGGTTGGTTGGTTAGGTTAGATAGCTTAGGTTGGTTGGTTAGGTTAGATAGCTAAGGTTGGTTGGATAGGTTGGTTGGTTAGGTTAGATAGCTTAGGTTGGTTGGTTAGGTTGGTTGGTTAGTTAGGTTGGTTTGTTAGGTTGGTTAGGTTGGTTGGTTGGTTAGGTTGGTTGGTTGGTTGGTTAGGTTGGCTGGTTAGGTTAGGTTGGTTAGGTTAGGTTGCTTAGGTTGGTTGCTTAAGTTGCTTAGGTTGGTTGGTTAGGTTGGTTACGTTGGTTAGGTTGTTGGTTAGGTTAGTTAGGTTGGTTGGTTAGGTTGCTTGGTTAGGTTAGTTAGGTTGGTTGGTTAGGTTGCTTGGTTAGGTTAGATAGCTTACGTTGGTTAGGTTGGTTGGCTAGGTTGCTTGGTTAGGTTGGTTGGTTAGGTTGCTTGGTTAGGTTAGATAGCTTAGGTTGGTTGGTTAGGTTAAGTTGGTTGGTTAGGTTAGATAGTTTACGTTGGTTAAGTTGGTTGGTTAGTTAGGTTGGTTAGTTAGGTTGGTTGGTTAGATAGCTTAGTTTGGTTGATTAGGTTGGTTGGTTAGTTAGGTTGGTTGGTTGGTTGGTTAGGTTGGTTGCTTAGGTTGGTTGGTTGGTTAGGTTGGTTAGGTTTGGTTGGTTAGGTTGGTTGGTTAGGTTAAGTTGGTTACGTTATTACGTTGGTTAGGTTGGTTGGTTAAGTTGGTTAGGATGGTTGGTTACGTTGTTTAGGTTGGTTGGTTGGTTAGGTTAGGTTAGGTTGGTTGGGTTGGTTGGTTAGGTTAGGTTGGTTGGTTAGGATGCTTGGTTAGGTTGGTTGGTTAGGTTGCTTGGTTAGGTTGGTTGGTTAGGTTAGATAGCTAAGGTTGGTTGGATAGGTTTGTTGGTTAGGTTGGTTGGTTAGGTTGGTTGGTTAGTTAGGTTGGTTTGTTAGGTTGGTTGGTTAGGTTAGGTTGCTTAGGTTGGTTGCTTAGGTTGGTTGGTTAGGTTAGATAGCTTAGGTTGGTTAGGTTGGTTGGTTAGATAGCTTAGGTTGGTTAGGTTGGTTGGTTAGGTTCCTTGGTTAGGTTGCTTGGTTAGGTTGCTTGGTTAGGTTTGATAGCTTACGTTGGTTGGTTAGGTTAGTTAGGTTGGTTGGTTAGGTTAGATATTTTGGTTGGTTAGGTTGGTTGGTTAGGTTAGATAGCTAACGTTGGTTAGGTTGGTTGGTTAGTTAGGTTGGTTAGTTAGGTTGGTAGGTTAGATAGCTTAGGTTGGTTAGGTTGGTTGGTTGGTTAGGTTCCTTGGTTAGGTTGGTTGGTTAGGTTGGTTGGTTAGCTTGCTTGGTTAGGTTGCTTGGTTAGGTTAGATAGCTTAGGTTGGTTGGTTAGGTTAGTTAGGTTGGTTGGTTGGTTAGGTTAAATAGTTTACATTGGTTGGTTAGTTAGGTTGGTTAGTTAGGTTGGTTGGTTAGATAGCTTAGGTTGGTTGATTAGGTTGGTTGGTTAGTTGGGTTGGTTGGTTAGTTAGGTTGGTTAGGTTGGTTGGTTAGGTTGGTTTGTTAGGTTAAGTTGGTTACGTTATTACGTTGGTTAGGTTGGTTGGTTACGTTGGTTAGGATGGTTGGTTACGTTGGTTAGGATGGTTGGTTACATTGGTTAGGTTGGTTGGTTGGTTAGGTTAGGTTAGGTTAGTTTGGTTGGTTAGGTTAGGTTGGTTGGTTAGGTTGCTTGGTTAGGTTGGTTGATTAGGTTCTTTGGTTAGGTTGGTTGGTTAGGTTGCTTGGTTAGGTTGGTTGGTTAGGTTGCTAGGTTAGGTTAGATAGCTTAGGTTGGTTGGTTAGGTTAGATAGCTTAGGTTGGTTGGTTAGGTTAGATAGCTAAGGTTGGTTGGATAGGTTGGTTGGTTAGGTTAGATAGCTTAGGTTGTTTGGTTAGGTTGGTTGGTTAGTTAGGTTGGTTTGTTAGGTTGGTTAGGTTGGTTGGTTGGTTGGTTAGGTTAGATTGGTTGGTTAGGTTGGTTGGTTAGGTTGGTTGGTTAGGTTGGTTGGTTGGTTAGGTTAGGTTGCTTTGGTTGGTTGCTTAGGTTGGTTGGTTAGGTTGGTTACGTTGGTTAGGTTGGTTGGTTACATTGGTTAGGTTGGTTGGTTATATTGTTTAGGTTGGTTGGTTAGGTTGGTTGGTTACGTTGGTTGGTTGGTTGGTTGGTTACGTTAGGTTAGGTTGGTTGGTTAAGTTAGTTGGTTGGTTAGGTTTGGTTGGTTACGTTGGTTGGTTACGTTGGTTAGGATGGTTGGTTACGTTGTTTAGGTTAGGTTGGGTTGGTTGGTTAGGTTAGGTTAGGTTGGTTACGTTGGTTAGGATGGTTGGTTACGTTGATTAGGTTAGGTTGGGTTGGTTGGTTAGGTTAGGTTAGGTTGGTTGGTTAGGTTGCTTGGTTAGGTTTGTTGGTTAGGTTGCTTGGTTAGGTTGCTTGGTTAGGTTGGTTGGTTAGGTTGCTTGGTTAGGTTGGTTGGTTAGATTGCTTGGTTAGGTTAGATAGCTTAGGTTGGTTGGTTAGGTTAGATAGCTTGGGTTGGTTGGTTAGGTTAGATAGCTTAGGTTGGTTGGTTAGGTTAGATAGCTTAGGTTGGTTGGTTAGGTTAGATAGCTAAGGTTGGTTGGATAGGTTGGTTGGTTAGGTTAGATAGCTTAGGTTGGTTGGTTAGGTTGGTTGGTTAGTTAGGTTGGTTTGTTAGGTTGGTTAGGTTGGTTGGTTGGTTAGGTTGGTTGGTTGGTTGGTTAGGTTGGCTGGTTAGGTTAGGTTGGTTAGGTTAGGTTGCTTAGGTTGGTTGCTTAAGTTGCTTAGGTTGGTTGGTTAGGTTGGTTACGTTGGTTAAGTTGTTGGTTAGGTTAGTTAGGTTGGTTGGTTAGGTTGCTTGGTTAGGTTAGTTAGGTTGGTTGGTTAGGTTGCTTGGTTAGGTTAGATAGCTTACGTTGGTTAGGTTGGTTGGCTAGGTTGCTTGGTTAGGTTGGTTGGTTAGGTTGCTTGGTTAGGTTAGATAGCTTAGGTTGGTTGGTTAGGTTAGGTTGGTTGGTTAGGTTAGATAGTTGACGTTGGTTAAGTTGGTTGGTTAGTTAGGTTGGTTAGTTAGGTTGGTTGGTTAGATAGCTTAGTTTGGTTGATTAGGTTGGTTGGTTAGTTAGGTTGGTTGGTTGGTTGGTTAGGTTGGTTGCTTAGGTTGGTTGGTTGGTTAGGTTGGTTAGGTTTGGTTGGTTAGGTTGGTTGGTTAGGTTAAGTTGGTTACGTTATTACGTTGGTTAGGTTGGTTGGTTACGTTGGTTAGGATGGTTGGTTACGTTGTTTAGGTTGGTTGGTTGGTTAGGTTAGGTTAGGTTGGTTGGTTAGGTTAGGTTGGTTGGTTAGGATGCTTGGTTAGGTTGGTTGGTTAGGTTGCTTGGTTAGGTTGGTTGGTTAGGTTAGATAGCTAAGGTTGGTTGGATAGGTTTGTTGGTTAGGTTGGTTGGTTAGGTTGGTTGGTTAGTTAGGTTGGTTTGTTAGGTTGGTTGGTTAGGTTAGGTTGCTTAGGTTGGTTGCTTAGGTTGGTTGGTTAGGTTGGTTACGTTGGTTAGGTTGGTTGGTTACATTGGTTAGGTTGGTTGGTTGGTTAGGTTAGGTTAGGTTGGCTGGTTAGGTTAGTTCGGTTGGTTGGGTTAGGTTAGGATCCTTGGTTAGGTTCCTTGGTTAGGTTCCTTGGTTAGGTTGGTTGATTAGGTTCCCTGGTTAGGTTGGTTGGTTAGGTTGCTTGGTTAGGTTGGTTGTTGACCAGACCACACACTAGAAATTGAAGGGACGACGACGTTTCGGTCCGTCCTGGACCATTCTCAAGTCGATTGTGAGAATGGTCACAATCGACTTGAGAATGGTCCAGGACGGACCGAAACGTCGTCGTCCCTTCAATTTCTAGTGTGTGGTCTGGTCAACATACTTCAGCCACGTTATTGTGACTCATCGCCTGCTTAGGTTGGTTGGTTAGGTTGGTTGGTTAGGTTCCTTGGTTAGGTTAGATAGGCTACCAACAATTACAGCCCCTTTTCTATTTCTATTTCTACAAACCTAGCCTAAACTAACCTAACTTAACCTGCAAACCTAGCCTATTTCCTAGTCAAAACAAACATAACCTAATCTAAGCTAACCTAACCTAACGTAACTAACTCCTGGATACCTATTTACTGTTAGGTGAATAGATGTATTCGGTGATAGGAAACGCTACCTACAATTACAGCCCTTCTTCTATTTCTATTTCTACAAACCTAGCCTATTTCCTAGCTTAAACTAACCTAACCTAAGGTAATCTAACTAACTCCTGGATACCTATTAACTGCTACGTGAACAGAGAAGACACGCTACCAACAATTACTGCCCTATTTCTATTTCAACAAAAATAGCCTATTTCTTAGCCTAAACTAATCTAACCTAATTAAACCTAACCTAACCTAATGTAACCTTACCTATATATATACTTCACTACTCACTAACATCATCACTACCACACTACTCACTAACATCATCACTACCTCCCTACTCACCATCATCATCACTACCTCACCATCATCATCACTACCTCTCTACCTCTCTACTCACCATCATCATCATTACCTCACTACTCACCATCACTACCACACTACTCACCATCATCACTACCTCACTACTCACCATCATCATCACTACTTCTCTACTCACCACCATCATTTCCTCACTACTCACTAACATCATCACTTCCTCACTACTCACCATCACTACCCACCATCATCACTACCACACTACTCATAAACATCATCACTACCACACTACTCACCATCATCACTACCACACTACTCACTATCATCACTACCACACTACTCACCGAGTAGTGTGGTAGTGATAGTGAGTAGTGATGATGGTGAGTAGTGAGGTAGTGATGATAGTGAGTAGTGTGGTAGTGATGATGATAGTGAATAGTGTAGTAGTGATGATGATAGTGAGTAGTAAGGTAGTGATGATGATGGTGAAGTGTGGTAGTGATGATGATGATGGTGAAGTGTGGTATTGATGATGATGGTGAAGTGTGGTAGTGATGATGAGGGTGAAGTGTGGTAGTGATGATGGTGAAGTGTGGTAGTGATGATGGTGAAGTGTGGTAGTGATGATGAAGTGTGGTAGTGATGATCGTGAAGTGTGGTAGTGATGATGATGGTGAGTAGTGAGGTAGTGATGATGATGGTGAGTAGTGTGGTAGTGATGATGATGGTGAGTAGTGAGGTAGTGACGATGATCGTGAGTAGTGTGGTAGTGATGATGATAGTGAAGTGTGGTAGTGATGATGATGGTGAATAGTGTCGTAGTGATGATGATAGTGAGTATTGAGGTAGTGATGATGATGGTGAGTAGTGAGGAAATGATGATGGTGGTGAGTAGTGAGGAAATGATGATGGTGGTGAGTAGTGAGGTAGTGATGATGGTGAGTAGTGTGGTAGTGAGGTAATGATGATGATGGTGAGTAGAGAGGTAGTGATGATGATGGTGATTAGAGAGGTAGTGATGATGGTGAGGTAGTGATGATGAAGGTGAGTAGTGAGGTAATGATGACGATGGTGAGTAGAGGTAGTGATGATGATGGTGAGGTAGTGGTGATGGTGAGTAGTGTGGTAGTGATGATGATAGTGAATAGTGTGGTAGTGATGATGATAGTGAATAGTGTGGTAGTGATGATGATAGTGAATAGTGTGGTAGTGATGATGATGGTGAGTAGTGTGGTAGTGATGATGATGGTGAATAGTGTGGTAGTGATGATGATGGTGAGTAGTGTGGTAGTGATGATGATGGTGAGTAGTTAGGTAGTGATGATGATGGTGAGAAGTGATGATAGTGAGTAGTGTGGTAGTGATGATGGTGAGTAGTGAGGTAGTGATGATGATAGTGAAGTGTGGTAGTGATGATGATGGTGAGTAGTGTGGTAGTGATGATGATGGTGAGTAGTGAGGTAATGATGATGATGGAGAGTAGTGTGGTAGTGATGATAATAGTGAATAGTGTGGTAGTGATGATGATGGCGAGTAGTGAGGTAGTGATGATGATGGTGAGAAGTGATAATAGTGAGTAGTGTGGTAGTGATGATGGTGAGTAGTGAGGTAGTGATGATGATAGTGAATAGTGTGGTAGTGATGATGATGGTGAGTAGTGTGGTAGTGATGATAGTGAGTAGTGAGGTAGTGATGATGATGGTGAGTAGTGAGGTAGTGATGGTGATAAGTGATAAAAGTGATGATAGTGAGTAGTGTGGTAGTGATGATGATTGTGAGTAGTGAGGTAGTGATGATGATGGTGAGTAGTGAGGTAGTGATGGTGTTGCTAAGTAGTGTGGTAGTGATGTTGATGGTGAGTATTGTTGTAGTGATGATGATGGTGAGTATTGTGGTAGTGATGATGATGGTGAGTAGTGTGGTAGTGATGATGATAGTGAATAGTGTGGTAGTGATGATGATAGTGAATAGTGTGGTAGTGATGATGATGGTGAGTAGTGTGGTAGTGATGGTGAGAAGTGATAAAAGTGATGATAGTGAGTAGTGTGGTAGTGATGATGATGGTGAGTAGTGTGGTAGTGATGATGATAGTGAATAGTGTGGTAGTGATGATGATGGTGAGTAGTGAGGTAGTGATGGTGTTGCTAAGTAGTGTGGTAGTGATGTTGATGGCGAGTATTGTGGTAGTGATGATGATGGTGAGTATTGTGGTAGTGATGATGATAATGAGTAGTGTAGTGATGATAATGGTGAGTAGTGAGGTAATGATGGTGAGTAGTGTGGTAGTGATGATGGTGAGTAGTGAGGTAGTGATGATGATGGCGAGGTAGTGATGATGGTGAGGTAGTGATGATGATGGTGAAGTAGTGATGATGATGGTGAGGTAGTGATGATGATGGTGAGGTAGTGAGGTAGTGATGATGGTTAAGAGAAGTGTGGTAGTGATGATGGTGAGTAGTGTGGTAGTGATGATGGTGAGTAGTGTGGTAGTGATGATGTTTATGAGTAGTGGTAATGATGATGGTGGGTAGAGATGATGGTGAGTAGTGATGATGGTGAGTAGTGAGGAAGTGATGATGTTAGTGAGTAGTGAGGAAATGATGATGGTGGTGAGTAGAAAAGTAGTGATGATGATGGTGAGTAGTGAGGTAGTGATGATGGTGGTGAGTAGTGAGGTAGTGATGATGGTGAGTAGTGTGGTAGTGATGGTGAGTAGTGAGGTAATGATGATGATGGTGAGTAGAGAGGTAGTGATGATGATGGTGAGTAGTGAGGTAATGATGATGATGGTGAGTAGAGAGGTAGTGATGATGATGGTGAGGTAGTGATGATGATGGTGAGTAGGGAGGTAATGATGATGATGGTGAGTAGAGAGGTAGCGATGATGATGGTGAGGTAGTGATGATGATGGTGAGTAGGGAGGTAATGATGATGATGATGGTGAGTAGAGAGGTAGTGATGATGATGGTGAGGTAGTGATGGTGAGGTAGTGATGATGATGGTGAGTAGGGAAGTAATGATGATGATGGTGAGTAGAGAGGTAGTGATGATGAGTAGTGAGGTAGTGATGGTGAGTAGTGTGGTAGTGATGGTGAGTAGTGAGGTAATGATGATGATGGTGAGTAGAGGTAGAGAGGTAGTGATGATGATGGTGAGGTAGTGATGATGATGGTGAGTAGTGTGGTAGTGATGATGATAGTGAGTAGTGTGGTAGTGATGATGGTGAGTAGTGTGGTAGTGATGATGTTTATGAGTAGTGGTAGTGATGATGGTGGGTAGAGATGATGGTGAGTAGTGATGATGGTGAGTAGTGAGGAAGTGATGATGTTAGTGAGTAGTGAGGAAATGATGATGGTGGTGAGTTGAGAAGTAGTGATGATGATGGTGAGTAGTGAGGTAGTGATGATGGTGAGTAGTGTGGTAGTGATGGTGAGAAGTGAGGTAATGATGATGATGGTGAGTAGAGAGGTAGTGATGATGATGGTGAGGTAGTGATGATGATGGTGAATATAGGGAGGTAGTGATGATGTTAGTGAGTAGTGTGGTAGTGATGATGTTAGTGAGTAGTGAAGTATATATATAGGTAAGGTTACATTAGGTTAGGTTAGGTTTAATTAGGTTAGATTAGTTTAGGCTAAGAAATAGGCTATTTTTGTTGAAATAGAAATAGGGCAGTAATTGTTGGTAGCGTGTCTTCTCTGTTCACGTAGCAGTAAATAGGTATCCAGGAGTTAGTTAGATTACCTTAGGTTAGGTTAGTTTAAGCTAGGAAATAGGCTAGGTTTGTAGAAATAGAAGAAGGGCTGTAATTGTAGGTAGCGTTTCCTATCACCGAATACATCTATTCACCTAACAGTAAATAGGTATCCAGGAGTTAGTTACGTTAGGTTAGGTTATGTTAGATTAGGTTAGGTTAGGTTGGGTTAGGTTAGGTGAGGTTAGGTTAGGTTAGGTTAGGTTAGGTTAGGTTAGATTAGGTTAGATTAGGTTAGGTTGGTTTAGGGTAGGTTTGTAGAAGTAGGGCTGTAAATGTTATTAGCCTTTCCTATCACCGAATGTCTCTGTTCACCTAGCAGTAAATAGGTATCCAGGAGTTAGTTAGGTTAGGTTATGTTAGATTAGCTTAGGTTAGGTTAGATTAGGTTAGGTTAGGTTAGGTTAGGTTAGATTAGGTTAGGTTGGTTTAGGGTAGGTTTGTAGAAGTAGGGCTGTAAATGTTAGTAGCCTTTCCTATCACCGAATGTCTCTGTTCACCTAGCAGTAAATAGGTATCCAGGAGTTAGTTAGGTTAGGTTATGTTAGATTAGCTTAGGTTAGGTTAGATTAGGTTAGGTTAGGTTAGGTTAGATTAGGTTAGGTTGGTTTAGGGTAGGTTTGTAGAAATAGGGCTGTAATTGTTGGTAGCCTTTCCTATCACCGAATGTCCCTGTTCACCTAGCAGTAAATAGGTATCCAGGAGTTAGTTAGGTTAGGTTATGTTAGATTAGCTTAGGTTAGGTTAGATTAGGTTAGGTTAGGTTAGGTTAGATTAGGTTAGGTTGGTTTAGGGTAGGTTTGTAGAAGTAGGACTGTAATTGTTAGTAGCCTTTCCTATCACCGAATGTCTCTGTTCACCTAGCAGTAAATAGGTATCCAGGAGTTAGTTAGGTTAGGTTATGTTAGATTAGCTTAGGTTAGGTTGGTTTAGGGTAGGTTAGGTTGGTTAGGTTAGGTTGGTTAAGTAGGTTGGTTGGTTAGGTTAGGTTGCTTAGGTTAGGTTGGTTAGGTTAGGTTGCTTAGGTTAGGTTGCTTAGGTTGATTAGGTTAGGTTGGTTCATTAGGTTAGGTTGCTTAGGTTGCTTAGGTTGGTTAGGTTGCTTAGGTTGGTTAGGTTGCTAAGGCTGGTTAGGTTGCTTAGGTTGGTTGCTTAGGTTGGTTAGGTTGGTTGCTTAGGTTGGTTGGTTAGGTTAGGTTAGGTTAGGTTGGTTAGGTTAGGTTGGTTAGGTTAGGTTGGTTAGGCTAGATTGGTTGGTTAGGTTGGTGGGTTAGGTTGGTTGGTTAGGTTAGGTTAGGTTAGGTTGGTTGGTAAGATTGGTTGGTTAGGTTGGTTGGTTAGGTTGGTTGGTTGGTTGGTTGGTTAGGTTAGGTTAGGTTGGTTAGGTTAGGTTGGTTAGGTTGGGTTGGGTTGGATGGTTAGGTTAGGTTGCTTAGGTTGGTTGATTAGGTTGGTTGGTTAGGTTGGTTGGTTGGTTAGGTTGGTTAGAATTAGAATTAGGTTAGAATTAGAATTAGGTTAGAATTTGAGGTTAGAATACAAGCATAATTATGGTTTAATAAGCAATTTAGATAATATGTAAGCTATATGTTGGTTAGGGTTGATTGGTTAGGGTATGTTGGTAAGGTACAGTTAAGGTTGGTTATTTTGTGGTTGGTTAGGTGTAATATTTGTATTATTCCACCGACTGATATATATATATATATTTAAATATATATATATATATATATATATATATATATATATATATATATATATATATATATATATATATATATATATATATATATATATATATATATATATATATACACACACATTTTTAGGTTAATTTAGGCTAGGAAATAGGCTACGTTTGTAGAAATAGTAATAGAAAGAGGGCTGTAATTGTAGGTAGCGTTTCCTATCACCGAATGCCTCTATTCACCTAGCAGTAAATATGTATCCAGAAGTTAGTTAGTTAGGTTAGTTTAGATAAGGTTAGGTTAAGTTAATTTAGGTTAGGTTAGATTAGGTTAGGTTAGTTATTGCTAGGAAATAGGTTAGGTTTGTAGAAATAGAAATAGGGCTGTAATTGTTGGTAGCGTTTCCTATCACCGAATGCCTCTGTTCACCTAGCAGTAAATAGGTATCCAGGAGTACCTTGAGGTGCTTTCGGGGCTTAGCGTCTCCGCGGCCCGGTCGTCGACCAGGCCTCATGGTTGCTGGACTGATCAACAAGGCTGTTAGACGCGGCTGCTCGCAACCTGACGTATGAGTCACAGCCTGGTTGATCAGGAGTTAGTTAGGTTAGGTAAGGTTAGATTAGGTAAGGTTAGATTAGGTTAGGTTAGTTTTGGCTAGGAAATAGGCTAGGTTTGTAAAAATAGAAATAGAAAAGGGGCTGTAAATGTTGGTAGCGTTTCCTATCACCGAATGCCTCTGTTCACCCTAGCAGTAAGTAAGTATCCAGGAGTTAATTAGATTAGATTAGGTTAGGCTAGGAAATAGGCTAGATTTGTAGAAATAGAAATAGGGCTGTAATTGTTGGTAGCGTTTCCTATCACCGAATGCCTCTGTTCACCTAGCAGTAAATAGGTATCCAAGAGTTAGTTAGGTTAGGTTAGATTAGGTTAGGTTAGTTTAGGCTAGGAAATAGACTAGGTTTGTAGAAATAGAAATAGAAAAAGGGCTGTAATTGTTGGTAATCTTTCCTATCATCGAATGCCTCTGTTCACCTAGCAGTAAATAGGTATCCAAGAGTTAGTTAGGTTAGGTTAGATTAGGTTAGGTTAGTTTAGGCTAGGAAATAGACTAGGTTTGTAGAAATAGAAATAGAAAAAGGGCTGTAATTGTTGGAAATCTTTCCTATCATCGAATGCCTCTGTTCACCTAGCAGTAAATAGGTATCCAGGAGTACCTTGAGATGCTTCCTTGAGGTGCTTTCGGGGCTTAGCGTCCCCGCGGCCCGGTCGTCGACCAGGCCTCATGGTTGCTGGACTGATCAACAAGGCTGTTAGACGCGGCTGCTCGCAACCTGACGTATGAGTCACAGCCTGGTTGATCAGGAGTTAGTTAGGTTAGGTTAGGTAAGGTTAGATTAGGTTAGGATAGTTTTAGCTAGGAAATAGGCTAGGTTTGTAGAAATAGAAATAGAAAAAGGGATGTAATTCTTGGTAGCGTTTCCTATCACCGAATGCCTCTGTTCACCTAGCAGTAAGTAAGTATCCAGGAGTTAGGTTAGGTGAGGTTAGGTGAGGTTAGGTTAGGTGAGGTTTAGGTTAGGTGAGGTGAGGTGAAGTGAGGTTTGGTGAGGTGAGGTTTTGGTGAGGTGAGATGAGATTATGTTAAGTGAGGAAAGGTGAGGTGAGGAAAGGTGAGGTGACGTTTTGGTGAGGTGAGATGAGATTATGTTAAGTGAGGAAAGGTGAGGTGAGGAAAGGTGAGGTGAGGTGAGGTGAGGTGAGGTGAGGTGAGGTTAGGTTAGGTTAGGTGAGATTCGGTGAGGTGAGGTGAGGTGAGATTATGTTAGGTGAGGAAAGGTAAGGTGAGGTAAGGTGAGGTGAGGTGAGGTGAGGTGAGGTTAGGTTAGGTGAGGTTAGGTTAGGTTAGGTTAGTTCAGACTAGGAAATAGACTAGGTTTGTAGAAATAGAAATGGAAAAAGGGCTGTAGTTGTTGGTAGTGTTTCCTATCACCGAATGCCTCTGTTCACCTAGCAGTAAGTAAGTATCCAGGAATTAGTTAGGTTAGGTTAGATTAGGTTAAGTTAGTTTAGGCTAGGTTTGTAGAAATAGAAATAGGGCTGTAATTGTTGGTAGCGCTTCCTATCACCGAATGTTTCTGTTCACCTAGCAGTAAATAGGTATCCAGGAGTTAGTTAGGTTAGGTTATGTTAGATTAGCTTAGGTTAGATTAGGTTAGGTTAGGTCAGATTAGGTTAGGTTGGTTTAGGGTAGGTTTGTAGAAGTAGGCCTGTAATTGTTGGTAGCCTTTCCTATCACCGAATGCCTCTGTTCACCTAACAGTAAATAGGTATCCAGGAGTTAGTTAGGTTAGGTTATGTTAGATTAGCTTAGGTTAGATTAGGTTAGGTTAGATTAGGTTTGGTTAGGTTAGGTTAGGTTAGATTAGGTTAGGTTGGTTTAGGGTAGGTTTGTAGAAGTAGGGCTGTAAATGTTAGTAGCCTTTCCTATCACCGAATGCCTCTGTTCACCTAGCAGTAAATAGGTATCCAGGAGTTAGTTAGGCTAGGTTATGTTAGATTAGCTTAGGTTAGGTTAGATTAGGTTAGGTTAGGTTAGATTAGGTTAGGTTGGTTTAGGGTAGGTTTGTAGAAGTAGGGCTGTAAATGTTAGTAGCCTTTCCTATCACCGAATGTCTTTGTTCACCTAGCAGTAAATAGGTATCCAGGAGTTAGTTAGGTTAGGTTATGTTAGATTAGCTTAGGTTAGGTTAGATTAGGTTAGGTTAGGTTAGGTTAGGTTAGATTAGGTTAGGTTGGTTTAGGGTAGGTTTGTAGAAGTAGGGCTGTAAATGTTAGTAGCCTTTCCTATCACCGAATGTCTCTGTTCACCTAGCAGTAAATAGGTATCCAGGAGTTAGTTAGGTTAGGTTATGTTAGATTAGCTTAGGTTAGGTTAGATTAGGTTAGGTTAGGTTAGGTTAGATTAGATTAGGTTAGGTTGGTTTAGGGTAGGTTTGTAGAAGTAGGGCTGTAATTGTTAGTAGCCTTTCCTATCACCGAATGTCTCTGTTCACCTAGCAGTAAATAGGTATCCAGGAGTTAGTTAGGTTAGGTTATGTTAGATTAGCTTAGGTTAGGTTGGGTTAGGTTAGGTGAGGTTAGGTTAGGTTAGGTTAGTTTAGACTAGGAAATAGACTAGGTTTGCAGAAATAGAAATAGAAATAGAAAAAGGGCTGTAGTTGTTGGTAGCCTTTCCTATCACCGAATGTCTCTGTTCACCTAGCAGTAAATAGGTATCCAGGAGTTAGTAAGCTAGCTACTTGGGGCGTGGTGAGTGAGTGAGGGTTAGTCACTAGTTGGACCTTGTGGGGTGGTGGGTGTTGGAGACCACTATAAGCCTAACATGTATAAAGTGCCTGTCTGCCTGTCCCCCGACTCAATGATGTTACAATTATTGACTAAATGAAGCCTAAGAGAGCATATGCAAGGCCTAAGATGAGTCATTTGTCAGCAGCAACTTGTGCGAGATCAATGGCAGCGGTGGCATCCCAACATTTCTATTTTGGAGGAACAGTAGTAGTAGTAGTAGTAGTAGTCCATTTGTTGTTGGTTAATTTGACTAAATAGTTGCAATAAGTACTATCATTAATGGAGAATTGGCTGCTATGTGTGAGTATCCTCCGCCTGCCTGCCCGCCCGCCGCAGTTACCAGTATCCTGACTCACTCACTCACTCACATGTGATTACTTACTACTTGTATACAATAGCAACGGCCATACTACCTACCTACCTACCTATCACCTTGAGAACACTGCGTCTCCTCCCATACATCTGTCAGGTTAAACACCGTTGACTTTGGTTAGTACTTGGATGGGTGACCTGCCTGGGAACACCAACTGCTGCTGCTGTTAGTATACATATTTGGGCAGTCTCTGTGGGTCAGTGTGTGTGTGTGTGTGTGTGTGTGTGTGTGTGTGTGTGTGTGTGTACAAGAATGTCGCACATGGAAATGTGTACATGCCATTTTAATAATAGTTTACCATCCATGAAGAAAACGTCTACCTGTTTGTCAGTCCATTGTCTCTCTCTGCCGGCCGGCCGGCCTACCTACCTGCTAAAACTTGGCCTCTTAATATACTGTTGAATATCTATCTCCAGTGATCACTTACCCTTAATTCCTACATTATTAACCAAATGATCTCATTAACAAATCTTTACACATTTCAACCACCTACCTTCCTGCTAACATCAATCACAACAACTAATACACTCAACTCAGTCCCAAACACTTTTCTTATTCCTTCCTCAACACCTCGCCCTATATAACCTATCTTACAATATTAAATTGAAATACCTAACTGCCAACGCCCACCAACGACACCTCCCAAGGTAGCTCCTCAGGGCCCCTCTCCCCCTGCCCCCTCCCCCACCAACCCCCCCCCCCCCCCACCACCAACAACACCTCCCAAGGTAGCTCCTCAGGGCCCCTCTCCCCCTGCCCCCTCCCCCACCAACCCCCCCCCCCCCCACCACCAACAACACCTCCCAAGGTAGCTCCTCAGGGCCCCTCTCCCCCACCAACTAACCCCCCCCCCTATCCCCCATACCGCCCCCTCCATCCCCCACCCCCTCCCCCCCCCCCCTGCCCAACACAGAAAATGGCGGCCACAACGCTATATTTAACCAGCCAAAACCTTCGGTCCTTGGCCTATGTGCTATTTATTCCTGAAATAAAACGAGGGAAAAAAACAAACCGGATTTTCCTTCCCTAGTAAAACATGTATTTTACAGAAAGAGGCCTAAAACAGCACATATTGGATATTGCATTGCTTGTTTACCATTCACAAACTCATTTGGAAACACCACACTAATTATTAATTAATACATACTTTTAAACACACACACACACACACACACACACACACACATGTCAGTTAGCCTAAATTCTCCAATATTCATTCATAAAACTGCCTCACGGGACTGCAACCTTATCAAATAAAGCTGTCAGGTCTTTCTAACTGTCAACACAAATTAACAACTTCACATCTCAATCATTGCAACTGTTGATAAATAGACACTAACTAACCTTGCTATGAGATATAAATACAAGTGCCAAATTTGATTCAGAAGGCAACTCCAGCGTGGCCTAGTCGGATAGAACAAGTTCCTAATCCGGATAGACCTGCGTTCGAGCCTGTCGGAACGGTTGCAAGTACAGGGCACAGATTTCTCTGTGTGTCCCCTCCTGTAGGAGCATCAGTTTCGATAGATTCTCTGGATAGCCGAAGATTGATTGACCGACTCCTTGGAATGTGGGGAAGGGTTGAAGTCCGGGGGGCCACGGACGGATACCTGGATCCACTGACCTCGGGCAGGTCTTTCAATCCACCTGGATTTCAGGTGGGGAGAAGGGAGGCAATTTGGGTCGACACAAATAGCTTCCTGGACCCAAAACCCCATGGATACACGGACACGGACACTCACACGGACACGCACACGGACACTCATGGACTCTGACACGAACCGAAGGTTCGTGTCAGATAATAAGAAGGGAGGTTAGGTTAGGTTGGTTAGGTTAGGTTAGGTTGGTTAGGTTAGGTTGGTTAAGTAGGTTGGTTGGTTAGGTTAGGTTGCTTAGGTTAGGTTGGTTAGGTTAGGTTGCTTAGGTTAGGTTGCTTAGGTTGATTAGGTTAGGTTGGTTGATTAGGTTAGGTTGCTTAGGTTGCTTAGGTTGCTTAGGTTGCTTAGGTTGGTTAGGTTGCTAAGGCTGGTTAGGTTGCTTAGGTTGGTTGCTTAGGTTGGTTAGGTTGGTTGCTTAGGTTGGTTGGTTGGTTAGGTTAGGTTAGGTTGGTTAGGTTAGGTTAGGTTTGTTAGGTTAGGTTGGTTAGGTTAGGTTGGTTAGGTTAGGTTGGTTAGGCTAGATTGGTTGGTTAGGTTGGTTGGTTAGGTTAGGTTAGGTTGGTTAGGTTAGGTTGGTTAGGTTGGGTTGGGTTGGATGGTTAGGTTAGGTTGCTTAGGTTGGTTGATTAGGTTGGTTGGTTAGGTTGGTTGGTAAGATTGGTTGGTTAGGTTGGTTGGTTAGGTTGGTTGGTTAGGTTAGGTTAGGTTGGTTAGGTTGGTTGATTAGGTTGGTTGGTTAGGTTGGTTGGTTGGTTAGGTTGGTTAGAATTAGAATTAGGTTAGAATTAGAATTAGGTTAGAATTTGAGGTTAGAATACAAGCATAATTATGGTTTAATAAGCAATTTAGATAATATGTAAGCTATATGTTGGTTAGGGTATGTTGGTAAGGTACAGTTAAGGTTGGTTATTTTGTGGTTGGTTAGGTGTAATATTTGTATTATTCCACCGACTGATATATATATATATATTTAAATATATATATATATATATATATATATATATATATATATATATATATATATATATATATATATATATATATATATATATATATATATATATATATATATATATATATATATATATATATATACACACACATTTTTAGGTTAATTTAGGCTAGGAAATAGGCTACGTTTGTAGAAATAGAAATAGGTAAAAACATTATAAAAAATGAATCAAGTATAAATAAATTATAAACATTTAAAAACAATAAAAAAATAGAAAAAAAAATTGCTTGAATTTTAGGTAACGTTTCTTATTACCGAATGCCTCTGTTCACCTAGCAGTAAATAGGTATCCAGGAGTTGGTTAGGTTAGGTTAGTTTTGGCTAGGAAATAAGCTAGGTTTGGAGGGTTAGGTTAGGTTAGGTTATTTTAGGCTAGGAAATGGGCTATGTTTGTAGAAATAGTAATAGAAAGAGGGCTGTAATTGTAGGTAGCGTTTCCTATCACCGAATGCCTCTATTCACCTAGCAGTAAATAGGTATCCAGAAGTTAGTTAGTTAGGTTAGTTTAGATAAGGTTAGGTTAAGTTAATTTAGGTTAGGTTAGATTAGGTTAGGTTAGTTATTGCTAGGAAATAGGTTAGGTTTGTAGAAATAGAAATAGGGCTGTAATTGTTGGTAGCGTTTCCTATCACCGAATGCCTCTGTTCACCTAGCAGTAAATAGGTATTCAGAAGTACCTTGAGGTGCTTTCGGGGCTTAGCGTCTCCGCGGCCCGGTCGTCGACCAGGCCTCATGGTTGCTGGACTGATCAACAAGGCTGTTAGACGCGGCTGCTCGCAACCTGACGTATGAGTCACAGCCTGGTTGATCAGGAGTTAGTTAGGTTAGGTAAGGTTAGATTAGGTTAGGTTAGTTTTGGCTAGGAAATAGGCTAGGTTTGTAAAAATAGAAATAGAAAAGGGGCTGTAAATGTTGGTAGCGTTTCCTATCACCGAATGCCTCTGTTCACCCTAGCAGTAAGTAAGTATCCAGGAGTTAATTAGATTAGATTAGGTTAGGCTAGGAAATAGGCTAGATTTGTAGAAATAGAAATAGGGCTGTAATTGTTGGTAGCGTTTCCTATCACCGAATGCCTCTGTTCACCTAGCAGTAAATAGGTATACAAGAGTTAGTTAGGTTAGGTTAGATTAGGTTAGGTTAGTTTAGGCTAGGAAATAGACTAGGTTTGTAGAAATAGAAATAGAAAAAGGGCTGTAATTGTTGGTAATCTTTCCTATCATCGAATGCCTCTGTTCACCTAGCAGTAAATAGGTATCCAAGAGTTAGTTAGGTTAGGTTAGATTAGGTTAGGTTAGTTTAGGCTAGGAAATAGACTAGGTTTGTAGAAATAGAAATAGAAAAAGGGCTGTAATTGTTGGAAATCTTTCCTATCATCGAATGCCTCTGTTCACCTAGCAGTAAATAGGTATCCAGGAGTACCTTGAGATGCTTCCTTGAGGTGCTTTCGGGGCTTAGCGTCCCCGCGGCCCGGTCGTCGACCAGGCCTCATGGTTGCTGGACTGATCAACAAGGCTGTTAGACGCGGCTGCTCGCAACCTGACGTATGAGTCACAGCCTGGTTGATCAGGAGTTAGTTAGGTTAGGTTAGGTAAGGTTAGATTAGGTTAGGTTAGTTTTGGCTAGGAAATAGGCTAGGTTTGTAGAAATAGAAATAGAAAAAGGGATGTAATTCTTGGTAGCGTTTCCTATCACCGAATGCCTCTGTTCACCTAGCAGTAAGTAAGTATCCAGGAGTTAGTTAGGTTAGGTGAGGTGAGGTTAGGTGAGGTTAGGTTAGGTGAGGTTTAGGTTAGGTGAGGTGAGGTGAAGTGAGGTTTGGTGAGGTGAGGTTTTGGTGAGGTGAGATGAGATTATGTTAAGTGAGGAAAGGTGAGGTGAGGAAAGGTGAGGTGACGTTTTGGTGAGGTGAGATGAGATTATGTTAAGTGAGGAAAGGTGAGGTGAGGAAAGGTGAGGTGAGGTGAGGTGAGGTGAGGTGAGGTTAGGTTAGGTTAGGTGAGATTCGGTGAGGTGAGGTGAGATTATGTTAGGTGAGGAAAGGTAAGGTGAGGTGAGGTGAGGTGAGGTGAGGTGAGGTGAGGTTAGGTTAGGTGAGGTTAGGTTAGGTTAGGTTAGTTCAGACTAGGAAATAGACTAGGTTTGTAGAAATAGAAATGGAAAAAGGGCTGTAGTTGTTGGTAGTGTTTCCTATCACCGAATGCCTCTGTTCACCTAGCAGTAAGTAAGTATCCAGGAATTAGTTAGGTTAGGTTAGATTAGGTTAAGTTAGTTTAGGCTAGGAAATAGGCTAGGTTTGTAGAAATAGAAATAGGGCTGTAATTGTTGGTAGCGCTTCCTATCACCGAATGTTTCTGTTCACCTAGCAGTAAATAGGTATCCAGGAGTTAGTTAGGTTAGGTTATGTTAGATTAGCTTAGGTTAGATTAGGTTAGGTTAGGTTAGATTAGGTTAGGTTGGTTTAGGGTAGGTTTGTAGAAGTAGGCCTGTAATTGTTGGTAGCCTTTCCTATCACCGAATGCCTCTGTTCACCTAACAGTAAATAGGTATCCAGGAGTTAGTTAGGTTAGGTTATGTTAGATTAGCTTAGGTTAGATTAGGTTAGGTTAGATTAGGTTTGGTTAGGTTAGGTTAGGTTAGATTAGGTTAGGTTGGTTTAGGGTAGGTTTGTAGAAGTAGGGCTGTAAATGTTAGTAGCCTTTCCTATCACCGAATGCCTCTGTTCACCTAGCAGTAAATAGGTATCCAGGAGTTAGTTAGGCTAGGTTATGTTAGATTAGCTTAGGTTAGGTTAGATTAGGTTAGGTTAGGTTAGATTAGGTTAGGTTGGTTTAGGGTAGGTTTGTAGAAGTAGGGCTGTAAATGTTAGTAGCCTTTCCTATCACCGAATGTCTTTGTTCACCTAGCAGTAAATAGGTATCCAGGAGTTAGTTAGGTTAGGTTATGTTAGATTAGCTTAGGTTAGGTTAGATTAGGTTAGGTTAGGTTAGGTTAGGTTAGATTAGGTTAGGTTGGTTTAGGGTAGGTTTGTAGAAGTAGGGCTGTAAATGTTAGTAGCCTTTCCTATCACCGAATGTCTCTGTTCACCTAGCAGTAAATAGGTATCCAGGAGTTAGTTAGGTTAGGTTATGTTAGATTAGCTTAGGTTAGGTTAGATTAGGTTAGGTTAGGTTAGATTAGGTTAGGTTGGTTTAGGGTAGGTTTGTAGAAGTAGGGCTGTAATTGTTAGTAGCCTTTCCTATCACCGAATGTCTCTGTTCACCTAGCAGTAAATAGGTATCCAGGAGTTAGTTAGGTTAGGTTATGTTAGATTAGCTTAGGTTAGGTTGGGTTAGGTTAGGTGAGGTTAGGTTAGGTTAGTTTAGACTAGGAAATAGACTAGGTTTGCAGAAATAGAAATAGAAATAGAAAAAGGGCTGTAGTTGTTGGTAGCCTTTCCTATCACCGAATGTCTCTGTTCACCTAGCAGTAAATAGGTATCCAGGAGTTAGTAAGCTAGCTACTTGGGGCGTGGTGAGTGAGTGAGGGTTAGTCACTAGTTGGACCTTGTGGGGTGGTGGGTGTTGGAGACCACTATAAGCCTAACATGTATAAAGTGCCTGTCTGCCTGTCCCCCGACTCAATGATGTTACAATTATTGACTAAATGAAGCCTAAGAGAGCATATGCAAGGCCTAAGATGAGTCATTTGTCAGCAGCAACTTGTGCGAGATCAATGGCAGCGGTGGCATCCCAACATTTCTATTTTGGAGCAACAGTAGTAGTAGTAGTAGTAGTAGTCCATTTGTTGTTGGTTAATTTGACTAAATAGTTGCAATAAGTACTATCATTAATGGAGAATTGGCTGCTATGTGTGAGTATCCTCCACCTGCCTGCCCGCCCGCCGCAGTTACCAGTATCCTGACTCACTCACTCACTCACATGTGATTACTTACTACTTGTATACAATAGCAACGGCCATACTACCTACCTACCTACCTATCACCTTGAGAACACTGCGTCTCCTCCCATACATCTGTCAGGTTAAACACCGTTGACTTTGGTTAGTACTTGGATGGGTGACCTGCCTGGGAACACCAACTGCTGCTGCTGTTAGTATACATATTTGGGCAGTCTCTGTGGGTCAGTGTGTGTGTGTGTGTGTGTGTGTGTGTGTGTGTGTGTGTGTGTGTGTGTGTGTGTGTGTGTGTGTGTGTGTACAAGAATGTCGCACATGGAAATGTGTACATGCCATTTTAATAATAGTTTACCATCCATGAAGAAAACGTCTACCTGTTTGTCAGTCCATTGTCTCTCTCTGCCGGCCGGCCGGCCTACCTACCTGCTAAAACTTGGCCTCTTAATATACTGTTGAATATCTATCTCCAGTGATCACTTACCCTTAATTCCTACATTATTAACCAAATGATCTCATTAACAAATCTTTACACATTTCAACCACCTACCTTCCTGCTAACATCAATCACAACAACTAATACACTCAACTCAGTCCCAAACACTTTTCTTATTCCTTCCTCAACACCTCGCCCTATATAACCTATCTTACAATATTAAATTGAAATACCTAACTGCCAACGCCCACCAACGACACCTCCCAAGGTAGCTCCTCAGGGCCCCTCTCCCCTTGCCCCCTCCCCCACCCCCCCCCCCCCACCACCAACAACACCTCCCAAGGTAGCTCCTCAGGGCCCCTCTCCCCCTGCCCCCTCCCCCACCAACCCCCCCCCCCCACCACCAACAACACCTCCCAAGGTAGCTCCTCAGGGCCCCTCTCCCCCTGCCCCCTCCCCCACCAACCCCCCCCCCCACCACCAACAACACCTCCCAAGGTAGCTCCTCAGGGCCCCTCTCCCCCTGCCCCCTCCCCCACCAACCCCCCCCCCCCCCACCACCAACAACACCTCCCAAGGTAGCTCCTCAGGGCCCCTCTCCCCCACCAACTAACCCCCCCCCCCTATCCCCCATACCGCCCCCTCCATCCCCCACCCCCTCCCCCCCCCCGCCCAACACAGAAAATGGCGGCCACAACGCTATATTTAACCAGCCAAAACCTTCGGTCCTTGGCCTATGTGCTATTTATTCCTGAAATAAAACGAGGGAAAAAAACAAACCGGATTTTCCTTCCCTAGTAAAACATGTATTTTACAGAACGAGGCCTAAAACAGCACATATTGGATATTGCATTGCTTGTTTACCATTCACAAACTCATTTGGAAACACCACACTAATTATTAATTAATACATACTTTTAAACACACACACACACACACACACATGTCAGTTAGCCTAAATTCTCCAATATTCATTCATAAAACTGCCTCACGGGACTGCAACCTTATCAAATAAAGCTGTCAGGTCTTTCTAACTGTCAACACAAATTAACAACTTCACATCTCAATCATTGCAACTGTTGATAAATAGACACTAACTAACCTTGCTATGAGATATAAATACAAGTGCCAAATTTGATTCAGAAGGCAACTCCAGCGTGGCCTAGTCGGATAGAACAAGTTCCTAATCCGGATAGACCTGCGTTCGAGCCTGTCGGAACGGTTGCAAGTACAGGGCACAGATTTCTCTGTGTGTCCCCTCCTGTAGGAGCATCAGTTTCGATAGATTCTCTGGATAGCCGAAGATTGATTGACCGACTCCTTGGAATGTGGGGAAGGGTTGAAGTCCGGGGGGCCACGGACGGATACCTGGATCCACTGACCTCGGGCAGGTCTTTCAATCCACCTGGATTTCAGGTGGGGAGAAGGGAGGCAATTTGGGTCGACACAAATAGCTTCCTGGACCCAAAACCCCATGGATACACGGACACGGACACTCACACGGACACGGACACTCACACGGACACGCACACGGACACTCATGGACTCTGACACGAACCGAAGGTTCGTGTCAGATAATAAGAAGGGAGGTTAGGTTAGGTTGGTTAGGTTAGGTTGGTTAGGTTAGGTTGGTTAAGTAGGTTGGTTGGTTAGGTTAGGTTGCTTAGGTTAGGTTGGTTAGGTTAGGTTGCTTAGGTTAGGTTGCTTAGGTTGATTAGGTTAGGTTGGTTGATTAGGTTAGGTTGCTTAGGTTGCTTAGGTTGGTTAGGTTGCTAAGGCTGGTTAGGTTGCTTAGGTTGGTTAGGTTGGTTGCTTAGGTTGGTTAGGTTGGTTGCTCAGGTTGGTTTGTTGGTTAGGTTAGGTTAGGTTGGTTAGGTTAGGTTAGGTTGGTTAGGTTAGGTTAGGTTAGGTTGGTTAGGTTAGGTTGGTTAGGTTAGGTTGGTTAGGCTAGATTGGTTGGTTAGGTTGGTTGGTTAGGTTGGTTGGTTAGGTTAGGTTAGGTTAGGTTGGTTGGTTAGATTGGTTGGTTAGGTTGGTTGGTTAGGTTGGTTGGTTGGTTGGTTGGTTAGGTTAGGTTAGGTTAGGTAGGTTGGGTTGGGTTGGATGGTTAGGTTAGGTTGCTTAGGTTGGTTGATTAGGTTGGTTAGGTTGGTTGGTTGGTTAGGTTGGTTAGAATTAGAATTAGGTTAGAATTAGAATTAGGTTAGAATTTGAGGTTAGAATACAAGCATAATTATGGTTTAATAAGCAATTTAGATAATATGTAAGCTTAGGTTGGTTAGGGTTGATTGGTTAGGGTATGTTGGTAAGGTACAGTTAAGGTTGGTTATTTTGTGGTTGGTTAGGTGTAATATTTGTATTATTCCACCGACTGATATATATATATATATATTTAAATATATATATATATATATATATATATATATATATATATATATATATATATATATATATATATATATATATATATATATATATATATATACACACATTTTTAGGTTAATTTAGGCTAGGAAATAGGCTACGTTTGTAGAAATAGAAATAGGGCTGTAATTGTTGGTAGCGTTTCCTATCACCGAATGCCTCTGTTCACCTAGCAGTAAATAGGTATCCAAGAGTTAGTTAGGTTAGGTTAGATTAGGTTAGGTTAGTTTAGGCTAGGAAATAGACTAGGTTTGTAGAAATAGAGAAAGGGCTGTAATTGTTGGTAATCTTTCCTATCATCGAATGCCTCTGTTCACCTAGCAGTAAATAGGTATCCAGGAGTACCTTGAGATGCTTCCTTGAGGTGCTTTCGGGGCTTAGCGTCCCCGCGGCCCGGTCGTCGACCAGGCCTCATGGTTGCTGGACTGATCAACAAGGCTGTTAGACGCGGCTGCTCGCAACCTGACGTATGAGTCACAGCCTGGTTGATCAGGAGTTAGTTAGGTTAGGTTAGGTAAGGTTAGATTAGGTTAGGTTAGTTTTGGCTAGGAAATAGGCTAGGTTTGTAGAAATAGAAATAGAAAAAGGGATGTAATTCTTGGTAGCGTTTCCTATCACCGAATGCCTCTGTTCACCTAGCAGTAAGTAAGTATCCAGGAGTTAGTTAGGTTAGGTGAGGTGAGGTTAGGTGAGGTTTAGGTTAGGTGAGGTGAGGTGAAGTGAGGTTTGGTGAGGTGAGGTTTTGGTGAGGTGAGGTGAGATTATGTTAAGTGAGGAAAGGTGAGGTGAGGTGAGGTGAGGTGAGGTGAGGTGAGGTTAGGTTAGGTTAGGTTAGGTGAGATTTCGGTGAGGTGAGGTGAGGTGAGATTATGTTAGGTGAGGAAAGGTAAGGTTAGGTAAGGTGAGGTGAGGTGAGGTGAGGTAAGGTGAGGTGAGGTGAGGTGAGGTTAGGTTAGGTGAGGTTAGGTTAGGTTAGTTCAGACTAGGAAATAGACTAGGTTTGTAGAAATAGAAATGGAAAAAGGGCTGTAGTTGTTGGTAGTGTTTCCTATCACCGAATGCCTCTGTTCACCTAGCAGTAAGTAAGTATCCAGGAATTAGTTAGATTAGGTTAAGTTAGTTTAGGCTAGGAAATAGGCTAGGTTTGTAGAAATAGAAATAGGGCTGTAATTGTTGGTAGCGCTTCCTATCACCGAATGTTTCTGTTCACCTAGCAGTAAATAGGTATCCAGGAGTTAGTTAGGTTAGGTTATGTTAGATTAGCTTAGGTTAGATTAGGTTAGGTTAGGTTAGATTAGGTTAGATTAGGTTAGGTTGGTTTAGGGTAGGTTTGTAGAAGTAGGGCTGTAATTGTTGGTAGCCTTTCCTATCACCGAATGCCTCTGTTCACCTAGCAGTAAATAGGTATCCAGGAGTTAGTTAGGTTAGGTTATGTTACATTAGCTTAGGTTAGATTAGGTTAGGTTAGATTAGGTTTGGTTAGGTTAGGTTAGGTTAGATTAGGTTAGGTTGGTTTAGGGTAGGTTTGTAGAAGTAGGGCTGTAAATGTTAGTAGCCTTTCCTATCACCGAATGCCTCTGTTCACCTAGCAGTAAATAGGTATCCAGGAGTTAGTTAGGTTAGGTTATGTTAGATTAGCTTAGGTTAGGTTAGATTAGGTTAGGTTAGGTTAGGTTAGATTAGGTTAGGTTGGTTTAGGGTAGGTTTGTAGAAGTAGGGCTGTAAATGTTAGTAGCCTTTCCTATCACCGAATGTCTCTGTTCACCTAGCAGTAAATAGGTATCCAGGAGTTAGTTAGGTTAGGTTATGTTAGATTAGCTTAGGTTAGGTTAGATTAGGTTAGGTTAGGTTAGGTTAGATTAGGTTAGGTTGGTTTAGGGTAGGTTTGTAGAAGTAGGGCTGTAAATGTTAGTAGCCTTTCCTATCACCGAATGTCTCTGTTCACCTAGCAGTAAATAGGTATCCAGGAGTTAGTTAGGTTAGGTTATGTTAGATTAGCTTAGGTTAGGTTAGATTAGGTTAGGTTAGGTTAGGTTAGATTAGGTTAGGTTGGTTTAGGGTAGGTTTGTAGAAGTAGGGCTGTAATTGTTAGTAGCCTTTCCTATCACCGAATGTCTCTGTTCACCTAGCAGTAAATAGGTATCCAGGAGTTAGTTAGGTTAGGTTATGTTAGATTAGCTTAGGTTAGGTTGGGTTAGGTTAGGTGAGGTTAGGTTAGGTTAGTTTAGACTAGGAAATAGACTAGGTTTGTAGAAATAGAAATAGAAATAGAAAAAGGGCTGTAGTTGTTGGTAGCCTTTCCTATCACCGAATGTCTCTGTTCACCTAGCAGTAAATAGGTATCCAGGAGTTAGTAAGCTAGCTACTTGGGGCGTGGTGAGTGAGTGAGGGTTAGTCACTAGTTGGACCTTGTGGGGTGGTGGGTGTTGGAGACCACTATAAGCCTAACATGTATAAAGTGCCTGTCTGCCTGTCCCCCGACTCAATGATGTTACAATTATTGACTAAATGAAGCCTAAGAGAGCATATGCAAGGCCTAAGATGAGTCATTTGTCAGCAGCAACTTGTGCGAGATCAATGGCAGCGGTGGCATCCCAACATTTCTATTTTGGAGCAACAGTAGTAGTAGTAGTAGTAGTCCATTTGTTGTTGGTTAATTTGACTAAATAGTTGCAATAAGTACTATCATTAATGGAGAATTGGCTGCTATGTGTGAGTATCCTCCGCCTGCCTGCCCGCCGCAGTTACCAGTATCCTGACTCACTCACTCACTCACTCACATGTGATTACTTACTACTTGTATACAATAGCAACGGCCATACTACCTACCTACCTATCACCTTGAGAACACTGCGTCTCCTCCCATACATCTGTCAGGTTAAACACCGTTGACTTTGGTTAGTACTTGGATGGGTGACCTGCCTGGGAACACCAACTGCTGCTGCTGTTAGTATACATATTTGGGCAGTCTCTGTGGGTCAGTGTGTGTGTGTGTGTGTGTGTGTGTGTGTGTGTGTGTGTGTGTGTGTGTGTGTGTGTGTGTGTGTGTGTGTGTGTGTGTGTGTGTGTACAAGAATGTCGCACATGGAAATGTGTACATGCCATTTTAATAATAGTTTACCATCTATGAAGAAAACGTCTACCTGTTTGTCAGTCCATGGTCTCTCTCTGCCGGCCGGCCGGCCTACCTACCTGCTAAAACTTGGCCTCTTAATATACTGTTGAATATCTATCTCCAGTGATCACTTACCCTTAATTCCTACATTATTAACCAAATGATCTCATTAACAAATCTTTACACATTTCAACCACCTACCTTCCTGCTAACATCAATCACAACAACTAATACACTCAACTCAGTCCCAAACACTTTTCTTATTCCTTCCTCAACACCTCGCCCTATATAACCTATCTTACAATATTAAATTGAAATACCTAACTGCCAACCCCCCCCCCTCCCCCACCAACAACACCTCCCAAGGAAGCTCCTCAGGGCCCCTCTCCCCCACCATCTAACCCCCCCCCCCTTTCCCCCATACCGCCCCATCCATCCCCCACCCCCTCCCCCCCCCCCGCCCAACACAGAAAATGGCGGCCACAACGCTATATTTAACCAGCCAAAACCTTCGGTCCTTGGCCTATGTGCTATTTATTCCTGAAATAAAACGAGGGAAAAAAACAAACCGGATTTTCCTTCCCTAGTAAAACATGTATTTTACAGAACGAGGCCTAAAATAGCACATATTGGATATTGCATTGCTTGTTTACCATTCACAAACTCATTTGGAAACACCACACTAATTATTAATTAATACATACTTTTAAACACACACACACACACACACACACACGGGATATGAAGAGCGGCTGAAGGAACTGAACCTTACGACACTAGAGAAAAGAAGGGAGAGAGGAGATATGATAGGGACATATAAAATACTCAGGGGAATTGACAAAGTGGAAATAGATCAAATGTTCACACTTAATAATAACAGAACGAGGGGACATGGGTGGAAACTGGAAACTCAGATGAGTCACAGAGATGTTAGGAAGTTTTCTTTTAGCGTGAGAGTAGTAGAAAAATGGAATGCACTTGGGGAACAGGTTGTGGAAGCAAATACTATTCATACTTTTAAAACTAGGTATGATAGGGAAATGGGACAGGAGTCATTGCTGTAAACAACCGATAGCTAGAAAGGCGGGATCCAAGAGTCAATGCTCGATCCTGCAAGCACATATAGGTGAGTACATATAGGTGAGTACACACACACACACACACACACACATGTCAGTTAGCCTAAATTCTCCAATATTCATTCATAAAACTGCCTCACGGGACTGCAACCTTATCAAATAAAGCTGTCAGGTCTTTCTAACTGTCAACACAAATTAACAACTTCACATCTCAATCATTGCAACTGTTGATAAATAGACACTAACTAACCTTGCTATGAGATATAAATACAAGTGTCATATTTGATTCAGAAGGCAACTCCAGCGTGGCCTAGTCGGATAGAACAAGTTCCTAATCCGGATAGACCTGCGTTCGAGCCTGTCGGAACGGTTGCAAGTACAGGGCACAGATTTCTCTGTGTGTCCCCTCCTGTAGGAGCATCAGTTTCGATAGATTCTCTGGATAGCCGAAGATTGATTGACCGACTCCTTGGAATGTGGGGAAGGGTTGAAGTCCGGGGGGCCACGGACGGATACCTGGATCCACTGACCTCGGGCAGGTCTTTCAATCCACCTGGATTTCAGGTGGGGAGAAGGGAGGCAATTTGGGTCGACACAAATAGCTTCCTGGACCCAAAACCCCATGGATACACGGACACGGACACTCACACGGACACGGACACTCACACGGACACGCACACGGACACTCATGGACTCTGACACGAACCGAAGGTTCGTGTCAGATAATAAGAAGGGAGGTTAGGTTAGGTTGGTTAGGTTAGGTTGGTTAGGTTAGGTTGGTTAAGTAGGTTGGTTGGTTAGGTTAGGTTGCTTAGGTTAGGTTGGTTAGGTTAGGTTGCTTAGGTTAGGTTGCTTAGGTTGATTAGGTTAGGTTGGTTGATTAGGTTAGGTTGCTTAGGTTGGTTAGGTTGCTAAGGCTGGTTAGGTTGCTTAGGTTGGTTAGGTTGGTTGCTTAGGTTGGTTAGGTTGGTTGCTCAGGTTGGTTTGTTGGTTAGGTTAGGTTAGGTTGGTTAGGTTAGGTTAGGTTGGTTAGGTTAGGTTAGGTTAGGTTGGTTAGGTTAGGTTGGTTAGGTTAGGTTGGTTAGGCTAGATTGGTTGGTTAGGTTGGTTGGTTAGGTTGGTTGGTTAGGTTAGGTTAGGTTAGGTTGGTTGGTTAGATTGGTTGGTTAGGTTGGTTGGTTAGGTTGGTTGGTTGGTTGGTTGGTTAGGTTAGGTTAGGTTAGGTAGGTTGGGTTGGGTTGGATGGTTAGGTTAGGTTGCTTAGGTTGGTTGATTAGGTTGGTTAGGTTGGTTGGTTGGTTAGGTTGGTTAGAATTAGAATTAGGTTAGAATTAGAATTAGGTTAGAATTAGAATTAGGTTAGAATTTGAGGTTAGAATACAAGCATAATTATGGTTTAATAAGCAATTTAGATAATATGTAAGCTTAGGTTGGTTAGGGTTGATTGGTTAGGGTATGTTGGTAAGGTACAGTTAAGGTTGGTTATTTTGTGGTTGGTTAGGTGTAATATTTGTATTATTCCACCGACTGATATATATATATATATATTTAAATATATATATATATATATATATATATATATATATATATATATATATATATATATATATATATATATATATATATATATATATATATATATATATATATATATACACACACATTTTTAGGTTAATTTAGGCTAGGAAATAGGCTACGTTTGTAGAAATAGAAATAGGGCTGTAATTGTTGGTAGCGTTTCCTATCACCGAATGCCTCTGTTCACCTAGCAGTAAATAGGTATCCAAGAGTTAGTTAGGTTAGGTTAGATTAGGTTAGGTTAGTTTAGGCTAGGAAATAGACTAGGTTTGTAGAAATAGAAATAGAAAAAGGGCTGTAATTGTTGGTAATCTTTCCTATCATCGAATGCCTCTGTTCACCTAGCAGTAAATAGGTATCCAGGAGTACCTTGAGATGCTTCCTTGAGGTGCTTTCGGGGCTTAGCGTCCCCGCGGCCCGGTCGTCGACCAGGCCTCATGGTTGCTGGACTGATCAACAAGGCTGTTAGACGCGGCTGCTCGCAACCTGACGTATGAGTCACAGCCTGGTTGATCAGGAGTTAGTTAGGTTAGGTTAGGTAAGGTTAGATTAGGTTAGGTTAGTTTTGGCTAGGAAATAGGCTAGGTTTGTAGAAATAGAAATAGAAAAAGGGATGTAATTCTTGGTAGCGTTTCCTATCACCGAATGCCTCTGTTCACCTAGCAGTAAGTAAGTATCCAGGAGTTAGTTAGGTTAGGTGAGGTGAGGTTAGGTGAGGTTTAGGTTAGGTGAGGTGAGGTGAAGTGAGGTTTGGTGAGGTGAGGTTTTGGTGAGGTGAGGTGAGATTATGTTAAGTGAGGAAAGGTGAGGTGAGGTGAGGTGAGGTGAGGTGAGGTGAGGTTAGGTTAGGTTAGGTTAGGTGAGATTTCGGTGAGGTGAGGTGAGGTGAGATTATGTTAGGTGAGGAAAGGTAAGGTTAGGTAAGGTGAGGTGAGGTGAGGTGAGGTAAGGTGAGGTGAGGTGAGGTGAGGTTAGGTTAGGTGAGGTTAGGTTAGGTTAGTTCAGACTAGGAAATAGACTAGGTTTGTAGAAATAGAAATGGAAAAAGGGCTGTAGTTGTTGGTAGTGTTTCCTATCACCGAATGCCTCTGTTCACCTAGCAGTAAGTAAGTATCCAGGAATTAGTTAGATTAGGTTAAGTTAGTTTAGGCTAGGAAATAGGCTAGGTTTGTAGAAATAGAAATAGGGCTGTAATTGTTGGTAGCGCTTCCTATCACCGAATGTTTCTGTTCACCTAGCAGTAAATAGGTATCCAGGAGTTAGTTAGGTTAGGTTATGTTAGATTAGCTTAGGTTAGATTAGGTTAGGTTAGGTTAGATTAGGTTAGATTAGGTTAGGTTGGTTTAGGGTAGGTTTGTAGAAGTAGGGCTGTAATTGTTGGTAGCCTTTCCTATCACCGAATGCCTCTGTTCACCTAGCAGTAAATAGGTATCCAGGAGTTAGTTAGGTTAGGTTATGTTACATTAGCTTAGGTTAGATTAGGTTAGGTTAGATTAGGTTTGGTTAGGTTAGGTTAGGTTAGATTAGGTTAGGTTGGTTTAGGGTAGGTTTGTAGAAGTAGGGCTGTAAATGTTAGTAGCCTTTCCTATCACCGAATGCCTCTGTTCACCTAGCAGTAAATAGGTATCCAGGAGTTAGTTAGGTTAGGTTATGTTAGATTAGCTTAGGTTAGGTTAGATTAGGTTAGGTTAGGTTAGGTTAGATTAGGTTAGGTTGGTTTAGGGTAGGTTTGTAGAAGTAGGGCTGTAAATGTTAGTAGCCTTTCCTATCACCGAATGTCTCTGTTCACCTAGCAGTAAATAGGTATCCAGGAGTTAGTTAGGTTAGGTTATGTTAGATTAGCTTAGGTTAGGTTAGATTAGGTTAGGTTAGGTTAGGTTAGATTAGGTTAGGTTGGTTTAGGGTAGGTTTGTAGAAGTAGGGCTGTAAATGTTAGTAGCCTTTCCTATCACCGAATGTCTCTGTTCACCTAGCAGTAAATAGGTATCCAGGAGTTAGTTAGGTTAGGTTATGTTAGATTAGCTTAGGTTAGGTTAGATTAGGTTAGGTTAGGTTAGGTTAGATTAGGTTAGGTTGGTTTAGGGTAGGTTTGTAGAAGTAGGGCTGTAATTGTTAGTAGCCTTTCCTATCACCGAATGTCTCTGTTCACCTAGCAGTAAATAGGTATCCAGGAGTTAGTTAGGTTAGGTTATGTTAGATTAGCTTAGGTTAGGTTGGGTTAGGTTAGGTGAGGTTAGGTTAGGTTAGTTTAGACTAGGAAATAGACTAGGTTTGTAGAAATAGAAATAGAAATAGAAAAAGGGCTGTAGTTGTTGGTAGCCTTTCCTATCACCGAATGTCTCTGTTCACCTAGCAGTAAATAGGTATCCAGGAGTTAGTAAGCTAGCTACTTGGGGCGTGGTGAGTGAGTGAGGGTTAGTCACTAGTTGGACCTTGTGGGGTGGTGGGTGTTGGAGACCACTATAAGCCTAACATGTATAAAGTGCCTGTCTGCCTGTCCCCCGACTCAATGATGTTACAATTATTGACTAAATGAAGCCTAAGAGAGCATATGCAAGGCCTAAGATGAGTCATTTGTCAGCAGCAACTTGTGCGAGATCAATGGCAGCGGTGGCATCCCAACATTTCTATTTTGGAGCAACAGTAGTAGTAGTAGTAGTAGTCCATTTGTTGTTGGTTAATTTGACTAAATAGTTGCAATAAGTACTATCATTAATGGAGAATTGGCTGCTATGTGTGAGTATCCTCCGCCTGCCTGCCCGCCGCAGTTACCAGTATCCTGACTCACTCACTCACTCACTCACATGTGATTACTTACTACTTGTATACAATAGCAACGGCCATACTACCTACCTACCTATCACCTTGAGAACACTGCGTCTCCTCCCATACATCTGTCAGGTTAAACACCGTTGACTTTGGTTAGTACTTGGATGGGTGACCTGCCTGGGAACACCAACTGCTGCTGCTGTTAGTATACATATTTGGGCAGTCTCTGTGGGTCAGTGTGTGTGTGTGTGTGTGTGTGTGTGTGTGTGTGTGTGTGTGTGTGTGTGTGTGTGTGTGTGTGTGTGTGTACAAGAATGTCGCACATGGAAATGTGTACATGCCATTTTAATAATAGTTTACCATCTATGAAGAAAACGTCTACCTGTTTGTCAGTCCATTGTCTCTCTCTGCCGGCCGGCCGGCCTACCTACCTGCTAAAACTTGGCCTCTTAATATACTGTTGAATATCTATCTCCAGTGATCACTTACCCTTAATTCCTACATTATTAACCAAATGATCTCATTAACAAATCTTTACACATTTCAACCACCTACCTTCCTGCTAACATCAATCACAACAACTAATACACTCAACTCAGTCCCAAACACTTTTCTTATTCCTTCCTCAACACCTCGCCCTATATAACCTATCTTACAATATTAAATTGAAATACCTAACTGACAACCCCCCCCCTCCCCCACCAACAACACCTCCCAAGGTAGCTCCTCAGGGCCCCTCTCCCCCACCATCTAACCCCCCCCCTATCCCCCATACCGCCCCATCCATCCCCCACCACCTCCCCCCCCCCCGCCCAACACAGAAAATGGCGGCCACAACGCTATATTTAACCAGCCAAAACCTTCGGTCCTTCGCCTATGTGCTATTTATTCCTGAAATAAAACGAGGGAAAAAAACAAACCGGATTTTCCTTCCCTAGTAAAACATGTATTTTACAGAACGAGGCCTAAAATAGCACATATTGGATATTGCATTGCTTGTTTACCATTCACAAACTCATTTGGAAACACCACACTAATTATTAATTAATACATACTTTTAAACACACACACACACACACACACACACACACACACACATGTCAGTTAGCCTAAATTCTCCAATATTCATTCATAAAACTGCCTCACGGGACTGCAACCTTATCAAATAAAGCTGTCAGGTCTTTCTAACTGTCAACACAAATTAACAACTTCACATCTCAATCATTGCAACTGTTGATAAATAGACACTAACTAACCTTGCTATGAGATATAAATACAAGTGCCAAATTTGATTCAGAAGGCAACTCCAGCGTGGCCTAGTCGGATAGAACAAGTTCCTAATCCGGATAGACCTGCGTTCGAGCCTGTCGGAACGGTTGCAAGTACAGGGCACAGATTTCTCTGTGTGTCCCCTCCTGTAGGAGCATCAGTTTCGATAGATTCTCTGGATAGCCGAAGATTGATTGACCGACTCCTTGGAATGTGGGGAAGGGTTGAAGTCCGGGGGGCCACGGACGGATACCTGGATCCACTGACCTCGGGCAGGTCTTTCAATCCACCTGGATTTCAGGTGGGGAGAAGGGAGGCAATTTGGGTCGACACAATAGCTTCCTGGACCCAAAACCCCATGGATACACGGACACGGACACTCACACGGACACGCACACGGACACTCATGGACTCTGACACGAACCTTCGGTTCGTGTCAGAGAAGGAAGGTTCGTAATAAGAAGGGAGGTTAGGTTAGGTTGGTTAGGTTAGGTTGGTTAGGTTAGGTTGGTTAAGTAGGTTGGTTGGTTAGGTTAGGTTGCTTAGGTTAGGTTGGTTAGGTTAGGTTGCTTAGGTTAGGTTGCTTAGGTTGATTAGGTTAGGTTGGTTGATTAGGTTAGGTTGCTTAGGTTGCTTAGGTTGGTTAGGTTGCTAAGGCTGGTTAGGTTGCTTAGGTTGGTTAGGTTGGTTGCTTAGGTTGGTTAGGTTGGTTGCTCAGGTTGGTTTGTTGGTTAGGTTAGGTTAGGTTGGTTAGGTTAGGTTAGGTTGGTTAGGTTAGGTTAGGTTGGTTAGGTTAGGTTAGGTTAGGTTGGTTAGGTTAGGTTGGTTAGGTTAGGTTGGTTAGGCTAGATTGGTTGGTTAGGTTGGTTGGTTAGGTTGGTTGGTTAGGTTAGGTTAGGTTAGGTTGGTTGGTTAGATTGGTTGGTTAGGTTGGTTGGTTAGGTTGGTTGGTTGGTTGGTTGGTTAGGTTAGGTTAGGTTGGTTAGGTTGGGTTGGGTTGGATGGTTAGGTTAGGTTGCTTAGGTTGGTTGATTAGGTTGGTTAGGTTGGTTGGTTGGTTAGGTTGGTTAGAATTAGAATTAGGTTAGAATTAGAATTAGGTTAGAATTTGAGGTTAGAATACAAGCATAATTATGGTTTAATAAGCAATTTAGATAATATGTAAGCTTAGGTTGGTTAGGGTTGATTGGTTAGGGTATGTTGGTAAGGTACAGTTAAGGTTGGTTATTTTGTGGTTGGTTAGGTGTAATATTTGTATTATTCCACCGACTGATATATATATATATATATATTTAAATATATATATATATATATATATATATATATATATATATATATATATATATATATATATATATATATATATATATATGTCGTACCTAGTAGCCAGAACGCACTTCTCAGCCTACAATTCAGGGCCCGATTTGCCTAATAAGCCAAGTTTTCATGAATTAATGTTTTTTCGTCTACCTAACCTACCTAACCTAACCTAACCTAGCTTTTTTTGGCTACCTAACCTAACCTTACCTATAAATATAGGTTAGGTTAGGTAGGGTTGGTTAGGTTCGGTCATATATCTACGTTAATTTTAACTCCAATAAAAAAAATTGACCTCATACATCGAGAAAAGGGTTGCTCTATCATTTCATAAGAAAAAAATTATAGTAAATATATTAATTCAGGAAAACTTGGCTTATTAGGCAAATCGGGCCTTGAATAGTAGGCTGAGAAGTGAGTTCTGGCTACTAGGTACGACATATATATATATATATATATATATATATATATATATATATATATATATATATATATATATATATACACACACACATTTTTAGGTTAATTTAGGCTAGGAAATAGGCTACGTTTGTAGAAATAGAAATAGGGCTGTAATTGTTGGTAGCGTTTCCTATCACCGAATGCCTCTGTTCACCTAGCAGTAAATAGGTATCCAAGAGTTAGTTAGGTTAGGTTAGATTAGGTTAGGTTAGTTTAGGCTAGGAAATAGACTAGGTTTGTAGAAATAGAAATAGAAAAAGGGCTGTAATTGTTGGTAATCTTTCCTATCATCGAATGCCTCTGTTCACCTAGCAGTAAATAGGTATCCAGGAGTACCTTGAGATGCTTCCTTGAGGTGCTTTCGGGCTTAGCGTCCCCGCGGCCCGGTCGTCGACCAGGCCTCATGGTTGCTGGACTGATCAACAAGGCTGTTAGACGCGGCTGCTCGCAACCTGACGTATGAGTCACAGCCTGGTTGATCAGGAGTTAGTTAGGTTAGGTTAGGTAAGGTTAGATTAGGTTAGGTTAGTTTTGGCTAGGAAATAGGCTAGGTTTGTAGAAATAGAAATAGAAAAAGGGATGTAATTCTTGGTAGCGTTTCCTATCACCGAATGCCTCTGTTCACCTAGCAGTAAGTAAGTATCCAGGAGTTAGTTAGGTTAGGTGAGGTGAGGTTAGGTGAGGTTTAGGTTAGGTGAGGTGAGGTGAAGTGAGGTTTGGTGAGGTGAGGTTTTGGTGAGGTGAGGTGAGATTATGTTAAGTGAGGAAAGGTGAGGTGAGGTGAGGTGAGGTGAGGTGAGGTGAGGTGAGGTTAGGTTAGGTTAGGTTAGGTGAGATTTCGGTGAGGTGAGGTGAGGTGAGATTATGTTAGGTGAGGAAAGGTAAGGTGAGGTAAGGTGAGGTGAGGTGAGGTGAGGTAAGGTGAGGTGAGGTGAGGTGAGGTTAGGTTAGGTGAGGTTAGGTTAGGTTAGGTTAGTTCAGACTAGGAAATAGACTAGGTTTGTAGAAATAGAAATGGAAAAAGGGCTGTAGTTGTTGGTAGTGTTTCCTATCACCGAATGCCTCTGTTCACCTAGCAGTAAGTAAGTATCCAGGAATTAGTTAGATTAGGTTAAGTTAGTTTAGGCTAGGAAATAGGCTAGGTTTGTAGAAATAGAAATAGGGCTGTAATTGTTGGTAGCGCTTCCTATCACCGAATGTTTCTGTTCACCTAGCAGTAAATAGGTATCCAGGAGTTAGTTAGGTTAGGTTATGTTAGATTAGCTTAGGTTAGATTAGGTTAGGTTAGATTAGGTTAGATTAGGTTAGGTTGGTTTAGGGTAGGTTTGTAGAAGTTGGGCTGTAATTGTTGGTAGCCTTTCCTATCACCGAATGCCTCTGTTCACCTAGCAGTAAATAGGTATCCAGGAGTTAGTTAGGTTAGGTTATGTTACATTAGCTTAGGTTAGATTAGGTTAGGTTAGATTAGGTTTGGTTAGGTTAGGTTAGGTTAGATTAGGTTAGGTTGGTTTAGGGTAGGTTTGTAGAAGTAGGGCTGTAAATGTTAGTAGCCTTTCCTATCACCGAATGCCTCTGTTCACCTAGCAGTAAATAGGTATCCAGGAGTTAGTTAGGTTAGGTTATGTTAGATTAGCTTAGGTTAGGTTAGATTAGGTTAGGTTAGGTTAGATTAGGTTAGGTTGGTTTAGGGTAGGTTTGTAGAAATAGGGCTGTAAATGTTAGTAGCCTTTCCTATCACCGAATGTCTCTGTTCACCTAGCAGTAAATAGGTATCCAGGAGTTAGTTAGGTTAGGTTATGTTAGATTAGCTTAGGTTAGGTTAGATTAGGTTAGGTTAGGTTAGGTTAGATTAGGTTAGGTTGGTTTAGGGTAGGTTTGTAGAAGTAGGGCTGTAAATGTTAGTAGCCTTTCCTATCACCGAATGTCTCTGTTCACCTAGCAGTAAATAGGTATCCAGGAGTTAGTTAGGTTAGGTTATGTTAGATTAGCTTAGGTTAGGTTAGATTAGGTTAGATTAGGTTAGGTTAGATTAGGTTAGGTTGGTTTAGGGTAGGTTTGTAGAAGTAGGGCTGTAAATGTTAGTAGCCTTTCCTATCACCGAATGTCTCTGTTCACCTAGCAGTAAATAGGTATCCAGGAGTTAGTTAGGTTAGGTTATGTTAGATTAGCTTAGGTTAGGTTAGATTAGGTTAGGTTAGGTTAGGTTAGATTAGGTTAGGTTGGTTTAGGGTAGGTTTGTAGAAGTAGGGCTGTAATTGTTAGTAGCCTTTCCTATCACCGAATGTCTCTGTTCACCTAGCAGTAAATAGGTATCCAGGAGTTAGTTAGGTTAGGTTATGTTTGATTAGCTTAGGTTAGGTTGGGTTAGGTTAGGTGAGGTTAGGTTAGGTTAGTTTAGACTAGGAAATAGACTAGGTTTGTAGAAATAGAAATAGAAATAGAAAAAGGGCTGTAGTTGTTGGTAGCCTTTCCTATCACCGAATGTCTCTGTTCACCTAGCAGTAAATAGGTATCCAGGAGTTAGTAAGCTAGCTACTTGGGGCGTGGTGAGTGAGTGAGGGTTAGTCACTAGTTGGACCTTGTGGGGTGGTGGGTGTTGGAGACCACTATAAGCCTAACATGTATAAAGTGCCTGTCTGCCTGTCCCCCGACTCAATGATGTTACAATTATTGACTAAATGAAGCCTAAGAGAGCATATGCAAGGCCTAAGATGAGTCATTTGTCAGCAGCAACTTGTGCGAGATCAATGGCAGCGGTGGCATCCCAACATTTCTATTTTGGAGCAACAGTAGTAGTAGTAGTAGTAGTCCATTTGTTGTTGGTTAATTTGACTAAATAGTTGCAATAAGTACTATCATTAATGGAGAATTGGCTGCTATGTGTGAGTATCCTCCGCCTGCCTGCCCGCCGCAGTTACCAGTATCCTGACTCACTCACTCACTCACTCACATGTGATTACTTACTACTTGTATACAATAGCAACGGCCATACTACCTACCTACCTATCACCTTGAGAACACTGCGTCTCCTCCCATACATCTGTCAGGTTAAACACCGTTGACTTTGGTTAGTACTTGGATGGGTGACCTGCCTGGGAACACCAACTGCTGCTGCTGTTAGTATACATATTTGGGCAGTCTCTGTGGTCAGTGTGTGTGTGTGTGTGTGTGTGTGTGTGTGTGTGTGTGTGTGTGTGTGTGTGTGTGTGTGTGTGTGTGTACAAGAATGTCGCACATGGAAATGTGTACATGCCATTTTAATAATAGTTTACCATCTATGAAGAAAACGTCTACCTGTTTGTCAGTCCATTGTCTCTCTCTGCCGGCCGGCCGGCCTACCTACCTGCTAAAACTTGGCCTCTTAATATACTGTTGAATATCTATCTCCAGTGATCACTTACCCTTAATTCCTACATTATTAACCAAATGATCTCATTAACAAATCTTTACACATTTCAACCACCTACCTTCCTGCTAACATCAATCACAACAACTAATACACTCAACTCAGTCCCAAACACTTTTCTTATTCCTTCCTCAACACCTCGCCCTATATAACCTATCTTACAATATTAAATTGAAATACCTAACTGACAACCCCCCCCCCTCCCCCACCAACAACACCTCCCAAGGTAGCTCCTCAGGGCCCCTCTCCCCCACCATCTAACCCCCCCCTATCCCCCATACCGCCCCATCCATCCCCCACCCCCTCCCCCCCCCCGCCCAACACAGAAAATGGCGGCCACAACGCTATATTTAACCAGCCAAAACCTTCGGTCCTTCGCCTATGTGCTATTTATTCCTGAAATAAAACGAGGGAAAAAAACAAACCGGATTTTCCTTCCCTAGTAAAACATGTATTTTACAGAACGAGGCCTAAAATAGCACATATTGGATATTGCATTGCTTGTTTACCATTCACAAACTCATTTGGAAACACCACACTAATTATTAATTAATACATACTTTTAAACACACACACACACACACACACACACACACACACACATGTCAGTTAGCCTAAATTCTCCAATATTCATTCATAAAACTGCCTCACGGGACTGCAACCTTATCAAATAAAGCTGTCAGGTCTTTCTAACTGTCAACACAAATTAACAACTTCACATCTCAATCATTGCAACTGTTGATAAATAGACACTAACTAACCTTGCTATGAGATATAAATACAAGTGCCAAATTTGATTCAGAAGGCAACTCCAGCGTGGCCTAGTCGGATAGAACAAGTTCCTAATCCGGATAGACCTGCGTTCGAGCCTGTCGGAACGGTTGCAAGTACAGGGCACAGATTTCTCTGTGTGTCCCCTCCTGTAGGAGCATCAGTTTCGATAGATTCTCTGGATAGCCGAAGATTGATTGACCGACTCCTTGGAATGTGGGGAAGGGTTGAAGTCCGGGGGGCCACGGACGGATACCTGGATCCACTGACCTCGGGCAGGTCTTTCAATCCACCTGGATTTCAGGTGGGGAGAAGGGAGGCAATTTGGGTCGACACAAATAGCTTCCTGGACCCAAAACCCCATGGATACACGGACACGGACACTCACACGGACACGCACACGGACACTCATGGACTCTGACACGAACCTTCGGTTCGTGTCAGAGAAGGAAGGTTCGTAATAAGAAGGGAGGTTAGGTTAGGTTGGTTAGGTTAGGTTGGTTAGGTTAGGTTGGTTAAGTAGGTTGGTTGGTTAGGTTAGGTTGCTTAGGTTAGGTTGGTTAGGTTAGGTTGCTTAGGTTAGGTTGCTTAGGTTGATTAGGTTAGGTTGGTTGATTAGGTTAGGTTGCTTAGGTTGCTTAGGTTGGTTAGGTTGCTAAGGCTGGTTAGGTTGCTTAGGTTGGTTAGGTTGGTTGCTTAGGTTGGTTAGGTTGGTTGCTCAGGTTGGTTTGTTGGTTAGGTTAGGTTAGGTTGGTTAGGTTAGGTTAGGTTGGTTAGGTTAGGTTAGGTTGGTTAGGTTAGGTTAGGTTAGGTTGGTTAGGTTAGGTTGTTAGGTTAGGTTGGTTAGGCTAGATTGGTTGGTTAGGTTGGTTGGTTAGGTTGGTTGGTTAGGTTAGGTTAGGTTAGGTTGGTTGGTTAGATTGGTTGGTTAGGTTGGTTGGTTAGGTTGGTTGGTTGGTTGGTTGGTTAGGTTAGGTTAGGTTGGTTAGGTTGGGTTGGGTTGGATGGTTAGGTTAGGTTGCTTAGGTTGGTTGATTAGGTTGGTTAGGTTGGTTGGTTGGTTAGGTTGGTTAGAATTAGAATTAGGTTAGAATTAGAATTAGGTTAGAATTTGAGGTTAGAATACAAGCATAATTATGGTTTAATAAGCAATTTAGATAATATGTAAGCTTAGGTTGGTTAGGGTTGATTGGTTAGGATATGTTGGTAAGGTACAGTTAAGGTTGGTTATTTTGTGGTTGGTTAGGTGTAATATTTGTATTATTCCACCGACTGATATATATATATATATATATTTAAATATATATATATATATATATATATATATATATATATATATATATATATATATATATATATATATATATATATATATGTCGTACCTAGTAGCCAGAACGCACTTCTCAGCCTACAATTCAGGGCCCGATTTGCCTAATAGCCAAGTTTTCATGAATTAATGTTTTTTCGTCTACCTAACCTACCTAACCTAACCTAACCTAGCTTTTTTGGCTACCTAACCTAACCTTACCTATAAATATAGGTTAGGTTAGGTAGGGTTGGTTAGGTTCGGTCATATATCTACGTTAATTTTAACTCCAATAAAAAAAATTGACCTCATACATCGAGAAAAGGGTTGCTCTATCATTCATAAGAAAAAAATTATAGTAAATATATTAATTCAGGAAAACTTGGCTTATTAGGCAAATCGGGCCTTGAATAGTAGGCTGAGAAGTGAGTTCTGGCTACTAGGTACGACATATATATATATATATATATATATATATATATATATATATATATATATATATATATATATATACACACACACATTTTTAGGTTAATTTAGGCTAGGAAATAGGCTACGTTTGTAGAAATAGAAATAGGGCTGTAATTGTTGGTAGCGTTTCCTATCACCGAATGCCTCTGTTCACCTAGCAGTAAATAGGTATCCAAGAGTTAGTTAGGTTAGGTTAGATTAGGTTAGGTTAGTTTAGGCTAGGAAATAGACTAGGTTTGTAGAAATAGAAATAGAAAAAGGGCTGTAATTGTTGGTAATCTTTCCTATCATCGAATGCCTCTGTTCACCTAGCAGTAAATAGGTATCCAGGAGTACCTTGAGATGCTTCCTTGAGGTGCTTTCGGGGCTTAGCGTCCCCGCGGCCCGGTCGTCGACCAGGCCTCATGGTTGCTGGACTGATCAACAAGGCTGTTAGACGCGGCTGCTCGCAACCTGACGTATGAGTCACAGCCTGGTTGATCAGGAGTTAGTTAGGTTAGGTTAGGTAAGGTTAGATTAGGTTAGGTTAGTTTTGGCTAGGAAATAGGCTAGGTTTGTAGAAATAGAAATAGAAAAAGGGATGTAATTCTTGGTAGCGTTTCCTATCACCGAATGCCTCTGTTCACCTAGCAGTAAGTAAGTATCCAGGAGTTAGTTAGGTTAGGTGAGGTGAGGTTAGGTGAGGTTTAGGTTAGGTGAGGTGAGGTGAAGTGAGGTTTGGTGAGGTGAGGTTTTGGTGAGGTGAGGTGAGATTATGTTAAGTGAGGAAAGGTGAGGTGAGGTGAGGTGAGGTGAGGTGAGGTGAGGTGAGGTGAGGTTAGGTTAGGTTAGGTTAGGTGAGATTTCGGTGAGGTGAGGTGAGGTGAGATTATGTTAGGTGAGGAAAGGTAAGGTGAGGTAAGGTGAGGTGAGGTGAGGTGAGGTAAGGTGAGGTGAGGTGAGGTGAGGTTAGGTTAGGTGAGGTTAGGTTAGGTTAGGTTAGTTCAGACTAGGAAATAGACTAGGTTTGTAGAAATAGAAATGGAAAAAGGGCTGTAGTTGTTGGTAGTGTTTCCTATCACCGAATGCCTCTGTTCACCTAGCAGTAAGTAAGTATCCAGGAATTAGTTAGATTAGGTTAAGTTAGTTTAGGCTAGGAAATAGGCTAGGTTTGTAGAAATAGAAATAGGGCTGTAATTGTTGGTAGCGCTTCCTATCACCGAATGTTTCTGTTCACCTAGCAGTAAATAGGTATCCAGGAGTTAGTTAGGTTAGGTTATGTTAGATTAGCTTAGGTTAGATTAGGTTAGGTTAGATTAGGTTAGATTAGGTTAGGTTGGTTTAGGGTAGGTTTGTAGAAGTTGGGCTGTAATTGTTGGTAGCCTTTCCTATCACCGAATGCCTCTGTTCACCTAGCAGTAAATAGGTATCCAGGAGTTAGTTAGGTTAGGTTATGTTACATTAGCTTAGGTTAGATTAGGTTAGGTTAGATTAGGTTTGGTTAGGTTAGGTTAGGTTAGATTAGGTTAGGTTGGTTTAGGGTAGGTTTGTAGAAGTAGGGCTGTAATGTTAGTAGCCTTTCCTATCACCGAATGCCTCTGTTCACCTAGCAGTAAATAGGTATCCAGGAGTTAGTTAGGTTAGGTTATGTTAGATTAGCTTAGGTTAGGTTAGATTAGGTTAGGTTAGGTTAGGTTAGATTAGGTTAGGTTGGTTTAGGGTAGGTTTGTAGAAATAGGGCTGTAAATGTTAGTAGCCTTTCCTATCACCGAATGTCTCTGTTCACCTAGCAGTAAATAGGTATCCAGGAGTTAGTTAGGTTAGGTTATGTTAGATTAGCTTAGGTTAGGTTAGATTAGGTTAGGTTAGGTTAGGTTAGATTAGGTTAGGTTGGTTTAGGGTAGGTTTGTAGAAGTAGGGCTGTAAATGTTAGTAGCCTTTCCTATCACCGAATGTCTCTGTTCACCTAGCCAGTAAATAGGTATCCAGGAGTTAGTTAGGTTAGGTTATGTTAGATTAGCTTAGGTTAGGTTAGATTAGGTTAGATTAGGTTAGGTTAGATTAGGTTAGGTTGGTTTAGGGTAGGTTTGTAGAAGTAGGGCTGTAAATGTTAGTAGCCTTTCCTATCACCGAATGTCTCTGTTCACCTAGCAGTAAATAGGTATCCAGGAGTTAGTTAGGTTAGGTTATGTTAGATTAGCTTAGGTTAGGTTAGATTAGGTTAGGTTAGGTTAGGTTAGATTAGGTTAGGTTGGTTTAGGGTAGGTTTGTAGAAGTAGGGCTGTAATTGTTAGTAGCCTTTCCTATCACCGAATGTCTCTGTTCACCTAGCAGTAAATAGGTATCCAGGAGTTAGTTAGGTTAGGTTATGTTTGATTAGCTTAGGTTAGGTTGGGTTAGGTTAGGTGAGGTTAGGTTAGGTTAGTTTAGACTAGGAAATAGACTAGGTTTGTAGAAATAGAAATAGAAATAGAAAAAGGGCTGTAGTTGTTGGTAGCCTTTCCTATCACCGAATGTCTCTGTTCACCTAGCAGTAAATAGGTATCCAGGAGTTAGTAAGCTAGCTACTTGGGGCGTGGTGAGTGAGTGAGGGTTAGTCACTAGTTGGACCTTGTGGGGTGGTGGGTGTTGGAGACCACTATAAGCCTAACATGTATAAAGTGCCTGTCTGCCTGTCCCCCGACTCAATGATGTTACAATTATTGACTAAATGAAGCCTAAGAGAGCATATGCAAGGCCTAAGATGAGTCATTTGTCAGCAGCAACTTGTGCGAGATCAATGGCAGCGGTGGCATCCCAACATTTCTATTTTGGAGCAACAGTAGTAGTAGTAGTAGTAGTCCATTTGTTGTTGGTTAATTTGACTAAATAGTTGCAATAAGTACTATCATTAATGGAGAATTGGCTGCTATGTGTGAGTATCCTCCGCCTGCCTGCCCGCCGCAGTTACCAGTATCCTGACTCACTCACTCACTCACTCACATGTGATTACTTACTACTTGTATACAATAGCAACGGCCATACTACCTACCTACCTATCACCTTGAGAACACTGCGTCTCCTCCCATACATCTGTCAGGTTAAACACCGTTGACTTTGGTTAGTACTTGGATGGGTGACCTGCCTGGGAACACCAACTGCTGCTGCTGTTAGTATACATATTTGGGCAGTCTCTGTGGGTCAGTGTGTGTGTGTGTGTGTGTGTGTGTGTGTGTGTGTGTGTGTGTGTGTGTGTGTGTGTGTGTGTACAAGAATGTCGCACATGGAAATGTGTACATGCCATTTTAATAATAGTTTACCATCTATGAAGAAAACGTCTACCTGTTTGTCAGTCCATTGTCTCTCTCTGCCGGCCGGCCGGCCTACCTACCTGCTAAAACTTGGCCTCTTAATATACTGTTGAATATCTATCTCCAGTGATCACTTACCCTTAATTCCTACATTATTAACCAAATGATCTCATTAACAAATCTTTACACATTTCAACCACCTACCTTCCTGCTAACATCAATCACAACAACTAATACACTCAACTCAGTCCCAAACACTTTTCTTATTCCTTCCTCAACACCTCGCCCTATATAACCTATCTTACAATATTAAATTGAAATACCTAACTGACAACCCCCCCCCTCCCCCACCAACAACACCTCCCAAGGTAGCTCCTCAGGGCCCCTCTCCCCCACCATCTAACCCCCCCCTATCCCCCATACCGCCCCATCCATCCCCCACCCCCTCCCCCCCCCGCCCAACACAGAAAATGGCGGCCACAACGCTATATTTAACCAGCCAAAACCTTCGGTCCTTCGCCTATGTGCTATTTATTCCTGAAATAAAACGAGGGAAAAAAACAAACCGGATTTTCCTTCCCTAGTAAAACATGTATTTTACAGAACGAGGCCTAAAATAGCACATATTGGATATTGCATTGCTTGTTTACCATTCACAAACTCATTTGGAAACACCACACTAATTATTAATTAATACATACTTTTAAACACACACACACACACACACACACACACACACACACATGTCAGTTAGCCTAAATTCTCCAATATTCATTCATAAAACTGCCTCACGGGACTGCAACCTTATCAAATAAAGCTGTCAGGTCTTTCTAACTGTCAACACAAATTAACAACTTCACATCTCAATCATTGCAACTGTTGATAAATAGACACTAACTAACCTTGCTATGAGATATAAATACAAGTGCCAAATTTGATTCAGAAGGCAACTCCAGCGTGGCCTAGTCGGATAGAACAAGTTCCTAATCCGGATAGACCTGCGTTCGAGCCTGTCGGAACGGTTGCAAGTACAGGGCACAGATTTCTCTGTGTGTCCCCTCCTGTAGGAGCATCAGTTTCGATAGATTCTCTGGATAGCCGAAGATTGATTGACCGACTCCTTGGAATGTGGGGAAGGGTTGAAGTCCGGGGGGCCACGGACGGATACCTGGATCCACTGACCTCGGGCAGGTCTTTCAATCCACCTGGATTTCAGGTGGGGAGAAGGGAGGCAATTTGGGTCGACACAAATAGCTTCCTGGACCCAAAACCCCATGGATACACGGACACGGACACTCACACGGACACGCACACGGACACTCATGGACTCTGACACGAACCTTCGGTTCGTGTCAGAGAAGGAAGGTTCGTAATAAGAAGGGAGGTTAGGTTAGGTTGGTTAGGTTAGGTTGGTTAGGTTAGGTTGGTTAAGTAGGTTGGTTGGTTAGGTTAGGTTGCTTAGGTTAGGTTGGTTAGGTTAGGTTGCTTAGGTTAGGTTGCTTAGGTTGATTAGGTTAGGTTGGTTGATTAGGTTAGGTTGCTTAGGTTGCTTAGGTTGGTTAGGTTGCTAAGGCTGGTTAGGTTGCTTAGGTTGGTTAGGTTGGTTGCTTAGGTTGGTTAGGTTGGTTGCTCAGGTTGGTTTGTTGGTTAGGTTAGGTTAGGTTGGTTAGGTTAGGTTAGGTTGGTTAGGTTAGGTTAGGTTGGTTAGGTTAGGTTAGGTTAGGTTGGTTAGGTTAGGTTGGTTAGGTTAGGTTGGTTAGGCTAGATTGGTTGGTTAGGTTGGTTGGTTAGGTTGGTTGGTTAGGTTAGGTTAGGTTAGGTTGGTTGGTTAGATTGGTTGGTTAGGTTGGTTGGTTAGGTTGGTTGGTTGGTTGGTTAGGTTAGGTTAGGTTAGGTTGGTTAGGTTGGGTTGGGTTGGATGGTTAGGTTAGGTTGCTTAGGTTGGTTGATTAGGTTGGTTAGGTTGGTTGGTTGGTTAGGTTGGTTAGAATTAGAATTAGGTTAGAATTAGAATTAGGTTAGAATTTGAGGTTAGAATACAAGCATAATTATGGTTTAATAAGCAATTTAGATAATATGTAAGCTTAGGTTGGTTAGGGTTGATTGGTTAGGGTATGTTGGTAAGGTACAGTTAAGGTTGGTTATTTTGTGGTTGGTTAGGTGTAATATTTGTATTATTCCACCGACTGATATTATATATATATATATTTAAATATATATATATATATATATATATATATATATATATATATATATATATATATATATATATATATAATATGTCGTACCTAGTAGCCAGAACGCACTTCTCAGCCTACAATTCAGGGCCCGATTTGCCTAATAAGCCAAGTTTTCATGAATTAATGTTTTTTCGTCTACCTAACCTACCTAACCTAACCTAACCTAGCTTTTTTTGGCTACCTAACCTAACCTTACCTATAAATATAGGTTAGGTTAGGTAGGGTTGGTTAGGTTCGGTCATATATCTACGTTAATTTTAACTCCAATAAAAAAAATTGACCTCATACATCGAGAAAAGGGTTGCTCTATCATTTCATAAGAAAAAAATTATAGTAAATATATTAATTCAGGAAAACTTGGCTTATTAGGCAAATCGGGCCTTGAATAGTAGGCTGAGAAGTGAGTTCTGGCTACTAGGTACGACATATATATATATATATATATATATATATATATATATATATATATATATATATATACACACACACATTTTTAGGTTAATTTAGGCTAGGAAATAGGCTACGTTTGTAGAAATAGAAATAGGGCTGTAATTGTTGGTAGCGTTTCCTATCACCGAATGCCTCTGTTCACCTAGCAGTAAATAGGTATCCAAGAGTTAGTTAGGTTAGGTTAGATTAGGTTAGGTTAGTTTAGGCTAGGAAATAGACTAGGTTTGTAGAAATAGAAATAGAAAAAGGGCTGTAATTGTTGGTAATCTTTCCTATCATCGAATGCCTCTGTTCACCTAGCAGTAAATAGGTATCCAGGAGTACCTTGAGATGCTTCCTTGAGGTGCTTTCGGGGCTTAGCGTCCCCGCGGCCCGGTCGTCGACCAGGCCTCATGGTTGCTGGACTGATCAACAAGGCTGTTAGACGCGGCTGCTCGCAACCTGACGTATGAGTCACAGCCTGGTTGATCAGGAGTTAGTTAGGTTAGGTTAGGTAAGGTTAGATTAGGTTAGGTTAGTTTTGGCTAGGAAATAGGCTAGGTTTGTAGAAATAGAAATAGAAAAAGGGATGTAATTCTTGGTAGCGTTTCCTATCACCGAATGCCTCTGTTCACCTAGCAGTAAGTAAGTATCCAGGAGTTAGTTAGTTAGGTGAGGTGAGGTTAGGTGAGGTTAGGTTAGGTGAGGTGAGGTGAAGTGAGGTTTGGTTGAGGTGGTAGGTGAGGTGAGGTGAGAGGTGAGGTGAGGTGAGGTAGGTAGGTAGGTTAGGTGAGGTGAGGTGAGGTGAGGTGAGGTGAGATTATGTTAGGTGAGGAAAGGTAAGGTGAGTAAGGTGAGGTGAGGTGAGGTAGGTGAGGTGAGGTGAGGTGAGGTGAGGTAGGTTAGGTTAGGTTAGGTGAGATTTCGGTGAGGTGAGGTGAGGTGAGATTATGTTAGGTGAGGAAAGGTAAGGTGAGGTAAGGTGAGGTGAGGTGAGGTGAGGTAAGGTGAGGTGAGGTGAGGTGAGGTTAGGTTAGGTGAGGTTAGGTTAGGTTAGGTTAGTTCAGACTAGGAAATAGACTAGGTTTGTAGAAATAGAAATGGAAAAAGGGCTGTAGTTGTTGGTAGTGTTTCCTATCACCGAATGCCTCTGTTCACCTAGCAGTAAGTAAGTATCCAGGAATTAGTTAGATTAGGTTAAGTTAGTTTAGGCTAGGAAATAGGCTAGGTTTGTAGAAATAGAAATAGGGCTGTAATTGTTGGTAGCGCTTCCTATCACCGAATGTTTCTGTTCACCTAGCAGTAAATAGGTATCCAGGAGTTAGTTAGGTTAGGTTATGTTAGATTAGCTTAGGTTAGATTAGGTTAGGTTAGATTAGGTTAGATTAGGTTAGGTTGGTTTAGGGTAGGTTTGTAGAAGTTGGGCTGTAATTGTTGGTAGCCTTTCCTATCACCGAATGCCTCTGTTCACCTAGCAGTAAATAGGTATCCAGGAGTTAGTTAGGTTAGGTTATGTTACATTAGCTTAGGTTAGATTAGGTTAGGTTAGATTAGGTTTGGTTAGGTTAGGTTAGGTTAGATTAGGTTAGGTTGGTTTAGGGTAGGTTTGTAGAAGTAGGGCTGTAAATGTTAGTAGCCTTTCCTATCACCGAATGCCTCTGTTCACCTAGCAGTAAATAGGTATCCAGGAGTTAGTTAGGTTAGGTTATGTTAGATTAGCTTAGGTTAGGTTAGATTAGGTTAGGTTAGGTTAGGTTAGATTAGGTTAGGTTGGTTTAGGGTAGGTTTGTAGAAATAGGGCTGTAAATGTTAGTAGCCTTTCCTATCACCGAATGTCTCTGTTCACCTAGCAGTAAATAGGTATCCAGGAGTTAGTTAGGTTAGGTTATGTTAGATTAGCTTAGGTTAGGTTAGATTAGGTTAGGTTAGGTTAGGTTAGATTAGGTTAGGTTGGTTTAGGGTAGGTTTGTAGAAGTAGGGCTGTAAATGTTAGTAGCCTTTCCTATCACCGAATGTCTCTGTTCACCTAGCAGTAAATAGGTATCCAGGAGTTAGTTAGGTTAGGTTATGTTAGATTAGCTTAGGTTAGGTTAGATTAGGTTAGATTAGGTTAGGTTAGATTAGGTTAGGTTGGTTTAGGGTAGGTTTGTAGAAGTAGGGCTGTAAATGTTAGTAGCCTTTCCTATCACCGAATGTCTCTGTTCACCTAGCAGTAAATAGGTATCCAGGAGTTAGTTAGGTTAGGTTATGTTAGATTAGCTTAGGTTAGGTTAGATTAGGTTAGGTTAGGTTAGGTTAGATTAGGTTAGGTTGGTTTAGGGTAGGTTTGTAGAAGTAGGGCTGTAATTGTTAGTAGCCTTTCCTATCACCGAATGTCTCTGTTCACCTAGCAGTAAATAGGTATCCAGGAGTTAGTTAGGTTAGGTTATGTTTGATTAGCTTAGGTTAGGTTGGGTTAGGTTAGGTGAGGTTAGGTTAGGTTAGTTTAGACTAGGAAATAGACTAGGTTTGTAGAAATAGAAATAGAAATAGAAAAAGGGCTGTAGTTGTTGGTAGCCTTTCCTATCACCGAATGTCTCTGTTCACCTAGCAGTAAATAGGTATCCAGGAGTTAGTAAGCTAGCTACTTGGGGCGTGGTGAGTGAGTGAGGGTTAGTCACTAGTTGGACCTTGTGGGTGGTGGGTGTTGGAGACCACTATAAGCCTAACATGTATAAAGTGCCTGTCTGCCTGTCCCCCGACTCAATGATGTTACAATTATTGACTAAATGAAGCCTAAGAGAGCATATGCAAGGCCTAAGATGAGTCATTTGTCAGCAGCAACTTGTGCGAGATCAATGGCAGCGGTGGCATCCCAACATTTCTATTTTGGAGCAACAGTAGTAGTAGTAGTAGTAGTCCATTTGTTGTTGGTTAATTTGACTAAATAGTTGCAATAAGTACTATCATTAATGGAGAATTGGCTGCTATGTGTGAGTATCCTCCGCCTGCCTGCCCGCCGCAGTTACCAGTATCCTGACTCACTCACTCACTCACATGTGATTACTTACTACTTGTATACAATAGCAACGGCCATACTACCTACCTACCTATCACCTTGAGAACACTGCGTCTCCTCCCATACATCTGTCAGGTTAAACACCGTTGACTTTGGTTAGTACTTGGATGGGTGACCTGCCTGGGAACACCAACTGCTGCTGCTGTTAGTATACATATTTGGGCAGTCTCTGTGGGTCAGTGTGTGTGTGTGTGTGTGTGTGTGTGTGTGTGTGTGTGTGTGTGTGTGTGTGTGTGTGTGTGTACAAGAATGTCGCACATGGAAATGTGTACATGCCATTTTAATAATAGTTTACCATCTATGAAGAAAACGTCTACCTGTTTGTCAGTCCATTGTCTCTCTCTGCCGGCCGGCCGGCCTACCTACCTGCTAAAACTTGGCCTCTTAATATACTGTTGAATATCTATCTCCAGTGATCACTTACCCTTAATTCCTACATTATTAACCAAATGATCTCATTAACAAATCTTTACACATTTCAACCACCTACCTTCCTGCTAACATCAATCACAACAACTAATACACTCAACTCAGTCCCAAACACTTTTCTTATTCCTTCCTCAACACCTCGCCCTATATAACCTATCTTACAATATTAAATTGAAATACCTAACTGACAACCCCCCCCCTCCCCCACCAACAACACCTCCCAAGGTAGCTCCTCAGGGCCCCTCTCCCCCACCATCTAACCCCCCCCCTATCCCCCATACCGCCCCATCCATCCCCCACCCCCTCCCCCCCCCCGCCCAACACAGAAAAATGGCGGCCACAACGCTATATTTAACCAGCCAAAACCTTCGGTCCTTCGCCTATGTGCTATTTATTCCTGAAATAAAACGAAAAAAAACAAACCGGATTTTCCTTCCCTAGTAAAACATGTATTTTACAGAACGAGGCCTAAAATAGCACATATTGGATATTGCATTGCTTGTTTACCATTCACAAACTCATTTGGAAACACCACACTAATTATTAATTAATACATACTTTTAAACACACACACACACACACACACACACACACACACATGTCAGTTAGCCTAAATTCTCCAATATTCATTCATAAAACTGCCTCACGGGACTGCAACCTTATCAAATAAAGCTGTCAGGTCTTTCTAACTGTCAACACAAATTAACAACTTCACATCTCAATCATTGCAACTGTTGATAAATAGACACTAACTAACCTTGCTATGAGATATAAATACAAGTGCCAAATTTGATTCAGAAGGCAACTCCAGCGTGGCCTAGTCGGATAGAACAAGTTCCTAATCCGGATAGACCTGCGTTCGAGCCTGTCGGAACGGTTGCAAGTACAGGGCACAGATTTCTCTGTGTGTCCCCTCCTGTAGGAGCATCAGTTTCGATAGATTCTCTGGATAGCCGAAGATTGATTGACCGACTCCTTGGAATGTGGGGAAGGGTTGAAGTCCGGGGGGCCACGGACGGATACCTGGATCCACTGACCTCGGGCAGGTCTTTCAATCCACCTGGATTTCAGGTGGGGAGAAGGGAGGCAATTTGGGTCGACACAAATAGCTTCCTGGACCCAAAACCCCATGGATACACGGACACGGACACTCACACGGACACGCACACGGACACTCATGGACTCTGACACGAACCTTCGGTTCGTGTCAGAGAAGGAAGGTTCGTAATAAGAAGGGAGGTTAGGTTAGGTTGGTTAGGTTAGGTTGGTTAGGTTAGGTTGGTTAAGTAGGTTGGTTGGTTAGGTTAGGTTGCTTAGGTTAGGTTGGTTAGGTTAGGTTGCTTAGGTTAGGTTGCTTAGGTTGATTAGGTTAGGTTGGTTGATTAGGTTAGGTTGCTTAGGTTGCTTAGGTTGGTTAGGTTGCTAAGGCTGGTTAGGTTGCTTAGGTTGGTTAGGTTGGTTGCTTAGGTTGGTTAGGTTGGTTGCTCAGGTTGGTTTGTTGGTTAGGTTAGGTTAGGTTGGTTAGGTTAGGTTAGGTTGGTTAGGTTAGGTTAGGTTGGTTAGGTTAGGTTAGGTTAGGTTGGTTAGGTTAGGTTGGTTAGGTTAGGTTGGTTAGGCTAGATTGGTTGGTTAGGTTGGTTGGTTAGGTTGGTTGGTTAGGTTAGGTTAGGTTAGGTTGGTTGGTTAGATTGGTTGGTTAGGTTGGTTGGTTAGGTTGGTTGGTTGGTTGGTTGGTTAGGTTAGGTTAGGTTGGTTAGGTTGGGTTGGGTTGGATGGTTAGGTTAGGTTGCTTAGGTTGGTTGATTAGGTTGGTTAGGTTGGTTGGTTGGTTAGGTTGGTTAGAATTAGAATTAGGTTAGAATTAGAATTAGGTTAGAATTTGAGGTTAGAATACAAGCATAATTATGGTTTAATAAGCAATTTAGATAATATGTAAGCTTAGGTTGGTTAGGGTTGATTGGTTAGGGTATGTTGGTAAGGTACAGTTAAGGTTGGTTATTTTGTGGTTGGTTAGGTGTAATATTTGTATTATTCCACCGACTGATATATATATATATATATTTAAATATTATATATATATATATATATATATATATATATATATATATAATATATATAATATATATATATATATATGTCGTACCTAGTAGCCAGAACGCACTTCTCAGCCTACAATTCAGGGCCCGATTTGCCTAATAAGCCAAGTTTTCATGAATTAATGTTTTTTCGTCTACCTAACCTACCTAACCTAACCTAACCTAGCTTTTTTTGGCTACCTAACCTAACCTTACCTATAAATATAGGTTAGGTTAGGTAGGGTTGGTTAGGTTCGGTCATATATCTACGTTAATTTTAACTCCAATAAAAAAAATTGACCTCATACATCGAGAAAAGGGTTGCTCTATCATTTCATAAGAAAAAAATTATAGTAAATATATTAATTCAGGAAAACTTGGCTTATTAGGCAAATCGGGCCTTGAATAGTAGGCTGAGAAGTGAGTTCTGGCTACTAGGTACGACATATATATATATATATATATATATATATATATATATATATATATATATATATATACACACACACATTTTTAGGTTAATTTAGGCTAGGAAATAGGCTACGTTTGTAGAAATAGAAATAGGGCTGTAATTGTTGGTAGCGTTTCCTATCACCGAATGCCTCTGTTCACCTAGCAGTAAATAGGTATCCAAGAGTTAGTTAGGTTAGGTTAGATTAGGTTAGGTTAGTTTAGGCTAGGAAATAGACTAGGTTTGTAGAAATAGAAATAGAAAAAGGGCTGTAATTGTTGGTAATCTTTCCTATCATCGAATGCCTCTGTTCACCTAGCAGTAAATAGGTATCCAGGAGTACCTTGAGATGCTTCCTTGAGGTGCTTTCGGGGCTTAGCGTCCCCGCGGCCCGGTCGTCGACCAGGCCTCATGGTTGCTGGACTGATCAACAAGGCTGTTAGACGCGGCTGCTCGCAACCTGACGTATGAGTCACAGCCTGGTTGATCAGGAGTTAGTTAGGTTAGGTTAGGTAAGGTTAGATTAGGTTAGGTTAGTTTTGGCTAGGAAATAGGCTAGGTTTGTAGAAATAGAAATAGAAAAAGGGATGTAATTCTTGGTAGCGTTTCCTATCACCGAATGCCTCTGTTCACCTAGCAGTAAGTAAGTATCCAGGAGTTAGTTAGGTTAGGTGAGGTGAGGTGAAGTGAGGTTTGGTGAGGTGAGGTTTTGGTGAGGTGAGGTGAGATTATGTTAAGTGAGGAAAGGTGAGGTGAGGCGAGGTGAGGTGAGGTGAGGTGAGGTGAGGTGAGGTTAGGTGAGGTAGTAGGTTAGGTGAGGTTTGGTGAGGTGAGGTGAGGTGAGATTTGTTAGGTGGGAGGTAAGGTGAGGTAGGTGAGGTGAGGTGAGGTGAGGTGAGGTGAGGTGAGGTGAGGTGAGGTGAGGTTAGGTTAGGTTAGGTTAGGTGAGATTTCGGTGAGGTGAGGTGAGGTGAGATTATGTTAGGTGAGGAAAGGTAAGGTGAGGTAAGGTGAGGTGAGGTGAGGTGAGGTAAGGTGAGGTGAGGTGAGGTGAGGTTAGGTTAGGTGAGGTTAGGTTAGGTTAGGTTAGTTCAGACTAGGAAATAGACTAGGTTTGTAGAAATAGAAATGGAAAAAGGGCTGTAGTTGTTGGTAGTGTTTCCTATCACCGAATGCCTCTGTTCACCTAGCAGTAAGTAAGTATCCAGGAATTAGTTAGATTAGGTTAAGTTAGTTTAGGCTAGGAAATAGGCTAGGTTTGTAGAAATAGAAATAGGGCTGTAATTGTTGGTAGCGCTTCCTATCACCGAATGTTTCTGTTCACCTAGCAGTAAATAGGTATCCAGGAGTTAGTTAGGTTAGGTTATGTTAGATTAGCTTAGGTTAGATTAGGTTAGGTTAGATTAGGTTAGATTAGGTTAGGTTGGTTTAGGGTAGGTTTGTAGAAGTTGGGCTGTAATTGTTGGTAGCCTTTCCTATCACCGAATGCCTCTGTTCACCTAGCAGTAAATAGGTATCCAGGAGTTAGTTAGGTTAGGTTATGTTACATTAGCTTAGGTTAGATTAGGTTAGGTTAGATTAGGTTTGGTTAGGTTAGGTTAGGTTAGATTAGGTTAGGTTGGTTTAGGGTAGGTTTGTAGAAGTAGGGCTGTAAATGTTAGTAGCCTTTCCTATCACCGAATGCCTCTGTTCACCTAGCAGTAAATAGGTATCCAGGAGTTAGTTAGGTTAGGTTATGTTAGATTAGCTTAGGTTAGGTTAGATTAGGTTAGGTTAGGTTAGGTTAGATTAGGTTAGGTTGGTTTAGGGTAGGTTTGTAGAAATAGGGCTGTAAATGTTAGTAGCCTTTCCTATCACCGAATGTCTCTGTTCACCTAGCAGTAAATAGGTATCCAGGAGTTAGTTAGGTTAGGTTATGTTAGATTAGCTTAGGTTAGGTTAGATTAGGTTAGGTTAGGTTAGGTTAGATTAGGTTAGGTTGGTTTAGGGTAGGTTTGTAGAAGTAGGGCTGTAAATGTTAGTAGCCTTTCCTATCACCGAATGTCTCTGTTCACCTAGCAGTAAATAGGTATCCAGGAGTTAGTTAGGTTAGGTTATGTTAGATTAGCTTAGGTTAGGTTAGATTAGGTTAGATTAGGTTAGGTTAGATTAGGTTAGGTTGGTTTAGGGTAGGTTTGTAGAAGTAGGGCTGTAAATGTTAGTAGCCTTTCCTATCACCGAATGTCTCTGTTCACCTAGCAGTAAATAGGTATCCAGGAGTTAGTTAGGTTAGGTTATGTTAGATTAGCTTAGGTTAGGTTAGATTAGGTTAGGTTAGGTTAGGTTAGATTAGGTTAGGTTGGTTTAGGGTAGGTTTGTAGAAGTAGGGCTGTAATTGTTAGTAGCCTTTCCTATCACCGAATGTCTCTGTTCACCTAGCAGTAAATAGGTATCCAGGAGTTAGTTAGGTTAGGTTATGTTTGATTAGCTTAGGTTAGGTTGGGTTAGGTTAGGTGAGGTTAGGTTAGGTTAGTTTAGACTAGGAAATAGACTAGGTTTGTAGAAATAGAAATAGAAATAGAAAAAGGGCTGTAGTTGTTGGTAGCCTTTCCTATCACCGAATGTCTCTGTTCACCTAGCAGTAAATAGGTATCCAGGAGTTAGTAAGCTAGCTACTTGGGGCGTGGTGAGTGAGTGAGGGTTAGTCACTAGTTGGACCTTGTGGGGTGGTGGGTGTTGGAGACCACTATAAGCCTAACATGTATAAAGTGCCTGTCTGCCTGTCCCCCGACTCAATGATGTTACAATTATTGACTAAATGAAGCCTAAGAGAGCATATGCAAGGCCTAAGATGAGTCATTTGTCAGCAGCAACTTGTGCGAGATCAATGGCAGCGGTGGCATCCCAACATTTCTATTTTGGAGCAACAGTAGTAGTAGTAGTAGTAGTCCATTTGTTGTTGGTTAATTTGACTAAATAGTTGCAATAAGTACTATCATTAATGGAGAATTGGCTGCTATGTGTGAGTATCCTCCGCCTGCCTGCCCGCCGCAGTTACCAGTATCCTGACTCACTCACTCACTCACATGTGATTACTTACTACTTGTATACAATAGCAACGGCCATACTACCTACCTACCTATCACCTTGAGAACACTGCGTCTCCTCCCATACATCTGTCAGGTTAAACACCGTTGACTTTGGTTAGTACTTGGATGGGTGACCTGCCTGGGAACACCAACTGCTGCTGCTGTTAGTATACATATTTGGGCAGTCTCTGTGGGTCAGTGTGTGTTGTGTGTGTGTGTGTGTGTGTGTGTGTGTGTGTGTGTGTGTGTGTGTGTGTGTGTACAAGAATGTCGCACATGGAAATGTGTACATGCCATTTTAATAATAGTTTACCATCTATGAAGAAAACGTCTACCTGTTTGTCAGTCCATTGTCTCTCTCTGCCGGCCGGCCGGCCTACCTACCTGCTAAAACTTGGCCTCTTAATATACTGTTGAATATCTATCTCCAGTGATCACTTACCCTTAATTCCTACATTATTAACCAAATGATCTCATTAACAAATCTTTACACATTTCAACCACCTACCTTCCTGCTAACATCAATCACAACAACTAATACACTCAACTCAGTCCCAAACACTTTTCTTATTCCTTCCTCAACACCTCGCCCTATATAACCTATCTTACAATATTAAATTGAAATACCTAACTGACAACCCCCCCCCCTCCCCCACCAACAACACCTCCCAAGGTAGCTCCTCAGGGCCCCTCTCCCCCACCATCTAACCCCCCCCCTATCCCCCATACCGCCCCATCCATCCCCCACCCCCTCCCCCCCCCCGCCCAACACAGAAAATGGCGGCCACAACGCTATATTTAACCAGCCAAAACCTTCGGTCCTTCGCCTATGTGCTATTTATTCCTGAAATAAAACGAGGGAAAAAAACAAACCGGATTTTCCTTCCCTAGTAAAACATGTATTTTACAGAACGAGGCCTAAAATAGCACATATTGGATATTGCATTGCTTGTTTACCATTCACAAACTCATTTGGAAACACCACACTAATTATTAATTAATACATACTTTTAAACACACACACACACACACACACACACACACACACATGTCAGTTAGCCTAAATTCTCCAATATTCATTCATAAAACTGCCTCACGGGACTGCAACCTTATCAAATAAAGCTGTCAGGTCTTTCTAACTGTCAACACAAATTAACAACTTCACATCTCAATCATTGCAACTGTTGATAAATAGACACTAACTAACCTTGCTATGAGATATAAATACAAGTGCCAAATTTGATTCAGAAGGCAACTCCAGCGTGGCCTAGTCGGATAGAACAAGTTCCTAATCCGGATAGACCTGCGTTCGAGCCTGTCGGAACGGTTGCAAGTACAGGGCACAGATTTCTCTGTGTGTCCCCTCCTGTAGGAGCATCAGTTTCGATAGATTCTCTGGATAGCCGAAGATTGATTGACCGACTCCTTGGAATGTGGGGAAGGGTTGAAGTCCGGGGGGCCACGGACGGATACCTGGATCCACTGACCTCGGGCAGGTCTTTCAATCCACCTGGATTTCAGGTGGGGAGAAGGGAGGCAATTTGGGTCGACACAAATAGCTTCCTGGACCCAAAACCCCATGGATACACGGACACGGACACTCACACGGACACGCACACGGACACTCATGGACTCTGACACGAACCTTCGGTTCGTGTCAGAGAAGGAAGGTTCGTAATAAGAAGGGAGGTTAGGTTAGGTTGGTTAGGTTAGGTTGGTTAGGTTAGGTTGGTTAAGTAGGTTGGTTGGTTAGGTTAGGTTGCTTAGGTTAGGTTGGTTAGGTTAGGTTGCTTAGGTTAGGTTGCTTAGGTTGATTAGGTTAGGTTGGTTGATTAGGTTAGGTTGCTTAGGTTGCTTAGGTTGGTTAGGTTGCTAAGGCTGGTTAGGTTGCTTAGGTTGGTTAGGTTGGTTGCTTAGGTTGGTTAGGTTGGTTGCTCAGGTTGGTTTGTTGGTTAGGTTAGGTTAGGTTGGTTAGGTTAGGTTAGGTTGGTTAGGTTAGGTTAGGTTGGTTAGGTTAGGTTAGGTTAGGTTGGTTAGGTTAGGTTGGTTAGGTTAGGTTGGTTAGGCTAGATTGGTTGGTTAGGTTGGTTGGTTAGGTTGGTTGGTTAGGTTAGGTTAGGTTAGGTTGGTTGGTTAGATTGGTTGGTTAGGTTGGTTGGTTAGGTTGGTTGGTTGGTTGGTTGGTTAGGTTAGGTTAGGTTGGTTAGGTTGGGTTGGGTTGGATGGTTAGGTTAGGTTGCTTAGGTTGGTTGATTAGGTTGGTTAGGTTGGTTGGTTGGTTAGGTTGGTTAGAATTAGAATTAGGTTAGAATTAGAATTAGGTTAGAATTTGAGGTTAGAATACAAGCATAATTATGGTTTAATAAGCAATTTAGATAATATGTAAGCTTAGGTTGGTTAGGGTTGATTGGTTAGGGTATGTTGGTAAGGTACAGTTAAGGTTGGTTATTTTGTGGTTGGTTAGGTGTAATATTTGTATTATTCCACCGACTGATATATATATATATATATTTAAATATATATATATATATATATATATATATATATATATATATTATATATATATATATATATATATATATATATATGTCGTACCTAGTAGCCAGAACGCACTTCTCAGCCTACAATTCAGGGCCCGATTTGCCTAATAAGCCAAGTTTTCATGAATTAATGTTTTTTCGTCTACCTAACCTACCTAACCTAACCTAACCTAGCTTTTTTTGGCTACCTAACCTAACCTTACCTATAAATATAGGTTAGGTTAGGTAGGGTTGGTTAGGTTCGGTCATATATCTACGTTAATTTTAACTCCAATAAAAAAAATTGACCTCATACATCGAGAAAAGGGTTGCTCTATCATTTCATAAGAAAAAAATTATAGTAAATATATTAATTCAGGAAAACTTGGCTTATTAGGCAAATCGGGCCTTGAATAGTAGGCTGAGAAGTGAGTTCTGGCTACTAGGTACGACATATATATATATATATATATATATATATATATATATATATATATATATATATATATATAACACACACACATTTTTAGGTTAATTTAGGCTAGGAAATAGGCTACGTTTGTAGAAATAGAAATAGGGCTGTAATTGTTGGTAGCGTTTCCTATCACCGAATGCCTCTGTTCACCTAGCAGTAAATAGGTATCCAAGAGTTAGTTAGGTTAGGTTAGATTAGGTTAGGTTAGTTTAGGCTAGGAAATAGACTAGGTTTGTAGAAATAGAAATAGAAAAAGGGCTGTAATTGTTGGTAATCTTTCCTATCATCGAATGCCTCTGTTCACCTAGCAGTAAATAGGTATCCAGGAGTACCTTGAGATGCTTCCTTGAGGTGCTTTCGGGGCTTAGCGTCCCCGCGGCCCGGTCGTCGACCAGGCCTCATGGTTGCTGGACTGATCAACAAGGCTGTTAGACGCGGCTGCTCGCAACCTGACGTATGAGTCACAGCCTGGTTGATCAGGAGTTAGTTAGGTTAGGTTAGGTAAGGTTAGATTAGGTTAGGTTAGTTTTGGCTAGGAAATAGGCTAGGTTTGTAGAAATAGAAATAGAAAAAGGGATGTAATTCTTGGTAGCGTTTCCTATCACCGAATGCCTCTGTTCACCTAGCAGTAAGTAAGTATCCAGGAGTTAGTTAGGTTAGGTGAGGTGAGGTTAGGTGAGGTTAGGTTAGGTGAGGTGAAGTGAGGTTGGTGAGGTGATGGTGAGTGAGTGAGTTAGTTAAGTGAGGTGAGGTGAAGGTGAGGTGAGGTGAGGTGAGGTGAGGTTAGGTTAGGTTAGGTTAGGTGAGATTTGGTGAGGTGAGGTGAGGTGAGATTATGTAGGTGAGGAAAGGTAAGGTGAGGAAGGTGAGGTGAGGTGAGGTAAGGTGAGGTGAGGTGAGGTGAGGTGAGGTGAGGTTAGGTTAGGTTAGGTTAGGTGAGATTTCGGTGAGGTGAGGTGAGGTGAGATTATGTTAGGTGAGGAAAGGTAAGGTGAGGTAAGGTGAGGTGAGGTGAGGTGAGGTAAGGTGAGGTGAGGTGAGGTGAGGTTAGGTTAGGTGAGGTTAGGTTAGGTTAGGTTAGTTCAGACTAGGAAATAGACTAGGTTTGTAGAAATAGAAATGGAAAAAGGGCTGTAGTTGTTGGTAGTGTTTCCTATCACCGAATGCCTCTGTTCACCTAGCAGTAAGTAAGTATCCAGGAATTAGTTAGATTAGGTTAAGTTAGTTTAGGCTAGGAAATAGGCTAGGTTTGTAGAAATAGAAATAGGGCTGTAATTGTTGGTAGCGCTTCCTATCACCGAATGTTTCTGTTCACCTAGCAGTAAATAGGTATCCAGGAGTTAGTTAGGTTAGGTTATGTTAGATTAGCTTAGGTTAGATTAGGTTAGGTTAGATTAGGTTAGATTAGGTTAGGTTGGTTTAGGGTAGGTTTGTAGAAGTTGGGCTGTAATTGTTGGTAGCCTTTCCTATCACCGAATGCCTCTGTTCACCTAGCAGTAAATAGGTATCCAGGAGTTAGTTAGGTTAGGTTATGTTACATTAGCTTAGGTTAGATTAGGTTAGGTTAGATTAGGTTTGGTTAGGTTAGGTTAGGTTAGATTAGGTTAGGTTGGTTTAGGGTAGGTTTGTAGAAGTAGGGCTGTAAATGTTAGTAGCCTTTCCTATCACCGAATGCCTCTGTTCACCTAGCAGTAAATAGGTATCCAGGAGTTAGTTAGGTTAGGTTATGTTAGATTAGCTTAGGTTAGGTTAGATTAGGTTAGGTTAGGTTAGGTTAGATTAGGTTAGGTTGGTTTAGGGTAGGTTTGTAGAAATAGGGCTGTAAATGTTAGTAGCCTTTCCTATCACCGAATGTCTCTGTTCACCTAGCAGTAAATAGGTATCCAGGAGTTAGTTAGGTTAGGTTATGTTAGATTAGCTTAGGTTAGATTAGGTTAGGTTAGGTTAGGTAGATTAGATTAGGTTAGGTTGGTTTAGGGTAGGTTGTAGAAGTAGGGCTGTAAATGTTAGTAGCCTTTCCTATCACCGAATGTCTCTGTTCACTAGCAGTAAATAGGTATCCAGGAGTTAGTTAGGTTAGGTTATGTTAGATTAGCTTAGGTTAGGTTAGATTAGGTTAGATTAGGTTAGGTTAGATTAGGTTAGGTGGTTTAGGGTAGGTTTGTAGAAGTAGGGCTGTAAATGTTAGTAGCCTTTCCTATCACCGAATGTCTCTGTTCACTAGCAGTAATAGGTATCCAGGAGTTAGTTAGGTTAGGTTATGTTAGATTAGCTTAGGTTAGGTTAGATTAGGTTAGGTTAGGTTAGGTTAGATTAGGTTAGGTTGGTTTAGGGTAGGTTTGTAGAAGTAGGGCTGTAATTGTTAGTAGCCTTTCCTATCACCGAATGTCTCTGTTCACCTAGCAGTAAATAGGTATCCAGGAGTTATTTAGGTTAGGTTATGTTGATTAGCTTAGGTTAGGTTGGGTTAGGTTAGGTGAGGTTAGGTTAGGTTAGTTTAGACTAGGAAATAGACTAGGTTTGTAGAAATAGAAATAGAAATAGAAAAAGGGCTGTAGTTGTTGGTAGCCTTTCCTATCACCGAATGTCTCTGTTCACCTAGCAGTAAATAGGTATCCAGGAGTTAGTAAGCTAGCTACTTGGGCGTGTGAGTGAGTGAGGGTTAGTCACTAGTTGGACCTTGTGGGGTGGTGGGTGTTGGAGACCACTATAAGCTAACATGTATAAAGTGCCTGTCTGCCTGTCCCCCGACTCAATGATGTTACAATTATTGACTAAATGAAGCCTAAGAGAGCATATGCAAGGCCTAAGATGAGTCATTTGTCAGCAGCAACTTGCGAGATCAATGGCAGCGGTGGCATCCCAACATTTCTATTTTGGAGCAACAGTAGTAGTAGTAGTAGTAGTCCATTTGTTGTTGGTTAATTTGACTAAATAGTTGCAATAAGTACTATCATTAATGGAGAATTGGCTGCTATGTGTGAGTATCCTCCGCCTGCCTGCCCGCCGCAGTTACCAGTATCCTGACTCACTCACTCACTCACTCACATGTGATTACTTACTACTTGTATACAATAGCAACGGCCATACTACCTACCTACCTATCACCTTGAGAACACTGCGTCTCCTCCCATACATCTGTCAGGTTAAACACCGTTGACTTGGTTAGTACTTGGATGGTGACCTGCCTGGAACACAACTGCTGCTGCGTTAGTATACATATTTGGGCAGTCTCTGTGGGTCAGTGTGTGTTTGTGTGTGTGGTGTGTGTGTGTGTGTGTGTGTGTGTGTGTGTGTGTGTGTGTACAAGAATGTCGCACATGGAAATGTGTACATGCCATTTTAATAATAGTTTACCATCTATGAAGAAACGTCTACCTGTTTGTCAGTCCATTGTCTCTCTCTGCCGGCCGGCCGGCCTACCTACCTGCTAAAACTTGGCCTCTTAATATACTGTTGAATATCTATCTCCAGTGATCACTTACCCTTAATTCCTACATTATTAACCAAATGATCTCATTAACAAATCTTTACACATTTCAACCACCTACCTTCCTGCTAACATCAATCACAACAACTAATACACTCAACTCAGTCCCAAACACTTTTTTATTCCTTCCTCAAACCTCGCCCTATATAACCTATCTTACAATATTAAATTGAAATACCTAACTGACAACCCCCCCCCCTCCCCCACCAACAACACCTCCCAAGGTAGCTCCTCAGGGCCCCTCTCCCCACCATCTAACCCCCCCTATCCCCATACCGCCCCATCCAGCCCCCACCCCTCCCCCCCCCCGCCCACACAGAAAATGGCGGCCACAACGCTATATTTAACCAGCCAAAACCTTCGGTCCTCGCCTATGTGCTATTTATTCCTGAAATAAAACGAGGGAAAAAAACAAACCGGATTTCCTTCCCTAGTAAAACATGTATTTTACAGAACGAGGCCTAAAATAGCACATATTGATATTGCATTGCTTGTTACCATTCACAACTCATTGGAAACACCACACTAATTATTAATTAATACATACTTTTAAACACACACACACACACACACACACACACACACACATGTCAGTTAGCCTAAATTCTCCAATATTCATTCATAAAACTGCCTCACGGGACTGCAACCTTATCAAATAAAGCTGTCAGGTCTTCTAACTGTCAACACAAATTAACAACTTCACATCTCAATCATTGCAACTGTTGATAAATAGACACTAACTAACCTTGCTATGAGATATAATACAAGTGCCAAATTTGATTCAGAAGGCAACTCCAGCGTGGCCTAGTCGGATAGAACAAGTTCCTATCCGGATAGACCTGCGTTCGAGCCTGTCGGAACGGTTGCAAGTACAGGGCACAGATTCTCTGTGTGTCCCCTCCTGTAGGAGCATCAGTTTCGATAGATTCTCTGGATAGCCGAAGATTGATTGACCGACTCCTTGGAATGTGGGGAAGGGTTGAAGTCCGGGGGCCACGGACGGATACCTGGATCCACTGACCTCGGGCAGGTCTTTCAATCCACCTGGATTTCAGGTGGGGAGAAGGGAGGCAATTTGGGTCGACACAAATAGCTTCCTGGACCCAAAACCCCATGGATACACGGACACGGACACTCACACGGACACGCACACGGACACTCATGGACTCTGACACGAACCTTCGGTTCGTGTCAGAGAAGGAAGGTTCGTAATAAGAAGGGAGGTTAGGTTAGGTTGGTTAGGTTAGGTTGGTTAGGTTAGGTTGGTTAAGTAGTTGGTTGGTTAGGTTAGGTTGCTTAGGTTAGGTTGGTTAGGTTAGGTTGCTTAGGTTAGGTTGCTTAGGTTGATTAGTTAGGTTGGTTGATTAGGTTAGGTTGCTTAGGTTGCTTAGGTTGGTTAGGTTGTTTCTAAGGCTGGTTAGGTTGCTTAGGTTGGTTAGGTTGGTTGCTTAGGTTGGTTAGGTTGGTTGCTCAGGTTGGTTTGTTGGTTAGGTTAGTAGGTTGGTTAGGTTAGGTTAGGTTGGTTAGGTTAGGTTAGGTTGGTTAGGTTAGGTTAGGTTAGGTTGGTTAGGTTAGGTTGGTTAGGTTAGGTTGGTTAGGCTAGATTGGTTGGTTAGGTGGTTGTGTTAGGTGTGTTAGGTTAGGTTAGGTTAGGTTGGTTGGTTAGATTGGTTGGTTAGGTTGGTTGGTTAGGTTTGGTTGGTTGGTTGGTTGGTTAGGTTAGGTTAGGTTAGGTTGGTTAGGTTGGGTTGGGTTGGATGGTTAGGTAGGTTGCTTAGGTTGGTTGATTAGGTTGGTTAGGTTGGTTGGTTGGTTAGGTTGGTTAGAATTAGAATTAGGTTAGAATTAGAATTAGGTTAGAATTTGAGGTTAGAATACAAGCATAATTAGGTTTAATAAGCAATTTAGATAATATGTAAGCTTAGGTGGTTAGGTTGATTGGTTAGGGTATGTTGGTAAGGTACAGTTAAGGTTGGTTATTTTGTGGTTGGTTAGGTGTAATATTGTATTATTCCACCGACTGATATATATATAATATATTTAAATATATATATATATATATATATATATATATATAATATATATATATTATATATATATATATATATATATATATATGTCGTACCTAGTAGCCAGAACGCACTTCTCAGCCTACAATTCAGGGCCCGATTTGCCTAATAAGCCAAGTTTTCATGAATTAATGTTTTTTCGTCTACCTAACCTACCTAACCTAACCTAGCTTTTTTTGGCTACCTAACCTAACCTTACCTATAAATATAGGTTAGGTTAGGTAGGGTTGGTTAGGTTCGGTCATATATCTACGTTAATTTTAACTCCAATAAAAAAAATTGACCTCATACATCGAGAAAAGGGTTGCTCTATCATTTCATAAGAAAAAAATTATAGTAAATATATTAATTCAGGAAAACTTGGCTTATTAGGCAAATCGGGCCTTGAATAGTAGGCTGAGAAGTGAGTTCTGGCTACTAGGTACGACATATATATATATATATATATATATATATATATATATATATATATATATATATATATATATACACACACACATTTTTAGGTTAATTTAGGCTAGGAAATAGGCTACGTTTGTAGAAATAGAAATAGGGCTGTAATTGTTGGTAGCGTTTCCTATCACCGAATGCCTCTGTTCACCTAGCAGTAAATAGGTATCCAAGAGTTAGTTAGGTTAGGTTAGATTAGGTTAGGTTAGTTTAGGCTAGGAATAGACTAGGTTTGTAGAAATAGAAATAGAAAAAGGGCTGTAATTGTTGGTAATCTTTCCTATCATCGAATGCCTCTGTTCACCTAGCAGTAATAGGTATCCAGGAGTACCTTGAGATGCTTCCTTGAGGTGCTTTCGGGGCTTAGCGTCCCGCGGCCCGGTCGTCGACCAGGCCTCATGGTTGCTGGACTGATCAACAAGGCTGTTAGACGCGGCTGCTCGCAACCTGACGTATGAGTCACAGCCTGGTTGATCAGGAGTTAGTTAGGTTAGGTTAGGTAAGGTTAGATTAGGTTAGGTTAGTTTTGGCTAGGAAATAGGCTAGGTTTGTAGAAATAGAAATAGAAAAAGGGATGTAATTCTTGGTAGCGTTTCCTATCACCGAATGCCTCTGTTCACCTAGCAGTAAGTAAGTATCCAGGAGTTAGTTAGGTTAGGTGAGGTGAGGTTAGGTGAGGTTTAGGTTAGGTGAGGTGAGGTGAAGTGAGGTTTGGTGAGGTGAGGTTTTGGTGAGGTGAGGTGAGATTATGTTAAGTGAGGAAAGGTGAGGTGAGGTGAGGTGAGGTGAGGTGAGGTTAGGTTAGGTTAGGTTAGGTGAGATTTCGGTGAGGTGAGGTGAGGTGAGATTATGTTAGGTGAGGAAAGGTAAGGTGAGGTAAGGTGAGGTGAGGTGAGGTGAGGTAAGGTGAGGTGAGGTGAGGTGAGGTTAGGTTAGGTGAGGTTAGGTTAGGTTAGGTTAGTTCAGACTAGGAAATAGACTAGGTTTGTAGAAATAGAAATGGAAAAAGGGCTGTAGTTGTTGGTAGTGTTTCCTATCACCGAATGCCTCTGTTCACCTAGCAGTAAGTAAGTATCCAGGAATTAGTTAGATTAGGTTAAGTTAGTTTAGGCTAGGAAATAGGCTAGGTTTGTAGAAATAGAAATAGGGCTGTAATTGTTGGTAGCGCTTCCTATCACCGAATGTTTCTGTTCACCTAGCAGTAAATAGGTATCCAGGAGTTAGTTAGGTTAGGTTATGTTAGATTAGCTTAGGTTAGATTAGGTTAGGTTAGATTAGGTTAGATTAGGTTAGGTTGGTTTAGGGTAGGTTTGTAGAAGTTGGGCTGTAATTGTTGGTAGCCTTTCCTATCACCGAATGCCTCTGTTCACCTAGCAGTAAATAGGTATCCAGGAGTTAGTTAGGTTAGGTTATGTTACATTAGCTTAGGTTAGATTAGGTTAGGTTAGATTAGGTTTGGTTAGGTTAGGTTAGGTTAGATTAGGTTAGGTTGGTTTAGGGTAGGTTTGTAGAAGTAGGGCTGTAAATGTTAGTAGCCTTTCCTATCACCGAATGCCTCTGTTCACCTAGCAGTAAATAGGTATCCAGGAGTTAGTTAGGTTAGGTTATGTTAGATTAGCTTAGGTTAGGTTAGATTAGGTTAGGTTAGGTTAGGTTAGGTTAGATTAGGTTAGGTTGGTTTAGGGTAGGTTTGTAGAAATAGGGCTGTAAATGTTAGTAGCCTTTCCTATCACCGAATGTCTCTGTTCACCTAGCAGTAAATAGGTATCCAGGAGTTAGTTAGGTTAGGTTATGTTAGATTAGCTTAGGTTAGGTTAGATTAGGTTAGGTTAGGTTAGGTTAGATTAGGTTAGGTTGGTTTAGGGTAGGTTTGTAGAAGTAGGGCTGTAAATGTTAGTAGCCTTTCCTATCACCGAATGTCTCTGTTCACCTAGCAGTAAATAGGTATCCAGGAGTTAGTTAGGTTAGGTTATGTTAGATTAGCTTAGGTTAGGTTAGATTAGGTTAGATTAGGTTAGGTTAGATTAGGTTAGGTTGGTTTAGGGTAGGTTTGTAGAAGTAGGGCTGTAAATGTTAGTAGCCTTTCCTATCACCGAATGTCTCTGTTCACCTAGCAGTAAATAGGTATCCAGGAGTTAGTTAGGTTAGGTTATGTTAGATTAGCTTAGGTTAGGTTAGATTAGGTTAGGTTAGGTTAGGTTAGATTAGGTTAGGTTGGTTTAGGGTAGGTTTGTAGAAGTAGGGCTGTAATTGTTAGTAGCCTTTCCTATCACCGAATGTCTCTGTTCACCTAGCAGTAAATAGGTATCCAGGAGTTAGTTAGGTTAGGTTATGTTTGATTAGCTTAGGTTAGGTTGGGTTAGGTTAGGTGAGGTTAGGTTAGGTTAGTTTAGACTAGGAAATAGACTAGGTTTGTAGAAATAGAAATAGAAATAGAAAAAGGGCTGTAGTTGTTGGTAGCCTTTCCTATCACCGAATGTCTCTGTTCACCTAGCAGTAAATAGGTATCCAGGAGTTAGTAAGCTAGCTACTTGGGGCGTGGTGAGTGAGTGAGGGTTAGTCACTAGTTGGACCTTGTGGGGTGGTGGGTGTTGGAGACCACTATAAGCCTAACATGTATAAAGTGCCTGTCTGCCTGTCCCCCGACTCAATGATGTTACAATTATTGACTAAATGAAGCCTAAGAGAGCATATGCAAGGCCTAAGATGAGTCATTTGTCAGCAGCAACTTGTGCGAGATCAATGGCAGCGGTGGCATCCCAACATTTCTATTTTGGAGCAACAGTAGTAGTAGTAGTAGTAGTCCATTTGTTGTTGGTTAATTTGACTAAATAGTTGCAATAAGTACTATCATTAATGGAGAATTGGCTGCTATGTGTGAGTATCCTCCGCCTGCCTGCCCGCCGCAGTTACCAGTATCCTGACTCACTCACTCACTCACTCACATGTGATTACTTACTACTTGTATACAATAGCAACGGCCATACTACCTACCTACCTATCACCTTGAGAACACTGCGTCTCCTCCCATACATCTGTCAGGTTAAACACCGTTGACTTTGGTTAGTACTTGGATGGGTGACCTGCCTGGGAACACCAACTGCTGCTGCTGTTAGTATACATATTTGGGCAGTCTCTGTGGGTCAGTGTGTGTGTGTGTGTGTGTGTGTGTGTGTGTGTGTGTGTGTGTGTGTGTGTGTGTGTGTGTGTACAAGAATGTCGCACATGGAAATGTGTACATGCCATTTTAATAATAGTTTACCATCTATGAAGAAAACGTCTACCTGTTTGTCAGTCCATTGTCTCTCTCTGCCGGCCGGCCGGCCTACCTACCTGCTAAAACTTGGCCTCTTAATATACTGTTGAATATCTATCTCCAGTGATCACTTACCCTTAATTCCTACATTATTAACCAAATGATCTCATTAACAAATCTTTACACATTTCAACCACCTACCTTCCTGCTAACATCAATCACAACAACTAATACACTCAACTCAGTCCCAAACACTTTTCTTATTCCTTCCTCAACACCTCGCCCTATATAACCTATCTTACAATATTAAATTGAAATACCTAACTGACAACCCCCCCCCTCCCCCACCAACAACACCTCCCAAGGTAGCTCCTCAGGGCCCCTCTCCCCCACCATCTAACCCCCCCCCTATCCCCCATACCGCCCCATCCATCCCCCACCCCTCCCCCCCCCCGCCCAACACAGAAAATGGCGGCCACAACGCTATATTTAACCAGCCAAAACCTTCGGTCCTTCGCCTATGTGCTATTTATTCCTGAAATAAAACGAGGGAAAAAAACAAACCGGATTTTCCTTCCCTAGTAAAACATGTATTTTACAGAACGAGGCCTAAAATAGCACATATTGGATATTGCATTGCTTGTTTACCATTCACAAACTCATTTGGAAACACCACACTAATTATTAATTAATACATACTTTTAAACACACACACACACACACACACACACACACACACACACACATGTCAGTTAGCCTAAATTCTCCAATATTCATTCATAAAACTGCCTCACGGGACTGCAACCTTATCAAATAAAGCTGTCAGGTCTTTCTAACTGTCAACACAAATTAACAACTTCACATCTCAATCATTGCAACTGTTGATAAATAGACACTAACTAACCTTGCTATGAGATATAAATACAAGTGCCAAATTTGATTCAGAAGGCAACTCCAGCGTGGCCTAGTCGGATAGAACAAGTTCCTAATCCGGATAGACCTGCGTTCGAGCCTGTCGGAACGGTTGCAAGTACAGGGCACAGATTTCTCTGTGTGTCCCCTCCTGTAGGAGCATCAGTTTCGATAGATTCTCTGGATAGCCGAAGATTGATTGACCGACTCCTTGGAATGTGGGGAAGGGTTGAAGTCCGGGGGGCCACGGACGGATACCTGGATCCACTGACCTCGGGCAGGTCTTTCAATCCACCTGGATTTCAGGTGGGGAGAAGGGAGGCAATTTGGGTCGACACAAATAGCTTCCTGGACCCAAAACCCCATGGATACACGGACACGGACACTCACACGGACACGCACACGGACACTCATGGACTCTGACACGAACCTTCGGTTCGTGTCAGAGAAGGAAGGTTCGTAATAAGAAGGGAGGTTAGGTTAGGTTGGTTAGGTTAGGTTGGTTAGGTTAGGTTGGTTAAGTAGGTTGGTTGGTTAGGTTAGGTTGTTAGGTTAGGTTGCTTAGGTTAGGTTGCTTAGGTTGATTAGGTTAGGTTGATTAGGTTAGGTTGCTTAGGTTGCTTAGGTTGGTTAGGTTGCTAAGGCTGGTTAGGTTGCTTAGGTTTGGTTGCTTAGGTTGGTTAGGTTGGTTGCTCAGGTTGGTTTGTTGGTTAGGTTAGGTTAGGTTGGTTAGGTTAGGTTAGGTTGGTTAGGTTAGGTTAGGTTGGTTAGGTTAGGTTAGGTTAGGTTGGTTAGGTTAGGTTGGTTAGGTTAGGTTGGTTAGGCTAGATTGGTTGGTTAGGTTGGTTGGTTAGGTTGGTTGGTTAGGTTAGGTTAGGTTAGGTTGGTTGGTTAGATTGGTTGGTTAGGTTGGTTGGTTAGGTTGGTTGGTTGGTTGGTTGGTTAGGTTAGGTTAGGTTAGGTTGGTTAGGTTGGGTTGGGTTGGATGGTTAGGTTAGGTTGCTTAGGTTGGTTGATTAGGTTGGTTAGGTTGGTTGGTTGGTTAGGTTGGTTAGAATTAGAATTAGGTTAGAATTAGAATTAGGTTAGAATTTGAGGTTAGAATACAAGCATAATTATGGTTTAATAAGCAATTTAGATAATATGTAAGCTTAGGTTGGTTAGGGTTGATTGGTTAGGGTATGTTGGTAAGGTACAGTTAAGGTTGGTTATTTTGTGGTTGGTTAGGTGTAATATTTGTATTATTCCACCGACTGATATATATATATATATATTTAAATATATATATATATATATATATATATATATATATATATATATATATATATATATATATATATATATATGTCGTACCTAGTAGCCAGAACGCACTTCTCAGCCTACAATTCAGGGCCCGATTTGCCTAATAAGCCAAGTTTTCATGAATTAATGTTTTTTCGTCTACCTAACCTACCTAACCTAACCTAACCTAGCTTTTTTTGGCTACCTAACCTAACCTTACCTATAAATATAGGTTAGGTTAGGTAGGGTTGGTTAGGTTCGGTCATATATCTACGTTAATTTTAACTCCAATAAAAAAAATTGACCTCATACATCGAGAAAAGGGTTGCTCTATCATTTCATAAGAAAAAAATTATAGTAAATATATTAATTCAGGAAAACTTGGCTTATTAGGCAAATCGGGCCTTGAATAGTAGGCTGAGAAGTGAGTTCTGGCTACTAGGTACGACATATATATATATATATATATATATATATATATATATATATATATATATATATATATATATATATATATACACACACACATTTTTAGGTTAATTTAGGCTAGGAAATAGGCTACGTTTGTAGAAATAGAAATAGGGCTGTAATTGTTGGTAGCGTTTCCTATCACCGAATGCCTCTGTTCACCTAGCAGTAAATAGGTATCCAAGAGTTAGTTAGGTTAGGTTAGATTAGGTTAGGTTAGTTTAGGCTAGGAAATAGACTAGGTTTGTAGAAATAGAAATAGAAAAAGGGCTGTAATTGTTGGTAATCTTTCCTATCATCGAATGCCTCTGTTCACCTAGCAGTAAATAGGTATCCAGGAGTACCTTGAGATGCTTCCTTGAGGTGCTTTCGGGGCTTAGCGTCCCCGCGGCCCGGTCGTCGACCAGGCCTCATGGTTGCTGGACTGATCAACAAGGCTGTTAGACGCGGCTGCTCGCAACCTGACGTATGAGTCACAGCCTGGTTGATCAGGAGTTAGTTAGGTTAGGTTAGGTAAGGTTAGATTAGGTTAGGTTAGTTTTGGCTAGGAAATAGGCTAGGTTTGTAGAAATAGAAATAGAAAAAGGGATGTAATTCTTGGTAGCGTTTCCTATCACCGAATGCCTCTGTTCACCTAGCAGTAAGTAAGTATCCAGGAGTTAGTTAGGTTAGGTGAGGTGAGGTTAGGTGAGGTTTAGGTTAGGTGAGGTGAGGTGAAGTGAGGTTTGGTGAGGTGAGGTTTTGGTGAGGTGAGGTGAGATTATGTTAAGTGAGGAAAGGTGAGGTGAGGTGAGGTGAGGTGAGGTTAGGTTAGGTTAGGTTAGGTGAGATTTCGGTGAGGTGAGGTGAGGTGAGATTATGTTAGGTGAGGAAAGGTAAGGTGAGGTAAGGTGAGGTGAGGTGAGGTGAGGTAAGGTGAGGTGAGGTGAGGTGAGGTTAGGTTAGGTGAGGTTAGGTTAGGTTAGGTTAGTTCAGACTAGGAAATAGACTAGGTTTGTAGAAATAGAAATGGAAAAAGGGCTGTAGTTGTTGGTAGTGTTTCCTATCACCGAATGCCTCTGTTCACCTAGCAGTAAGTAAGTATCCAGGAATTAGTTAGATTAGGTTAAGTTAGTTTAGGCTAGGAAATAGGCTAGGTTTGTAGAAATAGAAATAGGGCTGTAATTGTTGGTAGCGCTTCCTATCACCGAATGTTTCTGTTCACCTAGCAGTAAATAGGTATCCAGGAGTTAGTTAGGTTAGGTTATGTTAGATTAGCTTAGGTTAGATTAGGTTAGGTTAGATTAGGTTAGATTAGGTTAGGTTGGTTTAGGGTAGGTTTGTAGAAGTTGGGCTGTAATTGTTGGTAGCCTTTCCTATCACCGAATGCCTCTGTTCACCTAGCAGTAAATAGGTATCCAGGAGTTAGTTAGGTTAGGTTATGTTACATTAGCTTAGGTTAGATTAGGTTAGGTTAGATTAGGTTTGGTTAGGTTAGGTTAGGTTAGATTAGGTTAGGTTGGTTTAGGGTAGGTTTGTAGAAGTAGGGCTGTAAATGTTAGTAGCCTTTCCTATCACCGAATGCCTCTGTTCACCTAGCAGTAAATAGGTATCCAGGAGTTAGTTAGGTTAGGTTATGTTAGATTAGCTTAGGTTAGGTTAGATTAGGTTAGGTTAGGTTAGATTAGGTTAGGTTGGTTTAGGGTAGGTTTGTAGAAATAGGGCTGTAAATGTTAGTAGCCTTTCCTATCACCGAATGTCTCTGTTCACCTAGCAGTAAATAGGTATCCAGGAGTTAGTTAGGTTAGGTTATGTTAGATTAGCTTAGGTTAGGTTAGATTAGGTTAGGTTAGGTTAGGTTAGATTAGGTTAGGTTGGTTTAGGGTAGGTTTGTAGAAGTAGGGCTGTAAATGTTAGTAGCCTTTCCTATCACCGAATGTCTCTGTTCACCTAGCAGTAAATAGGTATCCAGGAGTTAGTTAGGTTAGGTTATGTTAGATTAGCTTAGGTTAGGTTAGATTAGGTTAGATTAGGTTAGGTTAGATTAGGTTAGGTTGGTTTAGGGTAGGTTTGTAGAAGTAGGGCTGTAAATGTTAGTAGCCTTTCCTATCACCGAATGTCTCTGTTCACCTAGCAGTAAATAGGTATCCAGGAGTTAGTTAGGTTAGGTTATGTTAGATTAGCTTAGGTTAGGTTAGATTAGGTTAGGTTAGGTTAGGTTAGATTAGGTTAGGTTGGTTTAGGGTAGGTTTGTAGAAGTAGGGCTGTAATTGTTAGTAGCCTTTCCTATCACCGAATGTCTCTGTTCACCTAGCAGTAAATAGGTATCCAGGAGTTAGTTAGGTTAGGTTATGTTTGATTAGCTTAGGTTAGGTTGGGTTAGGTTAGGTGAGGTTAGGTTAGGTTAGTTTAGACTAGGAAATAGACTAGGTTTGTAGAAATAGAAATAGAAATAGAAAAAGGGCTGTAGTTGTTGGTAGCCTTTCCTATCACCGAATGTCTCTGTTCACCTAGCAGTAAATAGGTATCCAGGAGTTAGTAAGCTAGCTACTTGGGGCGTGGTGAGTGAGTGAGGGTTAGTCACTAGTTGGACCTTGTGGGGTGGTGGGTGTTGGAGACCACTATAAGCCTAACATGTATAAAGTGCCTGTCTGCCTGTCCCCCGACTCAATGATGTTACAATTATTGACTAAATGAAGCCTAAGAGAGCATATGCAAGGCCTAAGATGAGTCATTTGTCAGCAGCAACTTGTGCGAGATCAATGGCAGCGGTGGCATCCCAACATTTCTATTTTGGAGCAACAGTAGTAGTAGTAGTAGTAGTCCATTTGTTGTTGGTTAATTTGACTAAATAGTTGCAATAAGTACTATCATTAATGGAGAATTGGCTGCTATGTGTGAGTATCCTCCGCCTGCCTGCCCGCCGCAGTTACCAGTATCCTGACTCACTCACTCACTCACTCACATGTGATTACTTACTACTTGTATACAATAGCAACGGCCATACTACCTACCTACCTATCACCTTGAGAACACTGCGTCTCCTCCCATACATCTGTCAGGTTAAACACCGTTGACTTTGGTTAGTACTTGGATGGGTGACCTGCCTGGGAACACCAACTGCTGCTGCTGTTAGTATACATATTTGGGCAGTCTCTGTGGGTCAGTGTGTGTGTGTGTGTGTGTGTGTGTGTGTGTGTGTGTGTGTGTGTGTGTGTGTGTGTGTGTGTACAAGAATGTCGCACATGGAAATGTGTACATGCCATTTTAATAATAGTTTACCATCTATGAAGAAAACGTCTACCTGTTTGTCAGTCCATTGTCTCTCTCTGCCGGCCGGCCGGCCTACCTACCTGCTAAAACTTGGCCTCTTAATATACTGTTGAATATCTATCTCCAGTGATCACTTACCCTTAATTCCTACATTATTAACCAAATGATCTCATTAACAAATCTTTACACATTTCAACCACCTACCTTCCTGCTAACATCAATCACAACAACTAATACACTCAACTCAGTCCCAAACACTTTTCTTATTCCTTCCTCAACACCTCGCCCTATATAACCTATCTTACAATATTAAATTGAAATACCTAACTGACAACCCCCCCCCCTCCCCCACCAACAACACCTCCCAAGGTAGCTCCTCAGGGCCCCTCTCCCCCACCATCTAACCCCCCCCCTATCCCCCATACCGCCCCATCCATCCCCCACCCCTCCCCCCCCCCGCCCAACACAGAAAATGGCGGCCACAACGCTATATTTAACCAGCCAAAACCTTCGGTCCTTCGCCTATGTGCTATTTATTCCTGAAATAAAACGAGGGAAAAAAACAAACCGGATTTTCCTTCCCTAGTAAAACATGTATTTTACAGAACGAGGCCTAAAATAGCACATATTGGATATTGCATTGCTTGTTTACCATTCACAAACTCATTTGGAAACACCACACTAATTATTAATTAATACATACTTTTAAACACACACACACACACACACACACACACACACACACATGTCAGTTAGCCTAAATTCTCCAATATTCATTCATAAAACTGCCTCACGGGACTGCAACCTTATCAAATAAAGCTGTCAGGTCTTTCTAACTGTCAACACAAATTAACAACTTCACATCTCAATCATTGCAACTGTTGATAAATAGACACTAACTAACCTTGCTATGAGATATAAATACAAGTGCCAAATTTGATTCAGAAGGCAACTCCAGCGTGGCCTAGTCGGATAGAACAAGTTCCTAATCCGGATAGACCTGCGTTCGAGCCTGTCGGAACGGTTGCAAGTACAGGGCACAGATTTCTCTGTGTGTCCCCTCCTGTAGGAGCATCAGTTTCGATAGATTCTCTGGATAGCCGAAGATTGATTGACCGACTCCTTGGAATGTGGGGAAGGGTTGAAGTCCGGGGGGCCACGGACGGATACCTGGATCCACTGACCTCGGGCAGGTCTTTCAATCCACCTGGATTTCAGGTGGGGAGAAGGGAGGCAATTTGGGTCGACACAAATAGCTTCCTGGACCCAAAACCCCATGGATACACGGACACGGACACTCACACGGACACGCACACGGACACTCATGGACTCTGACACGAACCTTCGGTTCGTGTCAGAGAAGGAAGGTTCGTAATAAGAAGGGAGGTTAGGTTAGGTTGGTTAGGTTAGGTTGGTTAGGTTAGGTTGGTTAAGTAGGTTGGTTGGTTAGGTTAGGTTGCTTAGGTTAGGTTGGTTAGGTTAGGTTGCTTAGGTTAGGTTGCTTAGGTTGATTAGGTTAGGTTGGTTGATTAGGTTAGGTTGCTTAGGTTGCTTAGGTTGGTTAGGTTGCTAAGGCTGGTTAGGTTGCTTAGGTTGGTTAGGTTGGTTGCTTAGGTTGGTTAGGTTGGTTGCTCAGGTTGGTTTGTTGGTTAGGTTAGGTTAGGTTGGTTAGGTTAGGTTAGGTTGGTTAGGTTAGGTTAGGTTGGTTAGGTTAGGTTAGGTTAGGTTGGTTAGGTTAGGTTGGTTAGGTTAGGTTGGTTAGGCTAGATTGGTTGGTTAGGTTGGTTGGTTAGGTTGGTTGGTTAGGTTAGGTTAGGTTGGTTGGTTAGATTGGTTGGTTAGGTTGGTTGGTTAGGTTGGTTGGTTGGTTGGTTGGTTAGGTTAGGTTAGGTTAGGTTGGTTAGGTTGGGTTGGGTTGGATGGTTTTAGGCTTAGGTTGGTTGATTAGGTTGGTTAGGTTGGTTGGTTGGTTAGGTTGGTTAGAATTAGAATTAGGTTAGAATTAGAATTAGGTTAGAATTTGAGGTTAGAATACAAGCATAATTATGGTTTAATAAGCAATTTAGATAATATGTAAGCTTAGGTTGGTTAGGGTTGATTGGTTAGGGTATGTTGGTAAGGTACAGTTAAGGTTGGTTATTTTGTGGTTGGTTAGGTGTAATATTTGTATTATTCCACCGACTGATATATATATATATATATTTAAATATATATATATAATATATATATATATATATTATATATATATATATATATATATATATATATATATATATGTCGTACCTAGTAGCCAGAACGCACTTCTCAGCCTACAATTCAGGGCCCGATTTGCCTAATAAGCCAAGTTTTCATGAATTAATGTTTTTTCGTCTACCTAACCTACCTAACCTAACCTAACCTAGCTTTTTTTGGCTACCTAACCTAACCTTACCTATAAATATAGGTTAGGTTAGGTAGGGTTGGTTAGGTTCGGTCATATATCTACGTTAATTTTAACTCCAATAAAAAAAATTGACCTCATACATCGAGAAAAGGGTTGCTCTATCATTTCATAAGAAAAAAATTATAGTAAATATATTAATTCAGGAAAACTTGGCTTATTAGGCAAATCGGGCCTTGAATAGTAGGCTGAGAAGTGAGTTCTGGCTACTAGGTACGACATATATATATATATATATATATATATATATATATATATATATATATATATATATATATATATATATATATATATATATACACACACACATTTTTAGGTTAATTTAGGCTAGGAAATAGGCTACGTTTGTAGAAATAGAAATAGGGCTGTAATTGTTGGTAGCGTTTCCTATCACCGAATGCCTCTGTTCACCTAGCAGTAAATAGGTATCCAAGAGTTAGTTAGGTTAGGTTAGATTAGGTTAGGTTAGTTTAGGCTAGGAAATAGACTAGGTTTGTAGAAATAGAAATAGAAAAAGGGCTGTAATTGTTGGTAATCTTTCCTATCATCGAATGCCTCTGTTCACCTAGCAGTAAATAGGTATCCAGGAGTACCTTGAGATGCTTCCTTGAGGTGCTTTCGGGGCTTAGCGTCCCCGCGGCCCGGTCGTCGACCAGGCCTCATGGTTGCTGGACTGATCAACAAGGCTGTTAGACGCGGCTGCTCGCAACCTGACGTATGAGTCACAGCCTGGTTGATCAGGAGTTAGTTAGGTTAGGTTAGGTAAGGTTAGATTAGGTTAGGTTAGTTTTGGCTAGGAAATAGGCTAGGTTTGTAGAAATAGAAATAGAAAAAGGGATGTAATTCTTGGTAGCGTTTCCTATCACCGAATGCCTCTGTTCACCTAGCAGTAAGTAAGTATCCAGGAGTTAGTTAGGTTAGGTGAGGTGAGGTTAGGTGAGGTTTAGGTTAGGTGAGGTGAGGTGAAGTGAGGTTTGGTGAGGTGAGGTTTTGGTGAGGTGAGGTGAGATTATGTTAAGTGAGGAAAGGTGAGGTGAGGTGAGGTGAGGTGAGGTGAGGTTAGGTTAGGTTAGGTTAGGTGAGATTTCGGTGAGGTGAGGTGAGGTGAGATTATGTTAGGTGAGGAAAGGTAAGGTGAGGTAAGGTGAGGTGAGGTGAGGTGAGGTAAGGTGAGGTGAGGTGAGGTGAGGTTAGGTTAGGTGAGGTTAGGTTAGGTTAGGTTAGTTCAGACTAGGAAATAGACTAGGTTTGTAGAAATAGAAATGGAAAAAGGGCTGTAGTTGTTGGTAGTGTTTCCTATCACCGAATGCCTCTGTTCACCTAGCAGTAAGTAAGTATCCAGGAATTAGTTAGATTAGGTTAAGTTAGTTTAGGCTAGGAAATAGGCTAGGTTTGTAGAAATAGAAATAGGGCTGTAATTGTTGGTAGCGCTTCCTATCACCGAATGTTTCTGTTCACCTAGCAGTAAATAGGTATCCAGGAGTTAGTTAGGTTAGGTTATGTTAGATTAGCTTAGGTTAGATTAGGTTAGGTTAGATTAGGTTAGATTAGGTTAGGTTGGTTTAGGGTAGGTTTGTAGAAGTTGGGCTGTAATTGTTGGTAGCCTTTCCTATCACCGAATGCCTCTGTTCACCTAGCAGTAAATAGGTATCCAGGAGTTAGTTAGGTTAGGTTATGTTACATTAGCTTAGGTTAGATTAGGTTAGGTTAGATTAGGTTTGGTTAGGTTAGGTTAGGTTAGATTAGGTTAGGTTGGTTTAGGGTAGGTTTGTAGAAGTAGGGCTGTAAATGTTAGTAGCCTTTCCTATCACCGAATGCCTCTGTTCACCTAGCAGTAAATAGGTATCCAGGAGTTAGTTAGGTTAGGTTATGTTAGATTAGCTTAGGTTAGGTTAGATTAGGTTAGGTTAGGTTAGGTTAGATTAGGTTAGGTTGGTTTAGGGTAGGTTTGTAGAAATAGGGCTGTAAATGTTAGTAGCCTTTCCTATCACCGAATGTCTCTGTTCACCTAGCAGTAAATAGGTATCCAGGAGTTAGTTAGGTTAGGTTATGTTAGATTAGCTTAGGTTAGGTTAGATTAGGTTAGGTTAGGTTAGGTTAGATTAGGTTAGGTTGGTTTAGGGTAGGTTTGTAGAAGTAGGGCTGTAAATGTTAGTAGCCTTTCCTATCACCGAATGTCTCTGTTCACCTAGCAGTAAATAGGTATCCAGGAGTTAGTTAGGTTAGGTTATGTTAGATTAGCTTAGGTTAGGTTAGATTAGGTTAGATTAGGTTAGGTTAGATTAGGTTAGGTTGGTTTAGGGTAGGTTTGTAGAAGTAGGGCTGTAAATGTTAGTAGCCTTTCCTATCACCGAATGTCTCTGTTCACCTAGCAGTAAATAGGTATCCAGGAGTTAGTTAGGTTAGGTTATGTTAGATTAGCTTAGGTTAGGTTAGATTAGGTTAGGTTAGGTTAGGTTAGATTAGGTTAGGTTGGTTTAGGGTAGGTTTGTAGAAGTAGGGCTGTAATTGTTAGTAGCCTTTCCTATCACCGAATGTCTCTGTTCACCTAGCAGTAAATAGGTATCCAGGAGTTAGTTAGGTTAGGTTATGTTTGATTAGCTTAGGTTAGGTTGGGTTAGGTTAGGTGAGGTTAGGTTAGGTTAGTTTAGACTAGGAAATAGACTAGGTTTGTAGAAATAGAAATAGAAATAGAAAAAGGGCTGTAGTTGTTGGTAGCCTTTCCTATCACCGAATGTCTCTGTTCACCTAGCAGTAAATAGGTATCCAGGAGTTAGTAAGCTAGCTACTTGGGGCGTGGTGAGTGAGTGAGGGTTAGTCACTAGTTGGACCTTGTGGGGTGGTGGGTGTTGGAGACCACTATAAGCCTAACATGTATAAAGTGCCTGTCTGCCTGTCCCCCGACTCAATGATGTTACAATTATTGACTAAATGAAGCCTAAGAGAGCATATGCAAGGCCTAAGATGAGTCATTTGTCAGCAGCAACTTGTGCGAGATCAATGGCAGCGGTGGCATCCCAACATTTCTATTTTGGAGCAACAGTAGTAGTAGTAGTAGTAGTCCATTTGTTGTTGGTTAATTTGACTAAATAGTTGCAATAAGTACTATCATTAATGGAGAATTGGCTGCTATGTGTGAGTATCCTCCGCCTGCCTGCCCGCCGCAGTTACCAGTATCCTGACTCACTCACTCACTCACTCACATGTGATTACTTACTGTATACAATAGCAACGGCCATACTACCTACCTACCTATCACCTTGAGAACACTGCGTCTCCTCCCATACATCTGTCAGGTTAAACACCGTTGACTTTGGTTAGTACTTGGATGGGTGACCTGCCTGGGAACACCAACTGCTGCTGCTGTTAGTATACATATTTGGGCAGTCTCTGTGGGTCAGTGTGTGTGTGTGTGTGTGTGTGTGTGTGTGTGTGTGTGTGTGTGTGTGTGTGTGTGTGTGTGTACAAGAATGTCGCACATGGAAATGTGTACATGCCATTTTAATAATAGTTTACCATCTATGAAGAAAACGTCTACCTGTTTGTCAGTCCATTGTCTCTCTCTGCCGGCCGGCCGGCCTACCTACCTGCTAAAACTTGGCCTCTTAATATACTGTTGAATATCTATCTCCAGTGATCACTTACCCTTAATTCCTACATTATTAACCAAATGATCTCATTAACAAATCTTTACACATTTCAACCACCTACCTTCCTGCTAACATCAATCACAACAACTAATACACTCAACTCAGTCCCAAACACTTTTCTTATTCCTTCCTCAACACCTCGCCCTATATAACCTATCTTACAATATTAAATTGAAATACCTAACTGACAACCCCCCCCCTCCCCCACCAACAACACCTCCCAAGGTAGCTCCTCAGGGCCCTCTCCCCCACCATCTAACCCCCCCCTATCCCCCATACCGCCCCATCCATCCCCCACCCCCTCCCCCCCCCGCCCAACACAGAAAATGGCGGCCACAACGCTATATTTAACCAGCCAAAACCTTCGGTCCTTCGCCTATGTGCTATTTATTCCTGAAATAAAACGAGGGAAAAAAACAAACCGGATTTTCCTTCCCTAGTAAAACATGTATTTTACAGAACGAGGCCTAAAATAGCACATATTGGATATTGCATTGCTTGTTTACCATTCACAAACTCATTTGGAAACACCACACTAATTATTAATTAATACATACTTTTAAACACACACACACACACACACACACACACACACACACACACATGTCAGTTAGCCTAAATTCTCCAATATTCATTCATAAAACTGCCTCACGGGACTGCAACCTTATCAAATAAAGCTGTCAGGTCTTTCTAACTGTCAACACAAATTAACAACTTCACATCTCAATCATTGCAACTGTTGATAAATAGACACTAACTAACCTTGCTATGAGATATAAATACAAGTGCCAAATTTGATTCAGAAGGCAACTCCAGCGTGGCCTAGTCGGATAGAACAAGTTCCTAATCCGGATAGACCTGCGTTCGAGCCTGTCGGAACGGTTGCAAGTACAGGGCACAGATTTCTCTGTGTGTCCCCTCCTGTAGGAGCATCAGTTTCGATAGATTCTCTGGATAGCCGAAGATTGATTGACCGACTCCTTGGAATGTGGGGAAGGGTTGAAGTCCGGGGGGCCACGGACGGATACCTGGATCCACTGACCTCGGGCAGGTCTTTCAATCCACCTGGATTTCAGGTGGGGAGAAGGGAGGCAATTTGGGTCGACACAAATAGCTTCCTGGACCCAAAACCCCATGGATACACGGACACGGACACTCACACGGACACGCACACGGACACTCATGGACTCTGACACGAACCTTCGGTTCGTGTCAGAGAAGGAAGGTTCGTAATAAGAAGGGAGGTTAGGTTAGGTTGGTTAGGTTAGGTTGGTTAGGTTAGGTTGGTTAAGTAGGTTGGTTGGTTAGGTTAGGTTGCTTAGGTTAGGTTGGTTAGGTTAGGTTGCTTAGGTTAGGTTGCTTAGGTTGATTAGGTTAGGTTGGTTGATTAGGTTAGGTTGCTTAGGTTGCTTAGGTTGGTTAGGTTGCTAAGGCTGGTTAGGTTGCTTAGGTTGGTTAGGTTGGTTGCTTAGGTTGGTTAGGTTGGTTGCTCAGGTTGGTTTGTTGGTTAGGTTAGGTTAGGTTGGTTAGGTTAGGTTAGGTTGGTTAGGTTAGGTTAGGTTGGTTAGGTTAGGTTAGGTTAGGTTGGTTAGGTTAGGTTGGTTAGGTTAGGTTGGTTAGGCTAGATTGGTTGGTTAGGTTGGTTGGTTAGGTTGGTTGGTTAGGTTAGGTTAGGTTGGTTGGTTAGATTGGTTGGTTAGGTTGGTTGGTTAGGTTGGTTGGTTGGTTGGTTGGTTAGGTTAGGTTAGGTTAGGTTGGTTAGGTTGGGTTGGGTTGGATGGTTAGGTTAGGTTGCTTAGGTTGGTTGATTAGGTTGGTTAGGTTGGTTGGTTGGTTAGGTTGGTTAGAATTAGAATTAGGTTAGAATTAGAATTAGGTTAGAATTTGAGGTTAGAATACAAGCATAATTATGGTTTAATAAGCAATTTAGATAATATGTAAGCTTAGGTTGGTTAGGGTTGATTGGTTAGGGTATGTTGGTAAGGTACAGTTAAGGTTGGTTATTTTTGTGGTTGGTTAGGTGTAATATTTGTATTATTCCACCGACTGATATATATATATATATATATATATATATATATATATATATATATATATATATATATATATATATATATATATATATATATATATATATATATATATATATATATATATATATGTCGTACCTAGTAGCCAGAACGCACTTCTCAGCCTACAATTCAGGGCCCGATTTGCCTAATAAGCCAAGTTTTCATGAATTAATGTTTTTTCGTCTACCTAACCTACCTAACCTAACCTAACCTAGCTTTTTTTGGCTACCTAACCTAACCTTACCTATAAATATAGGTTAGGTTAGGTAGGGTTGGTTAGGTTCGGTCATATATCTACGTTAATTTTAACTCCAATAAAAAAAATTGACCTCATACATCGAGAAAAGGGTTGCTCTATCATTTCATAAGAAAAAAATTATAGTAAATATATTAATTCAGGAAAACTTGGCTTATTAGGCAAATCGGGCCTTGAATAGTAGGCTGAGAAGTGAGTTCTGGCTACTAGGTACGACATATATATATATAATATATATATATATATATATATATATATATATATATATATATATATATATACACACACACATTTTTAGGTTAATTTAGGCTAGGAAATAGGCTACGTTTGTAGAAATAGAAATAGGGCTGTAATTGTTGGTAGCGTTTCCTATCACCGAATGCCTCTGTTCACCTAGCAGTAAATAGGTATCCAAGAGTTAGTTAGGTTAGGTTAGATTAGGTTAGGTTAGTTTAGGCTAGGAAATAGACTAGGTTTGTAGAAATAGAAATAGAAAAAGGGCTGTAATTGTTGGTAATCTTTCCTATCATCGAATGCCTCTGTTCACCTAGCAGTAAATAGGTATCCAGGAGTACCTTGAGATGCTTCCTTGAGGTGCTTTCGGGGCTTAGCGTCCCCGCGGCCCGGTCGTCGACCAGGCCTCATGGTTGCTGGACTGATCAACAAGGCTGTTAGACGCGGCTGCTCGCAACCTGACGTATGAGTCACAGCCTGGTTGATCAGGAGTTAGTTAGGTTAGGTTAGGTAAGGTTAGATTAGGTTAGGTTAGTTTTGGCTAGGAAATAGGCTAGGTTTGTAGAAATAGAAATAGAAAAAGGGATGTAATTCTTGGTAGCGTTTCCTATCACCGAATGCCTCTGTTCACCTAGCAGTAAGTAAGTATCCAGGAGTTAGTTAGGTTAGGTGAGGTGAGGTTAGGTGAGGTTTAGGTTAGGTGAGGTGAGGTGAAGTGAGGTTTGGTGAGGTGAGGTTTTGGTGAGGTGAGGTGAGATTATGTTAAGTGAGGAAAGGTGAGGTGAGGTGAGGTGAGGTGAGGTGAGGTTAGGTTAGGTTAGGTTAGGTGAGATTTCGGTGAGGTGAGGTGAGGTGAGATTATGTTAGGTGAGGAAAGGTAAGGTGAGGTAAGGTGAGGTGAGGTGAGGTGAGGTAAGGTGAGGTGAGGTGAGGTGAGGTTAGGTTAGGTGAGGTTAGGTTAGGTTAGGTTAGTTCAGACTAGGAAATAGACTAGGTTTGTAGAAATAGAAATGGAAAAAGGGCTGTAGTTGTTGGTAGTGTTTCCTATCACCGAATGCCTCTGTTCACCTAGCAGTAAGTAAGTATCCAGGAATTAGTTAGATTAGGTTAAGTTAGTTTAGGCTAGGAAATAGGCTAGGTTTGTAGAAATAGAAATAGGGCTGTAATTGTTGGTAGCGCTTCCTATCACCGAATGTTTCTGTTCACCTAGCAGTAAATAGGTATCCAGGAGTTAGTTAGGTTAGGTTATGTTAGATTAGCTTAGGTTAGATTAGGTTAGGTTAGATTAGGTTAGATTAGGTTAGGTTGGTTTAGGGTAGGTTTGTAGAAGTTGGGCTGTAATTGTTGGTAGCCTTTCCTATCACCGAATGCCTCTGTTCACCTAGCAGTAAATAGGTATCCAGGAGTTAGTTAGGTTAGGTTATGTTACATTAGCTTAGGTTAGATTAGGTTAGGTTAGATTAGGTTTGGTTAGGTTAGGTTAGGTTAGATTAGGTTAGGTTGGTTTAGGGTAGGTTTGTAGAAGTAGGGCTGTAAATGTTAGTAGCCTTTCCTATCACCGAATGCCTCTGTTCACCTAGCAGTAAATAGGTATCCAGGAGTTAGTTAGGTTAGGTTATGTTAGATTAGCTTAGGTTAGGTTAGATTAGGTTAGGTTAGGTTAGGTTAGATTAGGTTAGGTTGGTTTAGGGTAGGTTTGTAGAAATAGGGCTGTAAATGTTAGTAGCCTTTCCTATCACCGAATGTCTCTGTTCACCTAGCAGTAAATAGGTATCCAGGAGTTAGTTAGGTTAGGTTATGTTAGATTAGCTTAGGTTAGGTTAGATTAGGTTAGGTTAGGTTAGGTTAGATTAGGTTAGGTTGGTTTAGGGTAGGTTTGTAGAAGTAGGGCTGTAAATGTTAGTAGCCTTTCCTATCACCGAATGTCTCTGTTCACCTAGCAGTAAATAGGTATCCAGGAGTTAGTTAGGTTAGGTTATGTTAGATTAGCTTAGGTTAGGTTAGATTAGGTTAGATTAGGTTAGGTTAGATTAGGTTAGGTTGGTTTAGGGTAGGTTTGTAGAAGTAGGGCTGTAAATGTTAGTAGCCTTTCCTATCACCGAATGTCTCTGTTCACCTAGCAGTAAATAGGTATCCAGGAGTTAGTTAGGTTAGGTTATGTTAGATTAGCTTAGGTTAGGTTAGATTAGGTTAGGTTAGGTTAGGTTAGATTAGGTTAGGTTGGTTTAGGGTAGGTTTGTAGAAGTAGGGCTGTAATTGTTAGTAGCCTTTCCTATCACCGAATGTCTCTGTTCACCTAGCAGTAAATAGGTATCCAGGAGTTAGTTAGGTTAGGTTATGTTTGATTAGCTTAGGTTAGGTTGGGTTAGGTTAGGTGAGGTTAGGTTAGGTTAGTTTAGACTAGGAAATAGACTAGGTTTGTAGAAATAGAAATAGAAATAGAAAAAGGGCTGTAGTTGTTGGTAGCCTTTCCTATCACCGAATGTCTCTGTTCACCTAGCAGTAAATAGGTATCCAGGAGTTAGTAAGCTAGCTACTTGGGGCGTGGTGAGTGAGTGAGGGTTAGTCACTAGTTGGACCTTGTGGGGTGGTGGGTGTTGGAGACCACTATAAGCCTAACATGTATAAAGTGCCTGTCTGCCTGTCCCCCGACTCAATGATGTTACAATTATTGACTAAATGAAGCCTAAGAGAGCATATGCAAGGCCTAAGATGAGTCATTTGTCAGCAGCAACTTGTGCGAGATCAATGGCAGCGGTGGCATCCCAACATTTCTATTTTGGAGCAACAGTAGTAGTAGTAGTAGTAGTCCATTTGTTGTTGGTTAATTTGACTAAATAGTTGCAATAAGTACTATCATTAATGGAGAATTGGCTGCTATGTGTGAGTATCCTCCGCCTGCCTGCCCGCCGCAGTTACCAGTATCCTGACTCACTCACTCACTCACTCACATGTGATTACTTACTACTTGTATACAATAGCAACGGCCATACTACCTACCTACCTATCACCTTGAGAACACTGCGTCTCCTCCCATACATCTGTCAGGTTAAACACCGTTGACTTTGGTTAGTACTTGGATGGGTGACCTGCCTGGGAACACCAACTGCTGCTGCTGTTAGTATACATATTTGGGCAGTCTCTGTGGGTCAGTGTGTGTGTGTGTGTGTGTGTGTGTGTGTGTGTGTGTGTGTGTGTGTGTGTGTGGTGTGTGTGTGTACAAGAATGTCGCACATGGAAATGTGTACATGCCATTTTAATAATAGTTTACCATCTATGAAGAAAACGTCTACCTGTTTGTCAGTCCATTGTCTCTCTCTGCCGGCCGGCCGGCCTACCTACCTGCTAAAACTTGGCCTCTTAATATACTGTTGAATATCTATCTCCAGTGATCACTTACCCTTAATTCCTACATTATTAACCAAATGATCTCATTAACAAATCTTTACACATTTCAACCACCTACCTTCCTGCTAACATCAATCACAACAACTAATACACTCAACTCAGTCCCAAACACTTTTCTTATTCCTTCCTCAACACCTCGCCCTATATAACCTATCTTACAATATTAAATTGAAATACCTAACTGACAACCCCCCCCCCTCCCCCACCAACAACACCTCCCAAGGTAGCTCCTCAGGGCCCCTCTCCCCCACCATCTAACCCCCCCCTATCCCCCATACCGCCCCATCCATCCCCCACCCCCTCCCCCCCCCGCCCAACACAGAAAATGGCGGCCACAACGCTATATTTAACCAGCCAAAACCTTCGGTCCTTCGCCTATGTGCTATTTATTCCTGAAATAAAACGAGGGAAAAAAACAAACCGGATTTTCCTTCCCTAGTAAAACATGTATTTTACAGAACGAGGCCTAAAATAGCACATATTGGATATTGCATTGCTTGTTTACCATTCACAAACTCATTTGGAAACACCACACTAATTATTAATTAATACATACTTTTAAACACACACACACACACACACACACACACACACACACATGTCAGTTAGCCTAAATTCTCCAATATTCATTCATAAAACTGCCTCACGGGACTGCAACCTTATCAAATAAAGCTGTCAGGTCTTTCTAACTGTCAACACAAATTAACAACTTCACATCTCAATCATTGCAACTGTTGATAAATAGACACTAACTAACCTTGCTATGAGATATAAATACAAGTGCCAAATTTGATTCAGAAGGCAACTCCAGCGTGGCCTAGTCGGATAGAACAAGTTCCTAATCCGGATAGACCTGCGTTCGAGCCTGTCGGAACGGTTGCAAGTACAGGGCACAGATTTCTCTGTGTGTCCCCTCCTGTAGGAGCATCAGTTTCGATAGATTCTCTGGATAGCCGAAGATTGATTGACCGACTCCTTGGAATGTGGGGAAGGGTTGAAGTCCGGGGGGCCACGGACGGATACCTGGATCCACTGACCTCGGGCAGGTCTTTCAATCCACCTGGATTTCAGGTGGGGAGAAGGGAGGCAATTTGGGTCGACACAAATAGCTTCCTGGACCCAAAACCCCATGGATACACGGACACGGACACTCACACGGACACGCACACGGACACTCATGGACTCTGACACGAACCTTCGGTTCGTGTCAGAGAAGGAAGGTTCGTAATAAGAAGGGAGGTTAGGTTAGGTTGGTTAGGTTAGGTTGGTTAGGTTAGGTTGGTTAAGTAGGTTGGTTGGTTAGGTTAGGTTGCTTAGGTTAGGTTGGTTAGGTTAGGTTGCTTAGGTTAGGTTGCTTAGGTTGATTAGGTTAGGTTGGTTAGGTTGCTAAGGCTGGTTAGGTTGCTTAGGTTGGTTAGGTTGGTTGCTTAGGTTGGTTAGGTTGGTTGCTCAGGTTGGTTTGTTGGTTAGGTTAGGTTAGGTTGGTTAGGTTAGGTTAGGTTGGTTAGGTTAGGTTTAGGTTGGTTAGGTTAGGTTAGGTTAGGTTGGTTAGGTTAGGTTGGTTAGGTTAGGTTGGTTAGGCTAGATTGGTTGGTTAGGTTGGTTGGTTAGGTTGGTTGGTTAGGTTAGGTTAGGTTAGGTTGGTTGGTTAGATTGGTTGGTTAGGTTGGTTGGTTAGGTTGGTTGGTTGGTTGGTTGGTTAGGTTAGGTTAGGTTAGGTTGGTTAGGTTGGGTTGGGTTGGATGGTTAGGTTAGGTTGCTTAGGTTGGTTGATTAGGTTGGTTAGGTTGGTTGGTTGGTTAGGTTGGTTAGAATTAGAATTAGGTTAGAATTAGAATTAGGTTAGAATTTGAGGTTAGAATACAAGCATAATTATGGTTTAATAAGCAATTTAGATAATATGTAAGCTTAGGTTGGTTAGGGTTGATTGGTTAGGGTATGTTGGTAAGGTACAGTTAAGGTTGGTTATTTTGTGGTTGGTTAGGTGTAATATTTGTATTATTCCACCGACTGATATATATATATATATATAAAATATATATATATATATATATATATATATATATATATATATATATATATATATATATATATATATATATGTCGTACCTAGTAGCCAGAACGCACTTCTCAGCCTACAATTCAGGGCCCGATTTGCCTAATAAGCCAAGTTTTCATGAATTAATGTTTTTTCGTCTACCTAACCTACCTAACCTAACCTAACCTAGCTTTTTTTGGCTACCTAACCTAACCTTACCTATAAATATAGGTTAGGTTAGGTAGGGTTGGTTAGGTTCGGTCATATATCTACGTTAATTTTAACTCCAATAAAAAAAATTGACCTCATACATCGAGAAAAGGGTTGCTCTATCATTTCATAAGAAAAAAATTATAGTAAATATATTAATTCAGGAAAACTTGGCTTATTAGGCAAATCGGGCCTTGAATAGTAGGCTGAGAAGTGAGTTCTGGCTACTAGGGATATATATATATATATATATATATATATATATATATATATATATATATATATATATATATATATATATATATATATACACACACACACATTTTTAGGTTAATTTAGGCTAGGAAATAGGCTACGTTTGTAGAAATAGAAATAGGGCTGTAATTGTTGGTAGCGTTTCCTATCACCGAATGCCTCTGTTCACCTAGCAGTAAATAGGTATCCAAGAGTTAGTTAGGTTAGGTTAGATTAGGTTAGGTTAGTTTAGGCTAGGAAATAGACTAGGTTTGTAGAAATAGAAATAGAAAAAGGGCTGTAATTGTTGGTAATCTTTCCTATCATCGAATGCCTCTGTTCACCTAGCAGTAAATAGGTATCCAGGAGTACCTTGAGATGCTTCCTTGAGGTGCTTTCGGGGCTTAGCGTCCCCGCGGCCCGGTCGTCGACCAGGCCTCATGGTTGCTGGACTGATCAACAAGGCTGTTAGACGCGGCTGCTCGCAACCTGACGTATGAGTCACAGCCTGGTTGATCAGGAGTTAGTTAGGTTAGGTTAGGTAAGGTTAGATTAGGTTAGGTTAGTTTTGGCTAGGAAATAGGCTAGGTTTGTAGAAATAGAAATAGAAAAAGGGATGTAATTCTTGGTAGCGTTTCCTATCACCGAATGCCTCTGTTCACCTAGCAGTAAGTAAGTATCCAGGAGTTAGTTAGGTTAGGTGAGGTGAGGTTAGGTGAGGTTTAGGTTAGGTGAGGTGAGGTGAAGTGAGGTTTGGTGAGGTGAGGTGAGATTATGTTAAGTGAGGAAAGGTGAGGTGAGGTGAGGTGAGGTGAGGTGAGGTGAGGTGAGGTAGGTTAGGTTAGGTTAGGTGAGATTTCGGTGAGGTGAGGTGAGGTGTGAGATTATGTTAGGTGAGGAAAGGTAAGGTGAGGTAAGGTGAGGTGAGGTGAGGTGAGGTAAGGTGAGGTGAGGTGAGGTGAGGTTAGGTTAGGTGAGGTTAGGTTAGGTTAGGTTAGTTCAGACTAGGAAATAGACTAGGTTTGTAGAAATAGAAATGGAAAAAGGGCTGTAGTTGTTGGTAGTGTTTCCTATCACCGAATGCCTCTGTTCACCTAGCAGTAAGTAAGTATCCAGGAATTAGTTAGATTAGGTTAAGTTAGTTTAGGCTAGGAAATAGGCTAGGTTTGTAGAAATAGAAATAGGGCTGTAATTGTTGGTAGCGCTTCCTATCACCGAATGTTTCTGTTCACCTAGCAGTAAATAGGTATCCAGGAGTTAGTTAGGTTAGGTTATGTTAGATTAGCTTAGGTTAGATTAGGTTAGGTTAGATTAGGTTAGATTAGGTTAGGTTGGTTTAGGGTAGGTTTGTAGAAGTTGGGCTGTAATTGTTGGTAGCCTTTCCTATCACCGAATGCCTCTGTTCACCTAGCAGTAAATAGGTATCCAGGAGTTAGTTAGGTTAGGTTATGTTACATTAGCTTAGGTTAGATTAGGTTAGGTTAGATTAGGTTTGGTTAGGTTAGGTTAGGTTAGATTAGGTTAGGTTGGTTTAGGGTAGGTTTGTAGAAGTAGGGCTGTAAATGTTAGTAGCCTTTCCTATCACCGAATGCCTCTGTTCACCTAGCAGTAAATAGGTATCCAGGAGTTAGTTAGGTTAGGTTATGTTAGATTAGCTTAGGTTAGGTTAGATTAGGTTAGGTTAGGTTAGGTTAGATTAGGTTAGGTTGGTTTAGGGTAGGTTTGTAGAAATAGGGCTGTAAATGTTAGTAGCCTTTCCTATCACCGAATGTCTCTGTTCACCTAGCAGTAAATAGGTATCCAGGAGTTAGTTAGGTTAGGTTATGTTAGATTAGCTTAGGTTAGGTTAGATTAGGTTAGGTTAGGTTAGGTTAGATTAGGTTAGGTTGGTTTAGGGTAGGTTTGTAGAAGTAGGGCTGTAAATGTTAGTAGCCTTTCCTATCACCGAATGTCTCTGTTCACCTAGCAGTAAATAGGTATCCAGGAGTTAGTTAGGTTAGGTTATGTTAGATTAGCTTAGGTTAGGTTAGATTAGGTTAGATTAGGTTAGGTTAGATTAGGTTAGGTTGGTTTAGGGTAGGTTTGTAGAAGTAGGGCTGTAAATGTTAGTAGCCTTTCCTATCACCGAATGTCTCTGTTCACCTAGCAGTAAATAGGTATCCAGGAGTTAGTTAGGTTAGGTTATGTTAGATTAGCTTAGGTTAGGTTAGATTAGGTTAGGTTAGGTTAGGTTAGATTAGGTTAGGTTGGTTTAGGGTAGGTTTGTAGAAGTAGGGCTGTAATTGTTAGTAGCCTTTCCTATCACCGAATGTCTCTGTTCACCTAGCAGTAAATAGGTATCCAGGAGTTAGTTAGGTTAGGTTATGTTTGATTAGCTTAGGTTAGGTTGGGTTAGGTTAGGTGAGGTTAGGTTAGGTTAGTTTAGACTAGGAAATAGACTAGGTTTGTAGAAATAGAAATAGAAATAGAAAAAGGGCTGTAGTTGTTGGTAGCCTTTCCTATCACCGAATGTCTCTGTTCACCTAGCAGTAAATAGGTATCCAGGAGTTAGTAAGCTAGCTACTTGGGGCGTGGTGAGTGAGTGAGGGTTAGTCACTAGTTGGACCTTGTGGGGTGGTGGGTGTTGGAGACCACTATAAGCCTAACATGTATAAAGTGCCTGTCTGCCTGTCCCCCGACTCAATGATGTTACAATTATTGACTAAATGAAGCCTAAGAGAGCATATGCAAGGCCTAAGATGAGTCATTTGTCAGCAGCAACTTGTGCGAGATCAATGGCAGCGGTGGCATCCCAACATTTCTATTTTGGAGCAACAGTAGTAGTAGTAGTAGTAGTCCATTTGTTGTTGGTTAATTTGACTAAATAGTTGCAATAAGTACTATCATTAATGGAGAATTGGCTGCTATGTGTGAGTATCCTCCGCCTGCCTGCCCGCCGCAGTTACCAGTATCCTGACTCACTCACTCACTCACTCACATGTGATTACTTACTACTTGTATACAATAGCAACGGCCATACTACCTACCTACCTATCACCTTGAGAACACTGCGTCTCCTCCCATACATCTGTCAGGTTAAACACCGTTGACTTTGGTTAGTACTTGGATGGGTGACCTGCCTGGGAACACCAACTGCTGCTGCTGTTAGTATACATATTTGGGCAGTCTCTGTGGGTCAGTGTGTGTGTGTGTGTGTGTGTGTGTGTGTGTGTGTGTGTGTGTGTGTGTGTGTGTGTGTGTGTGTACAAGAATGTCGCACATGGAAATGTGTACATGCCATTTTAATAATAGTTTACCATCTATGAAGAAAACGTCTACCTGTTTGTCAGTCCATTGTCTCTCTCTGCCGGCCGGCCGGCCTACCTACCTGCTAAAACTTGGCCTCTTAATATACTGTTGAATATCTATCTCCAGTGATCACTTACCCTTAATTCCTACATTATTAACCAAATGATCTCATTAACAAATCTTTACACATTTCAACCACCTACCTTCCTGCTAACATCAATCACAACAACTAATACACTCAACTCAGTCCCAAACACTTTTCTTATTCCTTCCTCAACACCTCGCCCTATATAACCTATCTTACAATATTAAATTGAAATACCTAACTGACAACCCCCCCCCTCCCCCACCAACAACACCTCCCAAGGTAGCTCCTCAGGGCCCCTCTCCCCCACCATCTAACCCCCCCCTATCCCCCATACCGCCCCATCCATCCCCCACCCCCTCCCCCCCCCGCCCAACACAGAAAATGGCGGCCACAACGCTATATTTAACCAGCCAAAACCTTCGGTCCTTCGCCTATGTGCTATTTATTCCTGAAATAAAACGAGGGAAAAAAACAAACCGGATTTTCCTTCCCTAGTAAAACATGTATTTTACAGAACGAGGCCTAAAATAGCACATATTGGATATTGCATTGCTTGTTTACCATTCACAAACTCATTTGGAAACACCACACTAATTATTAATTAATACATACTTTTAAACACACACACACACACACACACACACACACACACACATGTCAGTTAGCCTAAATTCTCCAATATTCATTCATAAAACTGCCTCACGGGACTGCAACCTTATCAAATAAAGCTGTCAGGTCTTTCTAACTGTCAACACAAATTAACAACTTCACATCTCAATCATTGCAACTGTTGATAAATAGACACTAACTAACCTTGCTATGAGATATAAATACAAGTGCCAAATTTGATTCAGAAGGCAACTCCAGCGTGGCCTAGTCGGATAGAACAAGTTCCTAATCCGGATAGACCTGCGTTCGAGCCTGTCGGAACGGTTGCAAGTACAGGGCACAGATTTCTCTGTGTGTCCCCTCCTGTAGGAGCATCAGTTTCGATAGATTCTCTGGATAGCCGAAGATTGATTGACCGACTCCTTGGAATGTGGGGAAGGGTTGAAGTCCGGGGGGCCACGGACGGATACCTGGATCCACTGACCTCGGGCAGGTCTTTCAATCCACCTGGATTTCAGGTGGGGAGAAGGGAGGCAATTTGGGTCGACACAAATAGCTTCCTGGACCCAAAACCCCATGGATACACGGACACGGACACTCACACGGACACGCACACGGACACTCATGGACTCTGACACGAACCTTCGGTTCGTGTCAGAGAAGGAAGGTTCGTAATAAGAAGGGAGGTTAGGTTAGGTTGGTTAGGTTAGGTTGGTTAGGTTAGGTTGGTTAAGTAGGTTGGTTGGTTAGGTTAGGTTGCTTAGGTTAGGTTGGTTAGGTTAGGTTGCTTAGGTTAGGTTGCTTAGGTTGATTAGGTTAGGTTGGTTAGGTTGCTAAGGCTGGTTAGGTTGCTTAGGTTGGTTAGGTTGGTTGCTTAGGTTGGTTAGGTTGGTTGCTCAGGTTGGTTTGTTGGTTAGGTTAGGTTAGGTTGGTTAGGTTAGGTTAGGTTGGTTAGGTTAGGTTAGGTGGTGGTTAGGTTAGGTTAGGTTAGGTTGGTTAGGTTAGGTTGGTTAGGTTAGGTTGGTTAGGCTAGATTGGTTGGTTAGGTTGGTTGGTTAGGTTGGTTGGTTAGGTTAGGTTAGGTTAGGTTGGTTGGTTAGATTGGTTGGTTAGGTTGGTTGGTTAGGTTGGTTGGTTGGTTGGTTGGTTAGGTTAGGTTAGGTTAGGTTGGTTAGGTTGGGTTGGGTTGGATGGTTAGGTTAGGTTGCTTAGGTTGGTTGATTAGGTTGGTTAGGTTGGTTGGTTGGTTAGGTTGGTTAGAATTAGAATTAGGTTAGAATTAGAATTAGGTTAGAATTTGAGGTTAGAATACAAGCATAATTATGGTTTAATAAGCAATTTAGATAATATGTAAGCTTAGGTTGGTTAGGGTTGATTGGTTAGGGTATGTTGGTAAGGTACAGTTAAGGTTGGTTATTTTGTGGTTGGTTAGGTGTAATATTTGTATTATTCCACCGACTGATATATATATATATATATTTAAATATATATATATATATATATATATATATATATATATATATTATATATATATATATATATATATATGTCGTACCTAGTAGCCAGAACGCACTTCTCAGCCTACAATTCAGGGCCCGATTTGCCTAATAAGCCAAGTTTTCATGAATTAATGTTTTTTCGTCTACCTAACCTACCTAACCTAACCTAACCTAGCTTTTTTTGGCTACCTAACCTAACCTTACCTATAAATATAGGTTAGGTTAGGTAGGGTTGGTTAGGTTCGGTCATATATCTACGTTAATTTTAACTCCAATAAAAAAAATTGACCTCATACATCGAGAAAAGGGTTGCTCTATCATTTCATAAGAAAAAAATTATAGTAAATATATTAATTCAGGAAAACTTGGCTTATTAGGCAAATCGGGCCTTGAATAGTAGGCTGAGAAGTGAGTTCTGGCTACTAGGTGACTACTATATATATATATATATATATATATATATATATATATATATATATATATATATATATATATATATATATATATATACACACACACATTTTTAGGTTAATTTAGGCTAGGAAATAGGCTACGTTTGTAGAAATAGAAATAGGGCTGTAATTGTTGGTAGCGTTTCCTATCACCGAATGCCTCTGTTCACCTAGCAGTAAATAGGTATCCAAGAGTTAGTTAGGTTAGGTTAGATTAGGTTAGGTTAGTTTAGGCTAGGAAATAGACTAGGTTTGTAGAAATAGAAATAGAAAAAGGGCTGTAATTGTTGGTAATCTTTCCTATCATCGAATGCCTCTGTTCACCTAGCAGTAAATAGGTATCCAGGAGTACCTTGAGATGCTTCCTTGAGGTGCTTTCGGGGCTTAGCGTCCCCGCGGCCCGGTCGTCGACCAGGCCTCATGGTTGCTGGACTGATCAACAAGGCTGTTAGACGCGGCTGCTCGCAACCTGACGTATGAGTCACAGCCTGGTTGATCAGGAGTTAGTTAGGTTAGGTTATAAGGTTAGATTAGGTTAGGTTAGTTTTGGCTAGGAAATAGGCTAGGTTTGTAGAAATAGAAATAGAAAAAGGGATGTAATTCTTGGTAGCGTTTCCTATCACCGAATGCCTCTGTTCACCTAGCAGTAAGTAAGTATCCAGGAGTTAGTTAGGTTAGGTGAGGTGAGGTTAGGTGAGGTTTAGGTTAGGTGAGGTGAGGTGAAGTGAGGTTTGGTGAGGTGAGGTTTTGGTGAGGTGAGGTGAGATTATGTTAAGTGAGGAAAGGTGAGGTGAGGTGAGGTGAGGTGAGGTGAGGTGAGGTGAGGTTAGGTTAGGTTAGGTTAGGTGAGATTTCGGTGAGGTGAGGTGAGGTGAGATTATGTTAGGTGAGGAAAGGTAAGGTGAGGTAAGGTGAGGTGAGGTGAGGTGAGGTAAGGTGAGGTGAGGTGAGGTGAGGTTAGGTTAGGTGAGGTTAGGTTAGGTTAGGTTAGTTCAGACTAGGAAATAGACTAGGTTTGTAGAAATAGAAATGGAAAAAGGGCTGTAGTTGTTGGTAGTGTTTCCTATCACCGAATGCCTCTGTTCACCTAGCAGTAAGTAAGTATCCAGGAATTAGTTAGATTAGGTTAAGTTAGTTTAGGCTAGGAAATAGGCTAGGTTTGTAGAAATAGAAATAGGGCTGTAATTGTTGGTAGCGCTTCCTATCACCGAATGTTTCTGTTCACCTAGCAGTAAATAGGTATCCAGGAGTTAGTTAGGTTAGGTTATGTTAGATTAGCTTAGGTTAGATTAGGTTAGGTTAGATTAGGTTAGATTAGGTTAGGTTGGTTTAGGGTAGGTTTGTAGAAGTTGGGCTGTAATTGTTGGTAGCCTTTCCTATCACCGAATGCCTCTGTTCACCTAGCAGTAAATAGGTATCCAGGAGTTAGTTAGGTTAGGTTATGTTACATTAGCTTAGGTTAGATTAGGTTAGGTTAGATTAGGTTTGGTTAGGTTAGGTTAGGTTAGATTAGGTTAGGTTGGTTTAGGGTAGGTTTGTAGAAGTAGGGCTGTAAATGTTAGTAGCCTTTCCTATCACCGAATGCCTCTGTTCACCTAGCAGTAAATAGGTATCCAGGAGTTAGTTAGGTTAGGTTATGTTAGATTAGCTTAGGTTAGGTTAGATTAGGTTAGGTTAGGTTAGGTTAGATTAGGTTAGGTTGGTTTAGGGTAGGTTTGTAGAAATAGGGCTGTAAATGTTAGTAGCCTTTCCTATCACCGAATGTCTCTGTTCACCTAGCAGTAAATAGGTATCCAGGAGTTAGTTAGGTTAGGTTATGTTAGATTAGCTTAGGTTAGGTTAGATTAGGTTAGGTTAGGTTAGGTTAGATTAGGTTAGGTTGGTTTAGGGTAGGTTTGTAGAAGTAGGGCTGTAAATGTTAGTAGCCTTTCCTATCACCGAATGTCTCTGTTCACCTAGCAGTAAATAGGTATCCAGGAGTTAGTTAGGTTAGGTTATGTTAGATTAGCTTAGGTTAGGTTAGATTAGGTTAGATTAGGTTAGGTTAGATTAGGTTAGGTTGGTTTAGGGTAGGTTTGTAGAAGTAGGGCTGTAAATGTTAGTAGCCTTTCCTATCACCGAATGTCTCTGTTCACCTAGCAGTAAATAGGTATCCAGGAGTTAGTTAGGTTAGGTTATGTTAGATTAGCTTAGGTTAGGTTAGATTAGGTTAGGTTAGGTTAGGTTAGATTAGGTTAGGTTGGTTTAGGGTAGGTTTGTAGAAGTAGGGCTGTAATTGTTAGTAGCCTTTCCTATCACCGAATGTCTCTGTTCACCTAGCAGTAAATAGGTATCCAGGAGTTAGTTAGGTTAGGTTATGTTTGATTAGCTTAGGTTAGGTTGGGTTAGGTTAGGTGAGGTTAGGTTAGGTTAGTTTAGACTAGGAAATAGACTAGGTTTGTAGAAATAGAAATAGAAATAGAAAAAGGGCTGTAGTTGTTGGTAGCCTTTCCTATCACCGAATGTCTCTGTTCACCTAGCAGTAAATAGGTATCCAGGAGTTAGTAAGCTAGCTACTTGGGGCGTGGTGAGTGAGTGAGGGTTAGTCACTAGTTGGACCTTGTGGGGTGGTGGGTGTTGGAGACCACTATAAGCCTAACATGTATAAAGTGCCTGTCTGCCTGTCCCCCGACTCAATGATGTTACAATTATTGACTAAATGAAGCCTAAGAGAGCATATGCAAGGCCTAAGATGAGTCATTTGTCAGCAGCAACTTGTGCGAGATCAATGGCAGCGGTGGCATCCCAACATTTCTATTTTGGAGCAACAGTAGTAGTAGTAGTAGTAGTCCATTTGTTGTTGGTTAATTTGACTAAATAGTTGCAATAAGTACTATCATTAATGGAGAATTGGCTGCTATGTGTGAGTATCCTCCGCCTGCCTGCCCGCCGCAGTTACCAGTATCCTGACTCACTCACTCACTCACTCACATGTGATTACTTACTACTTGTATACAATAGCAACGGCCATACTACCTACCTACCTATCACCTTGAGAACACTGCGTCTCCTCCCATACATCTGTCAGGTTAAACACCGTTGACTTTGGTTAGTACTTGGATGGGTGACCTGCCTGGGAACACCAACTGCTGCTGCTGTTAGTATACATATTTGGGCAGTCTCTGTGGGTCAGTGTGTGTGTGTGTGTGTGTGTGTGTGTGTGTGTGTGTGTGTGTGTGTGTGTGTGTGTGTGTGTGTGTGTACAAGAATGTCGCACATGGAAATGTGTACATGCCATTTTAATAATAGTTTACCATCTATGAAGAAAACGTCTACCTGTTTGTCAGTCCATTGTCTCTCTCTGCCGGCCGGCCGGCCTACCTACCTGCTAAAACTTGGCCTCTTAATATACTGTTGAATATCTATCTCCAGTGATCACTTACCCTTAATTCCTACATTATTAACCAAATGATCTCATTAACAAATCTTTACACATTTCAACCACCTACCTTCCTGCTAACATCAATCACAACAACTAATACACTCAACTCAGTCCCAAACACTTTTCTTATTCCTTCCTCAACACCTCGCCCTATATAACCTATCTTACAATATTAAATTGAAATACCTAACTGACAACCCCCCCCCTCCCCCACCAACAACACCTCCCAAGGTAGCTCCTCAGGGCCCCTCTCCCCCACCATCTAACCCCCCCCTATCCCCCATACCGCCCCATCCATCCCCCACCCTCCCCCCCCCCGCCCAACACAGAAAATGGCGGCCACAACGCTATATTTAACCAGCCAAAACCTTCGGTCCTTCGCCTATGTGCTATTTATTCCTGAAATAAAACGAGGGAAAAAAACAAACCGGATTTTCCTTCCCTAGTAAAACATGTATTTTACAGAACGAGGCCTAAAATAGCACATATTGGATATTGCATTGCTTGTTTACCATTCACAAACTCATTTGGAAACACCACACTAATTATTAATTAATACATACTTTTAAACACACACACACACACACACACACACACACACACACATGTCAGTTAGCCTAAATTCTCCAATATTCATTCATAAAACTGCCTCACGGGACTGCAACCTTATCAAATAAAGCTGTCAGGTCTTTCTAACTGTCAACACAAATTAACAACTTCACATCTCAATCATTGCAACTGTTGATAAATAGACACTAACTAACCTTGCTATGAGATATAAATACAAGTGCCAAATTTGATTCAGAAGGCAACTCCAGCGTGGCCTAGTCGGATAGAACAAGTTCCTAATCCGGATAGACCTGCGTTCGAGCCTGTCGGAACGGTTGCAAGTACAGGGCACAGATTTCTCTGTGTGTCCCCTCCTGTAGGAGCATCAGTTTCGATAGATTCTCTGGATAGCCGAAGATTGATTGACCGACTCCTTGGAATGTGGGGAAGGGTTGAAGTCCGGGGGGCCACGGACGGATACCTGGATCCACTGACCTCGGGCAGGTCTTTCAATCCACCTGGATTTCAGGTGGGGAGAAGGGAGGCAATTTGGGTCGACACAAATAGCTTCCTGGACCCAAAACCCCATGGATACACGGACACGGACACTCACACGGACACGCACACGGACACTCATGGACTCTGACACGAACCTTCGGTTCGTGTCAGAGAAGGAAGGTTCGTAATAAGAAGGGAGGTTAGGTTAGGTTGGTTAGGTTAGGTTGGTTAGGTTAGGTTGGTTAAGTAGGTTGGTTGGTTAGGTTAGGTTGCTTAGGTTAGGTTGGTTAGGTTAGGTTGCTTAGGTTAGGTTGCTTAGGTTGATTAGGTTAGGTTGGTTGATTAGGCTTAGGTTGGTTAGGTTGCTAAGGCTGGTTAGGTTGCTTAGGTTGGTTAGGTTGGTTGCTTAGGTTGGTTAGGTTGGTTGCTCAGGTTGGTTTGTTGGTTAGGTTAGGTTAGGTTGGTTAGGTTAGGTTAGGTTGGTTTAGGTTAGGTTAGGTTGGTTAGGTTAGGTTAGGTTAGGTTGGTTAGGTTAGGTTGGTTAGGTTAGGTTGGTTAGGCTAGATTGGTTGGTTAGGTTGGTTGGTTAGGTTGGTTGGTTAGGTTAGGTTAGGTTAGGTTGGTTGGTTAGATTGGTTGGTTAGGTTGGTTGGTTAGGTTGGTTGGTTGGTTGGTTGGTTAGGTTAGGTTAGGTTAGGTTGGTTAGGTTGGGTTGGGTTGGATGGTTAGGTTAGGTTGCTTAGGTTGGTTGATTAGGTTGGTTAGGTTGGTTGGTTGGTTAGGTTGGTTAGAATTAGAATTAGGTTAGAATTAGAATTAGGTTAGAATTTGAGGTTAGAATACAAGCATAATTATGGTTTAATAAGCAATTTAGATAATATGTAAGCTTAGGTTGGTTAGGGTTGATTGGTTAGGGTATGTTGGTAAGGTACAGTTAAGGTTGGTTATTTTGTGGTTGGTTAGGTGTAATATTTGTATTATTCCACCGACTGATATATATATATATATATTTAAATATATATATATATATATATATATATATATATATATATATATATATATATATATATATATATATATATGTCGTACCTAGTAGCCAGAACGCACTTCTCAGCCTACAATTCAGGGCCCGATTTGCCTAATAAGCCAAGTTTTCATGAATTAATTTTTTTCGTCTACCTAACCTACCTAACCTAACCTAACCTAGCTTTTTTTGGCTACCTAACCTAACCTTACCTATAAATATAGGTTAGGTTAGGTAGGGTTGGTTAGGTTCGGTCATATATCTACGTTAATTTTAACTCCAATAAAAAAAATTGACCTCATACATCGAGAAAAGGGTTGCTCTATCATTTCATAAGAAAAAAATTATAGTAAATATATTAATTCAGGAAAACTTGGCTTATTAGGCAAATCGGGCCTTGAATAGTAGGCTGAGAAGTGAGTTCTGGCTACTAGGTACGACATATATATATATATATATATATATATATATATATATATATATATATATATATATATATATATATATATATATATATATATACACACACACATTTTTAGGTTAATTTAGGCTAGGAAATAGGCTACGTTTGTAGAAATAGAAATAGGGCTGTAATTGTTGGTAGCGTTTCCTATCACCGAATGCCTCTGTTCACCTAGCAGTAAATAGGTATCCAAGAGTTAGTTAGGTTAGGTTAGATTAGGTTAGGTTAGTTTAGGCTAGGAAATAGACTAGGTTTGTAGAAATAGAAATAGAAAAAGGGCTGTAATTGTTGGTAATCTTTCCTATCATCGAATGCCTCTGTTCACCTAGCAGTAAATAGGTATCCAGGAGTACCTTGAGATGCTTCCTTGAGGTGCTTTCGGGGCTTAGCGTCCCCGCGGCCCGGTCGTCGACCAGGCCTCATGGTTGCTGGACTGATCAACAAGGCTGTTAGACGCGGCTGCTCGCAACCTGACGTATGAGTCACAGCCTGGTTGATCAGGAGTTAGTTAGGTTAGGTTAGGTAAGGTTAGATTAGGTTAGGTTAGTTTTGGCTAGGAAATAGGCTAGGTTTGTAGAAATAGAAATAGAAAAAGGGATGTAATTCTTGGTAGCGTTTCCTATCACCGAATGCCTCTGTTCACCTAGCAGTAAGTAAGTATCCAGGAGTTAGTTAGGTTAGGTGAGGTGAGGTTAGGTGAGGTTTAGGTTAGGTGAGGTGAGGTGAAGTGAGGTTTGGTGAGGTGAGGTTTTGGTGAGGTGAGGTGAGATTATGTTAAGTGAGGAAAGGTGAGGTGAGGTGAGGTGAGGTGAGGTGAGGTGAGGTGAGGTGAGGTTAGGTTAGGTTAGGTTAGGTGAGATTTCGGTGAGGTGAGGTGAGGTGAGATTATGTTAGGTGAGGAAAGGTAAGGTGAGGTAAGGTGAGGTGAGGTGAGGTGAGGTAAGGTGAGGTGAGGTGAGGTGAGGTTAGGTTAGGTGAGGTTAGGTTAGGTTAGGTTAGTTCAGACTAGGAAATAGACTAGGTTTGTAGAAATAGAAATGGAAAAAGGGCTGTAGTTGTTGGTAGTGTTTCCTATCACCGAATGCCTCTGTTCACCTAGCAGTAAGTAAGTATCCAGGAATTAGTTAGATTAGGTTAAGTTAGTTTAGGCTAGGAAATAGGCTAGGTTTGTAGAAATAGAAATAGGGCTGTAATTGTTGGTAGCGCTTCCTATCACCGAATGTTTCTGTTCACCTAGCAGTAAATAGGTATCCAGGAGTTAGTTAGGTTAGGTTATGTTAGATTAGCTTAGGTTAGATTAGGTTAGGTTAGATTAGGTTAGATTAGGTTAGGTTGGTTTAGGGTAGGTTTGTAGAAGTTGGGCTGTAATTGTTGGTAGCCTTTCCTATCACCGAATGCCTCTGTTCACCTAGCAGTAAATAGGTATCCAGGAGTTAGTTAGGTTAGGTTATGTTACATTAGCTTAGGTTAGATTAGGTTAGGTTAGATTAGGTTTGGTTAGGTTAGGTTAGGTTAGATTAGGTTAGGTTGGTTTAGGGTAGGTTTGTAGAAGTAGGGCTGTAAATGTTAGTAGCCTTTCCTATCACCGAATGCCTCTGTTCACCTAGCAGTAAATAGGTATCCAGGAGTTAGTTAGGTTAGGTTATGTTAGATTAGCTTAGGTTAGGTTAGATTAGGTTAGGTTAGGTTAGGTTAGATTAGGTTAGGTTGGTTTAGGGTAGGTTTGTAGAAATAGGGCTGTAAATGTTAGTAGCCTTTCCTATCACCGAATGTCTCTGTTCACCTAGCAGTAAATAGGTATCCAGGAGTTAGTTAGGTTAGGTTATGTTAGATTAGCTTAGGTTAGGTTAGATTAGGTTAGGTTAGGTTAGGTTAGATTAGGTTAGGTTGGTTTAGGGTAGGTTTGTAGAAGTAGGGCTGTAAATGTTAGTAGCCTTTCCTATCACCGAATGTCTCTGTTCACCTAGCAGTAAATAGGTATCCAGGAGTTAGTTAGGTTAGGTTATGTTAGATTAGCTTAGGTTAGGTTAGATTAGGTTAGATTAGGTTAGGTTAGATTAGGTTAGGTTGGTTTAGGGTAGGTTTGTAGAAGTAGGGCTGTAAATGTTAGTAGCCTTTCCTATCACCGAATGTCTCTGTTCACCTAGCAGTAAATAGGTATCCAGGAGTTAGTTAGGTTAGGTTATGTTAGATTAGCTTAGGTTAGGTTAGATTAGGTTAGGTTAGGTTAGGTTAGATTAGGTTAGGTTGGTTTAGGGTAGGTTTGTAGAAGTAGGGCTGTAATTGTTAGTAGCCTTTCCTATCACCGAATGTCTCTGTTCACCTAGCAGTAAATAGGTATCCAGGAGTTAGTTAGGTTAGGTTATGTTTGATTAGCTTAGGTTAGGTTGGGTTAGGTTAGGTGAGGTTAGGTTAGGTTAGTTTAGACTAGGAAATAGACTAGGTTTGTAGAAATAGAAATAGAAATAGAAAAAGGGCTGTAGTTGTTGGTAGCCTTTCCTATCACCGAATGTCTCTGTTCACCTAGCAGTAAATAGGTATCCAGGAGTTAGTAAGCTAGCTACTTGGGGCGTGGTGAGTGAGTGAGGGTTAGTCACTAGTTGGACCTTGTGGGGTGGTGGGTGTTGGAGACCACTATAAGCCTAACATGTATAAAGTGCCTGTCTGCCTGTCCCCCGACTCAATGATGTTACAATTATTGACTAAATGAAGCCTAAGAGAGCATATGCAAGGCCTAAGATGAGTCATTTGTCAGCAGCAACTTGTGCGAGATCAATGGCAGCGGTGGCATCCCAACATTTCTATTTTGGAGCAACAGTAGTAGTAGTAGTAGTAGTCCATTTGTTGTTGGTTAATTTGACTAAATAGTTGCAATAAGTACTATCATTAATGGAGAATTGGCTGCTATGTGTGAGTATCCTCCGCCTGCCTGCCCGCCGCAGTTACCAGTATCCTGACTCACTCACTCACTCACTCACATGTGATTACTTACTACTTGTATACAATAGCAACGGCCATACTACCTACCTACCTATCACCTTGAGAACACTGCGTCTCCTCCCATACATCTGTCAGGTTAAACACCGTTGACTTTGGTTAGTACTTGGATGGGTGACCTGCCTGGGAACACCAACTGCTGCTGCTGTTAGTATACATATTTGGGCAGTCTCTGTGGGTCAGTGTGTGTGTGTGTGTGTGTGTGTGTGTGTGTGTGTGTGTGTGTGTGGTGTGTGTGTGTGTGTGTGTGTGTGTACAAGAATGTCGCACATGGAAATGTGTACATGCCATTTTAATAATAGTTTACCATCTATGAAGAAAACGTCTACCTGTTTGTCAGTCCATTGTCTCTCTCTGCCGGCCGGCCGGCCTACCTACCTGCTAAAACTTGGCCTCTTAATATACTGTTGAATATCTATCTCCAGTGATCACTTACCCTTAATTCCTACATTATTAACCAAATGATCTCATTAACAAATCTTTACACATTTCAACCACCTACCTTCCTGCTAACATCAATCACAACAACTAATACACTCAACTCAGTCCCAAACACTTTTCTTATTCCTTCCTCAACACCTCGCCCTATAACCTATCTTACAATATTAAATTGAAATACCTAACTGACAACCCCCCCCCCCTCCCCCACCAACAACACCTCCCAAGGTAGCTCCTCAGGGCCCCTCTCCCCCACCATCTAACCCCCCCCCCTATCCCCCATACCGCCCCATCCATCCCCCACCCCCTCCCCCCCCCCGCCCAACACAGAAAATGGCGGCCACAACGCTATATTTAACCAGCCAAAACCTTCGGTCCTTGGCCTATGTGCTATTTATTCCTGAAATAAAACGAGGGAAAAAAACAAACCGGATTTTCCTTCCCTAGTAAAACATGTATTTTACAGAACGAGGCCTAAAATAGCACATATTGGATATTGCATTGCTTGTTTACCATTCACAAACTCATTTGGAAACACCACACTAATTATTAATTAATACATACTTTTAAACACACACACACACACACACACACACACACACACACACACATGTCAGTTAGCCTAAATTCTCCAATATTCATTCATAAAACTGCCTCACGGGACTGCAACCTTATCAAATAAAGCTGTCAGGTCTTTCTAACTGTCAACACAAATTAACAACTTCACATCTCAATCATTGCAACTGTTGATAAATAGACACTAACTAACCTTGCTATGAGATATAAATACAAGTGCCAAATTTGATTCAGAAGGCAACTCCAGCGTGGCCTAGTCGGATAGAACAAGTTCCTAATCCGGATAGACCTGCGTTCGAGCCTGTCGGAACGGTTGCAAGTACAGGGCACAGATTTCTCTGTGTGTCCCCTCCTGTAGGAGCATCAGTTTCGATAGATTCTCTGGATAGCCGAAGATTGATTGACCGACTCCTTGGAATGTGGGGAAGGGTTTGAAGTCCGG